>NC_132999.1:57742427-58045457 GCF_048564905.1 Vicugna pacos
GTTTTAAATACTCACAGCTGATATTTATGGAATCCTCAGCACATCTGTGCCAAGCACTTAACAAAGGGTTTCCCAAATATTAACTCAATCTTTTTAAAAACCCTACAAGGTATGAACTATTATCAGCCCAGTGACATAGATGAGAAAACATCTGTTATGTGACCCAATGAGATGACATGCTCAGAGGTGCTGGCAGTGGTGGTTAAACTCAGGAATCTGAGTCCAGTTGAAGGAATGTAGTCCTACAACCAAGGCTGCTGTCTTGCAGGGTTCTTGAGAGACTTAAAGAGAAACAAAATGGGAAGTTCTAGCATCCACAGTGGCTCATGGCACCAAGCGACTGACCAAAGGAATGGGCCATCTCATCCCCTGAACTTGTAAGAGGCAGCTCAAACAGCCCTCTTAGGAGCTGGCTGAAGAGTTAATAGCTACTTGATGGATACCCACCACTATATTACAAATGGTCGAGAGCAAAATAAATGCAAATGAAGCCACGAGGGCAGAAAACCAGCCTTCCCAAGTGTATCCCGCCTGCATTGAAATGCCCTGGTTCCATCCCTGAGCTTCATATTTCATTCAAAAGGCAACACTGAGATCGCCACTCCAAGCAACCCAGGGGAAGATGATCACGATGACAAATGGAACCCTCCCCCTTGTATCTCAGAAATGCCAAGAGGTGTGGGTGATGGGCTGAAACACCTAAACAAACCAGGGGAGTGAGCCTGTGGCTGAGGCTGATTAATGGGAAGAGAGGCCCAGCCCTCATCTTTATTTACACTGCTCGGAGCACATAAACTCTAAGAAAATTTAGTGTTTTAATTTAGGCATCTGGCTTGTGATTTTTTTTTTTTAAATCATCCTCTTCTACACTCACTGGAAAATTAGATCTCAAACCACAAACCCCATACCAGAGGGCTCCTCTGTTTCCCCCTTGCCTGGTTCAGATGATAAAGTTCCTTGAGGGCACAGAAAGGGAAGTGTTTATGACAAATAAAAGGTTCTACTGGGAGCTGCAGCGCAGACGTGCATTTGTGCATCAGTGTGAACACTGCATGGGGCGAGTGTGAGATTGGGGGGCGTGTACTGGACCAGGAGGGCAGCATCACCAACTTAGCCTGGGCTCTGCTACAAAGTGCCATACGGCCTCAGTCAGTTCACTGTACTCTTTGGCCTCAGCTTCTCCAATTGCGAAATAAAGGCTGGATGAAAAGGTCTTCGATGTCCCTTCCAGCGCAGCACAGACATTCTGTGACTCCCTAACTCACACAAGCTTTTATCTGGTGCTATCATCTTCTCTCCAACCCCCATTTTCCAGTCCTTTCCTACACAGGTCTATTGCAGAGTCACAGGCTTACATGCTCTCTGCTTAAGCCAGGAAAGACAACATTCCCTGAATAAAAAACACTGTCTACTTTAAGATATTCTTTAAGGTGGCATTGCTTGACTTGGTGATACTGTTAAAAGGTCACAAGTTGTAGAAATTCAGAAACGGGAGGGCCTTCAGCCAGGTCTCCTCCAGCAGGCTCACTGTGACTAAGCCAGCATCCCAGCCCCTAAACGCTGGTCTGGATGCCTCTCCCAAGTTGTGGGGGTGGAGGTGGGCGTGCACGACCCACGTCTTTGGTCAGACAGTTGGCATCACAAGTCAGTGCGTGCGGTGGTTGGAACCTCCCTTTCTGTGGCTCTTTCATCTCAGGTACAGTCAGATCTAGCACCCAGTCCTTTTAGGTCCCCTCAGGCTTCCTGCAGAAGGTGAACACTTTACTTGTCCCAGTACCTAGAGCCCAGCACCGTGCTCCTCAACCAGAAAACGCCCAAGGGGCGCCAGTGGAATGAATAAACAAAAGAATGGCCCGCCCCACCCCGGTGCCTGCTGGGATGCCGTCCATGTGCGCAGGTTTACGGCGCCCATTTACGACCTTTCACGACATTTCTGGAAGACTTGGCAGCTACCGCTCCCTGAGCTCAGCTCTCCACACTCACCGTCTCCTGTGGTCTCAGCAACCCTAGGATGTCAGGGTTGGCGTTATCCCTAGGGGGAAACTGAGGTCTAGACCATAAAGCAGCTTGCCCTCCTTGCGCCGCTAAAACGTGTTAGGAGAACAGGCTATGCATCCAGGCAACGGACTCCAGAGATTTCTGTCCTACACTATGAGCGGTGAAGTCGCCTGTGCCGGCATCTTCATTTGTTCGAACTCACATTACAGTGAAAGCCAGTGAGGCCCTTTCCTAGTCATTACTGACTCTCAGTATTTCTCTGGGTCATACTCACATGACGCCATGCTAAACTTCTGTCTTCGACGGCCCATTTGAGTGCAAAACACAAGAAAGGGAAGCTCGCATTTGGTGTTACGCATTTTTTTTTTCCTCCTGAACTTCTAAACCCAGTATGGGAGTAGCCTTTCCAACATGCCTGGCAGATGGTCATCCAGGCTCTAGGGATGACCGTGTCCCTCTGGGCAGCTCTCCTCCTTAGCGAGGCTGGCCTTCTATGAGTGGAAACTTGCCTCTCTCTAATGTTCTCTCCGGAGTCCCAGGTGGCCCACCAGCCAAATATTAACCAGACACCAAAGAAAAAAATGAAAACCATTTACTGGGTCTTCCAGGTGATTTTAATTGCAGATGATAAACCATTTGTAAAAAGAAGGTTTATAATAAGAAAGTGCATACTAGTTTAGGGTGTTTGCAGTGGAACACTGGAATGGTTTTGTAAATGCCATCTTCTCTAATAAATCTGAATGCGGCTGGAGAGATCAGGCCATTATCCAGCGCTGGCATAAATGAGAAAATGATATGATGGATCACATGCTTGAGGGGTTTTAGGAGTTTGCTGGAGATGGGGCAGGATGACGCTAGTTAGCGATGGCAGTTGGCCAATCAAATCACATTGTCCGAAATCTAGTTTAGGGCCAGTTCTGTTATTCTGACAAACTGGTGTAGCCAATATTCATGCCAGGAAGTCACTGTAGACATTTTTTGCCTAAATAAAGAAGGGGTTTCTTAAAGCCAAGGGCCCAAATCATAGATTAATCTGATTGCATCACAGCAAGGGAAAGTTGAGTCTGAGGAACAGAAGAATCTTTTAAAATCAGAAGACTAAAAGGCTTAGGGCAGTAGCCATAATTTTCCAAAGCCCTTTATCAAGCACCTAACTGCACACGGCATTGCTGAGAACCACACTGAACAGGTCTGAACGCACATGTTCAGACAGATGCATTCAGTAGAAGCAGTTCCCCAGTTGTGGGCCACAGAAACTCTGGGTGGCCAGAGGCAGTGACTTACAGTTGGTCCAGAATCCACACGTCTCCAGTGTGCTGCCTGTGGACAGAATGAATCATCTTTATTGCATGTATGTACCATTATCTTTCAAATACATGCAGATGCAGAAGAAGCAGCCTTTTGATAATGCTCCTGAATTCAATGCATTATTTTGCATTTATATATTTTCTCAGACAGCCAGAAAAAAATACAACTACTAATAGGGAGGGGCCAGAATTCATTGAAAATCTCTCTCCATCATTAAAAAAGAGTACATGTAAAAACTGGGTATGAACCACTGTTCCACTGGGAATATGGATGCCAAAACATTAAATCCAGATGTAAACTGATGGTATGGGCTGGTCATCTTGGCTAAAGTTTACACCACTGAAAACTGGTCCCAGGCTAATGGTAGAAGCATGTGCGTGCTCACTAGGGAAGTGATCATTTTCTTGGTACTAGTTTGGCATATATGATCTGTTTCCTCTGAATACAACCTACTATCTCAGCCTGCCAGCCTGTGTGAGTTAAGCTTTCTGGACCTTAACCCTCCCTGTCCGTTCATGTTGCAGACATCTGTATGATTTCTCATATGAACTATTACTGAATTCTGACCATAATCTCAAGCACAAGTCTAAGGTACGCGTGTGTTTCAAGGGCTGGAAAGCATACTCAACAGGACATCATGAGAAGTTTGCCTCCTCCCAGGAGCAAGGCCTCCAAGCAACACAGAAATATCAGGAGAAAGAGCTGGCAACTGGAAAGAAAAAAATTGTCCAATCTTGCCTTTAGGGGACAGAAATCAGCAGAAGAAATAAAGAAAATTTCATTCAAAGGTGGAAAAAAATTCAGAGTTCAATAGTGCAATATGTTATTAATAATGAAGAGTTCTATCTGCTGAATCCCGAGGTCGGCCAAGCTTTGTACCAGGCACACTATGTGTTATTCTGTTAACCCAGGGAGTAATGCTTCCCCCCGGGAAGAAACACAGGGCAATGTCTGAAGACTCATGGCATAATGGTCACATTATGGGGGTGCCACTAACATCTAGTGGTAGAGACCAGGGATGCTACTAAATGTTCCATGATGCAGAGGACAACCCCACAGCGAGGAACTTTCTGGCTTAGACTGCCAACAGCGCTGAGGTTGAGAAACCCTGCATTAAACCATCCCAATCACTCAAGAAGGGAGGTGATATCAGCCTCAGAGGTGGAAACTGAGAGCTGTAATGTCCCCAAACACCCAAGTCATATTGCCAGGATCTTAGGTTAGGTCTTATCCACTCCCTTGAACCCATATGTCTGCTACGGCGTCTTGAAGATGGAAATGACCACCTCATTTCAAAAATAAGGAAATTGAGGCTCAGCTGCCAAGTGTCTTGCCCTGTATCTCATTGCAACCAGATTCTCTGTACCTTCACAGTTCTTTTGAGGTCTGTGATAATGACGAAACACGAGTGACTTTACCTCAAACCATGAAGCTGCCAACAAATGTCTCTTTCTCTTGCCCATTAACCATTATACCCCTAGTAATTAGTTTCTTGTTTCTGCAACTTCAACACCGTAATCTAGTGGTTTTATCGCTCACGTCTAATTCACGAGTTTACTCATCCAGTCATTATTAAGCTCCTCCGGTATGCTGAGCGCTGTAAAGATGCTGGATCGAAATGGATCAGAAGGCAAATGGAAGAGAACTACAAGTTCAGGGCTTGGCAAACTATAGCCCAAGAGGTGCCTGTTGTTGTAAATAAAGTTTCATTGGAACACAACCGCACCCATTCATTCACCTGTTGTCTAGGGCTGCTTTCGCATTACAGCAGCAGAGCTGAGGAGTTATGACTGATACCCTATGACCCCCAAAGCCTAAACTCTTTACTCTCTGGCCCTTGACAGAAAAAGTTTGCCAACCCCTACACCAGCTCCATCGTTCCAACCACAGGAGCAAGCACTAAAGCGAGCTCCCAGCTGAATCAAGCAGCTCTTTCTTTCATCTCCATATGCAACTGTAACGTCTGTCGGCGGTGGGGGGAATCCTAAGTGTTTAATGCTAAAACCAATCTAACACTCAGAAGTACCAAAACATTTTGATCCTTAAAAATACTTTCTGCTTTTTGAGAGCCTATTATTACTAGATCTTCAAATGAAGTCCAAATGTATGTTACTTTTACTTTGCTGTCAGAGGTTTGGGAAGCCTTTCGTGACTGCTCCTCGTCACGCTGAAATGAAAACAGAGATCAGACTTCCAGCCGCTGGATTAGCTGCTCGGGCGTCAGTCACCCGCAGCGGGTTGTCTGCTGCACTACAGAGGCCTCCGGGTTCACACCCCCCTTCCGTTCCTCTCAGGTGCACGGCAAAAGACTCCATTCTGATTTTCCCCCAGTCTTCTGCCACACTGTTGGCCTTTGGTCTGTGGAGGAAATTCCACTGACCTGAGTACGAGGTCTAGACATGAACTTGGAGCATCAGGAGGTCCCCCAACTCTTCAGGCCACAGCAGAAGTGAGCACAGGCACTTACACAACCAGCAGGTTCAGTGGAGAATGTAAATCAATGTATTCTGGTTGAATATTAACTCAAAGACTCTGATAAAAGAGACCCTAACTGTTTAATAGAGTCTCCTTGAAGGGCCAGTGAAGAGAGAGAAATTAGGCAGATTTATTGTGTTGGCTACAACACTCGGAAAGGACACATACCACGTGCCAAGACCACAGGTCTCCACACATGTGGGCTTTCCATATTAAGAAATCCTCAATGATGGGGTGTCAGGTGCAAAAATTTTTCCTCTACACGAGTCATTCCTGATTGAGACAAACAGGAAGTTCCCCTGGTGCACACCTGCCCTGGTTTAGATCCCTGCCTGCTTTTAGGGAGGCTAAAGGGGGAGAAACTCTAAGCTTAGGCATTAATAAGATAGGTCACCGAAAGAGAAGTCAAATGCTTGTAAAACTCCACAGAGATGATGAAAGAATTTAGTGTAAAAAAATAAGATTAAATCTGTAAAACTGGACTGTCCATTCAGCATGGGTGGATACTGGACATGGGAGCTCAGAGCATGAGAGTATTGGGTGATGGTGTCACCAACCAGGCCTTACAAGACAGGGTGGCCCGTGCCCAAGAGGGAGGGCAAAGGCAAGGTCAGATCTCACCCAATCATAACTTCTAGGGCGGCCCTCTGTGCAGTCACTGTACAGTCACACTGGGATCTAGCAGTGGGGGAAGGGGAAAGAGAATTTGGTTCAATGACCAGCACAACAATCTCAAACAAACCAGCTTAAACCACTGTGCCTCTGTTTCCTTAGCTGAGAAATAGATGGCTGTGTGTCTACCTCACTTCCACCATGTAGGCCAGTTGGTGGGATCCACAAACACAACGCCTGTGCAAGCCTTTGGATACTGCAGAGACCTGGGTAGTGATTCACAATAGTGCTTCTCTGGTGCCTCCTGGGTGCAAAAGAAAGAAAAAGAGTAGATAAAGGCAACGGGACTCTAGAGAAAGAGTTCTAACCATTGGCTTTGTGAACTAAGGTTGCTGGACAAGCTTTTGCTTTAGAGGCAAGGTGATAGCACTGAAGGTGTTGGGGAGTGGGTGCTGCGTTATTCCATGGTGGAACCAACTCATGTGTTGACCAGCTGAGTTTTAACAAGGTTCTGCTCTATTGGTCGATGATAATGACCCACACTGTAGAACAGCCGGCCAGGAATCACGGTCCTCCCCAGGACTTCCACTGAGACTTGAACATCCCTCCCCGCAGGGCCGCCTGGTACCATGTCAAATTGTGAACAGGGCAATCAGAGCACGTGTGCAAGCTAACGGGCTCACGGTCTCCACAAAATGGCAGCCCGGCCTTGCCTTTCTGTTAACTCCCAGATCTAAAGATGTGTCGAAAAATATTGCCATTTTTTTCTTGCTTCACGTAGTACACCTTGTAGGAACAGGAAAAGCGATCCACTTGATGAATGCATTAATTAAGATAATCAATATACACATAATCACAGGTCAGTTCTCGCCGGCCATCATTCATCATGCCCTGTGCTACCACACTGCACTCTCCAGGGTCAGTATCACACTTCTAAATTTCATACCTTGTTGTCACCAAGAAACAGTGAGCACAGAATTACAAATGGCAAGAATGGAGCGGGTGAAGGGTGACATAAACCCCACTGTGCTCCCAGTTATTGAATTAAAGTAAATACACCATCCTTAACGTTTTTTAAAAAAAAAAAAAAGTTAATCAAGAAAAGTGAACTAACTCATTTGTTGTGGCTGACAAGAAGCCCCAGGCTTGGCCAAGAAGGGGTGAGTTTATTCTGAAAGAGGCAGAGCTACACCTGCATTGAAATTCATATCTTTTCTTATTCTCTTTGGAGAAAAACCCCACAATTATTATTCAAGATCTAACCCCTGGATTCACATCTTCCTTCCCTTTAAGAAATCCTCTTTGGGGGAGAAGGTCCCAGCCAGCAGCCCCTCTCCGCAGTATCCAGTCCCAGACTACCCCCAGAGTCGCACTTTTTAATAATTTCTCACGGTTAGCTTAACCTTTAGTAAATAAATCAGCATATTTTCCCAGCATGCTTCTATAACATATTGCCACTGTCACGTACATCCGTGAAGCCTTCTATCTTTGTCACTTCATCATCTATTTTCCCATTACACCTGTCAAGACCTTTATTATAAAATGTAATTATGTCTCCATGTCGGTCACATCTACTGCGAGCTCTAAGGTAGCCTGGTCCATATCTTATTAAATCTGTGGTCCCTGAACCTATGTGCCCAAGCTGGGTGGAGACAGAAGAGAGGAGAAAAGAAAGAAAAGGAAAAAGAAGAAGGGGAGCGGGAGGGTAGGTATGTAAGCCAAAAGACACAGCTGACCTCCCCGCATGTCTTTGTGTTGCCTGGCCCTGCTGCACCGGTATTCCGGTCGTGGTGAAGCAGGCAGGCTCCAGGTTCCGCTGGTGACCACTGTCTGGAGCTTGGGGAAGCAGCTAAACCTTTCTAAGCCTTAATTCCGTCATCTGAGGTATGGTGGGGAGAACAGTATCTAACTCACTGTGACAGGAAAGTCAGCTGAGAAAATGCTGCTCGCTCACCCTGCCACAGAGTCCGGGAAGCCAAAGAAAGCCTCATCAAGCGCTGGCTGTTGCTACCACTGCACTCTTGGATAATCACGGAAGTCGCTCCAGCTCCCCAACTTTAATCCTGGAACAGTTCTTTCCCTAAAATGAGTCAACCCACTGCTAAGAAGCTCTGGGGTCCACTGTCCCTTTTCACCTTTCCCAGAAAGTTCAAGTCCTCTCTGTGACTCTCTCCAGCCGAAGTCCAGCAGGGAGGCAGAGAGAAGGGAGATTCTCACGTCTGAACATGGCTCAGCCAACTGAGCTGCCTTCTTACCTCCGGCTGGACACCAGTCCTTCCTGGCCACAGACTCCCCAGCATGACAAAGCATATTTCGCACCGCAGAGCTCTGAGGATTTATGATGAATGACTTAGTGTCTGACACGCAAATCCTAATTATAATTGCCACAATGCCAGCTGTAGAACAAAGGTGATTTCTTGGGCAGGAGTGGGAAAAACTAGGCATAGCTGTACAGCATCCTGACTGGGACAGCAGGCAGTGTCTGAAGTCACGCTTACTTGGGTTTATAGCCTGGCTCTGCCACTTGCTAACCTGGTGAACCTGGGCAAGTCACATGACCTTTCTGGGCCTCAGTTTTCTCATCTGTAAGATGGCAAATGCAGTACTTACCTCGGAAGGTAGTTTAAAGGACTGATGGAGGTAATACAGGGAAAGGGTTGAGAACCGTATTAGTGTCGACATACAGCAAATAAACACTTCAAATCATCCATCATCAAGTCAACAATCTTCATGTAAAATGTGATCAAATTCTGTTAGTAATCATTCATTCATTCATCCATCCAACAGCTGTTTACTGAGCTCTCGCTATGTGCCAGGCACTGTTCTAGCCGCTGTGAATGGAGCAGAAAACAGACAGGCAAAACTCTCTGCTCTCACAGCTACCAACCTAAGACTCACAACCGGGGTCTCCTCCAATGCCTGGCGTAAACAGTGGTTCTCAACCAGGGATGATGTGGCCCCTGGTGGACATGTGGCAACATCTGGAGACACATTTGGTTGTTACAACTAGGGTGTGAAAGGTTCTGCTGGCATCTAGTGGGCAGAGGACAGGGATGTTGCTGAACATCCTACACGACGCACACGATGCCCCCGCTCCCGACAGAGTGGGCCTGCCCCCATGTTGACAGTGCCGCGGCTGGGAAGCTCTAGCAGAAAGGAGTCTGTGAGGAGTTCACAGGTCTTTTGGTGGCCATGGGCTTGGGCCACTGGAGGCCACGAGGCCACAGAGAGAGAACTCAGAAAAGACAAAGATATGGGTAGGAGGGACAGTAACGGGTCCACATGATTCGAGCTTTGCCTGGATGCATCCTTCCCAAGAAAGAACGCGTACAGTCTAAGAAGTAGGAGGCCCCAAGTGCAGAGTCAAAATGATTCTTTTCACTGGTGACAAGTGACCCCTGGTTTGCTAGCAGGACCAAGTCCCTCTTTGTCCATTAATCTCACACCAAAGGGAGGGGTATTCCTGCTCCCCTAAGATTTCACCTAAGGACCCAGAAACTGCCTTCGGTTTAGGGAAACATTAATCAAGAATGGAGACAAGCTTGCAGCTCCCTCCACCTTCCCAATGAATGAACCAAAAGCTGTTTCCCAATTTAGGAGACAATCAGGTTTAAACAGCAGAGAGACCTCAGGGGTTTAAATTCCTGGATCAGTCACTGCCAGCTGAGTGCCCCTGGGCATCAAAGTGGGATGAGTAAGAGCATGGACTCCAGAGCCAGGGCTCAGTCACTCAATGGCCCTTTGGCAAGTAAGAGAGCAATTTTGTGCCTCCGTTTTCTCATATGTTAAATGGGTACAGTGGCACCTGCCTCATAAGTCATTATGAAAACTGAACGCACTCATTCAGAAAAGCATTTAGAACAGTACCTGGTTCTGAGTCAAACCATGTCGAAGCTTGCTGTGATCACCCCCACTGTAGTCATTACTGTCGTGGTAGACAGGTGACTTAACCTCTCCAAGTCTCAGTTTCATTTTTGAGAAATGGGTATAGTAGTTGCCACCTCATTGGGCTCCGGATACAATCAGCATGTTAAGCACTCAGGAAAATATCTGATGTGTTGTTAAGTCCCGATTGTTATTATTTACTGAAAAGGTTGACAAGGCACGGAAACTAGTTCACATTTAGCCCTATCTTAAACTATTTACCTTCACCAATAAGAGGAGAACTCCATGGCATCAGAACGGTTCCAGAACACACAGTGTCTTGTGATGTACCCAAGAGGTAAGCTCCGAGAACCACAATGAAATGCCGGAGGCGAGTGTGAAATATGAGCTCTGGACCCACCTTCCCTTAGAGGGCACTTGGCTCACAGTGGGTCACATTCCTTCAAAGACTCTCTAGAGCGAGACAATGTTGGGAACGGAGAGCCTTGACCTCCCCGTAGAGGGCTTGCTCTGATGGAAGAGGAGCGAAGGGGTGGGAGCCGGGTGGCTCCTCTCCCACCTCTCTCCACCCTCCCAGCCTGACTGCCCAGCACAGAAGGGGCGGAGGCCTGCAGACCTGTGACCAGCTCCATCGGAGCTCAGCAAGGCCAAGTCAACAAAGTCACCAAAACGAATTGAGAACCAACGATGTCCCACCACCCAGATGCCACATGCTCAAACAGGTGTTCTCGCCAAGCTCATTAAAACAACAGTCAGCTTCTTCCACGTTTCTGGTACGTTAGGATCCCAAGGAGGGAGCAAGAATGCCCACAGAGCACAACCTGGAGTCTGCCACTGAGACCTGAGGTCGCATCACAAAGGCAAGGGTGTTCTGGTCTCTTCCAGTCATGTGGGGAGGAAGAAGAGATTCCTCTGCCTGGTCTCCCTCCAGCTTCTCTACAGTCAAGATGGGCCTGGCAGGAGGCCTGGAGGATGGTGAAATGGGCCAGCGGGATGCTTCCCTGCCTTGAATCGTCAGGTGCAATCTGCCACAACGGATGGTGACCTTATTGGCTTCAGGGAAGCTGTCTTTTCCTAAATGATTCTGCCTGAACCCTCTCTGCCTGCACTTCAGATGATTGAAGGCACTGCAGTGACTGCTGCTGGTGGCACCCCTTGTCATCCCATGTGTTATCACCCTAATATCCAGCCCAGACAGTATGGGCTAATTTCCATTTACAAGATCACTTAAAAACCCATTCCCTGGCCTCAGCAGGCAGAATGAGTTCCGCTCTTGCCTGACGGATGGCCGGGGGTAAGAAGCCAAGCGCTAATGCTCACACAAACCAATCCTGGAAAAGGTTTCAAAAGAACTGAGAAGTTCATGTTGATTTCACTTTCCTTAGCTGCATATCTCAGGAATAAATATAAATAAAATAGGCAATGAATATGGCCAGGCCTCCAGGCTTGACCTTCTGGGCCGGCTATGACTTGCATGGTGAGCAGGCAGTGTTCCAATGAGCGCTCCCCGCCCGCCACGGCCATCTGCTACAGGCTCACTGGCAGCCAGGAAGTCACAAATTATAACCTACAGGATTCCTAAAAAGTGCCAGCAGTCTTGGGGAGTAGAGGGGGGAAAGGCAGGGAGAGAACGTGCCTTGCCCTCCACTGGGAGGATGTGTGGGCTAGGCTCCCACTATACAACTCAGGTTGGCTTAAACCAAGTATCCAAGAAGTTCTGAGAAACCTCAGTAAATCAGTAAATGGTGGAAGCGTGAAATTAACCAGAACCAGAAACTTGCCTTAAGGGGTCCTCCCAAGGCATTTTCCAAAGACAATGCAAAGACAGTAAATAATAGCCAATCAATAACTAATTCCAACCATGCTGTGCTGATCTGTAAGCAGTCTCTTTGTGACCATGTGCGTGGTGATGTTCAGGAGGACCTATGAAGTCCCACCTCATGACAGCCTGTCAGATGAGGAAAAGACAGACAGATCTCTCTCAGCCCATTGATGTGGCTGGAAAACCGAGGCATGATGAGCTCTGTAACTTCAGGGCGAGCTAACAGAGGGCCTCCCCTACCCCACCGAGATTCTGCCAAATTCTGTACCTTCCCCTCTGCCATGTGAAAATTCTCTTTCTCAAAAAAAAAAAAAAAAAAGATAAACGTCTACCTGGGAGAATGAATTGGGAAGGGGATGCCAAAAGACAGAACTTATTTTGCAAAGCAACAGTGCCCAGCATCTCTGCAGACTGCTCACACATTCAATCAGTCCCAAGGTAATCTGCACTTCACCGGGGAGTTTCCGGTGGTGTAGTAATGCTGGATAAGAGACATCAGACCTGAAGTAACAGCCTATTTTAACGCCTGGGGAGAAAAAAAAATAATAAAACTCACATCCATTTATGGAAATTTACAGCAGTATAGGAAAATGACCCTTCTCCCATCCCCATTAACAAATGCAGTAGACAGTCAGTCCTCAACACCCAGGAAAGATGCTCTGAGCACTTGCATAGGCATATAAATACAATTATTTCATTAACAAAAACAAACCACAAAAATGATGGCAGTAGGTATACATCCTACTAGGCTTAAGTATTGTATGTTATATACAGTTAAGACCTATTTGAGTTGGGTACCATGAAGCTTAATTGTTGTATTCTATGCATAGCAAAGCAACCAATTGAATCTAATATTAGCCATTCATCAGATAAAACATTTTCGGAGAAACAAACTGCTATATTTTCCCCTCCAAGAACAGCAAGCATTTTAAACACATTTCCCAGAGATGTTACGCTGAGGAAAACAGCTTAGAAATGTTACTTTAAACAAATCCGTTCTCTGGCCACCAACAACAAGACAAATTGGAACAAATGCTTGGCTCTGTTCTTTCCAAGCCTCCTTGTGTCCACCTGTCAAAGGCAGTTGTGACCCCCACCAACCCAAGAGGCAGCTCTGGAGCCGTGAGATGTGCCACCCTGTGCGCCAGCATCCTCATTAGGGATTATCCGACTCACTCGAAGCAGGGAGAGGGAAGATGGGCTGGCTGCCAAGGGCTCTTTCAACACAGATTCTGAAAGAGAATCCTGCAAAGTGTCGAAAGCCCAGATTTTCAGCAGTTCACTTTCTAGACTCTGTTACATAGCAACCATGCCAGCTCACGGAAGGTACCAACCAAGTTAATATTTTGTTTAGATGACACACTGCATTAACTCTCTAGGAAAACCCAAGTTTTCTTCATCAACTTACCTACTGTCAGATACCCTCACCGGAACAAAACATCCATTGGTGGTGGACTGGTGAGCTTGTTTAATTCATTAGAGAAAAACATTGTTTTAACCCAAAAACTTGAAAATGGATCTAACGTTTTCTCGGCAGGGAGAGCAAAAGGTGACTCTTCCCTGTAACCATTTGTGCTAATATTATTAAAAGGAGATTAGCATGCATTTAATATGTGAATGATGCCCTCTGGATAAAAGATGACTTATACAGTTGCATTTTGAAAGATATTCATTTCATTCAAAACCTTGATTTGAAAAGTGATAACTCAATAGCTCTAAATGCTCAAAGGGTTTGAGCCCATTGAATCAAACCGACACAGGCAAAATTAAAACAGAAGACTAATTCGGAACAACAGTCAGGAAGCCCCAGGACCTGAGCTCCTGCGAGCCTTCCTGGAGGTATGTTACAAACAAGCAGGAGAAAGCCAATCAACCACACTTTGAAATTAAGTGGAGAGATGGCAGTGCTTTCCTTTAGGAATACGAAGGCACTAGCAGAAGAAACTACCAGATCACGTCCGCAGAAGGTTTCTGTCCCAGCAGAATGCTGCCACATGTCATGAGAACAACCAAACCAAACAAAATAAAAACAAAACGCCAAAAACTCACGGAGGCCAAATACTGTAAGAAGTACTGAACTGAGGTAACATTGCTATCAATAAAGAAATGACGAATTTCTATGCGGGTCTTGTTTTATTCTTAGACATCATATCGGTTTAAATTCACATCAATTTAGAGGACTATGTGGCCAACCATGAAGTTGAGTTAAAACCTTCAACATTTTATTTTCTGGTTATAAAATCATTAAACTCCCCCTAGTAAAGGTTTTGAAAAATACCAATGGTACACAGAGGAAAAATGAAAACCATCCCTCATCCAACCACCCACAGACCGTCCCCGGCCAGGGCAGGCACGCTCTTAAGACGATGAGGGAGCTGCTGGTTCCGTGTATTTTTAGGGATAGCAAGGGATCCAACAGCCAGTTCCATTTCTATTTCCATAGCCTTGTGCATTTTGGCAGGGATAAAAAAAAAAAAAAAGGAAAGGAAACAGCTCCCAATGGCTCCACCACAACAATTTAACCATCAGCTAAGTATCACAATTTCCAACTGGAGTGTGTAGATCATCGCAGCACCAACCTCCTTAGCATGCTCAGTCTGCAACTAGACCCAAGACTCGGATAAAAGCCACTTAACTTTTCCTCGGCTGAGAAAGGGGCAGACGGTGGGAAATAAACCAGCATTGTTCAGTCCCCTTTACCGTGGCTTTTGGTTCTTAGCAAAAATGCCAGTTCTCTGCTATTTCTTTAAGGTTGGAAGAGTCTCTGCCTATAAAAAGTAAAGCATGACCATGAAACCTAACTTCCCTTTTTCGCCATGGTGCCAGCGGACAGCATCTTCCACGCACAATGACATAGCAAGGGATAAATGACAGAATAATCAGATGCCCACCTTGAAAACTGTGCAGCAAGTGCCAGCCTCGCAACTCCTTCCCACCATTACGTCATGCTACTTTGGTACCAAATTACTGCTCCAATTCCTAAGACTTTTGACGGACTCCTGAAGTACCAAGTTAAGATCTGACTTGGAATTGAACGTAAAATGCTCATGTTCAGGCTTAACATCTCACACCAAGGAAAGCACACCTACCCCAGGAAGGTAAGGAGGAGATAGAAGCTGTTGGGGAGAAGGCATTAATATGAAAACAGACTCTCTTAACCCTTAGGAGAAGCTCTTGAAATAACAACAAAACCAGAAAATCCTTTTGAGCCACTGAGACATTGGTACCTCATACTTCATCAAGTGACATATTTACACAAGTGGCCTTCTTGGGCTGGATTTTTTTTTTCTGTCATGTTCTGGATTTCAGTAGTTTAGTTTAATCAAATGATATTAATAATCAGTGACAATGTTTCTTAAAGGGAAATTAGGCAAAAAAAAAAAATCCTGAAAATCCAGCCTAGTCTTATACTTCTTAATCCACAGAAACCAAACAGTACTCCCTTTTCTTTTTCTTTCTTTCTTTCTCTCTTTTTTTTTTTTTTGCATGCTTCCTCTACCTTTAACCCTTACATGAGGGTTTCAGAGCTTCATCACTGTCAATGTCAACAGAGACCAGCTGTCTTTTTTCCCTCCTCTTAACAGCAAAGAGTTCCTTCAAGCAACCGCTACCTGGAAACCCAACATCTAAGCCTTCATTTCGACAGAAGCCCGTCCTCAGCCTTTGAGGTCTAAGATTTCCCCCTGGAAAGTGCTCTCAGTGTTTACATTTGCTAGAAATTTAAACTCCCTGTTGAGCACAGCATCTGCCGTTGCATCGATATATTCCACTGCTTGCGCGATCTCAAATGGGGAGAAAATAAAGTCCAGATGCAATCGAGACAAGGGATTTGGCATCCGTGGAGAAAAGTGCAAACCAGTCCAATCCTCTACCCCAAACACAGCAGCAGAGCCTGGAGCTCCCTCTCAGGGAGTCATTCCAAAGGAAGGAGCCTCCGGAACTGGGGGGGGGTGGGGGTGGGGGGGAGCTGTGGCATTCACCCCTGCCGGGGGTGGGGGCAAAGGCCCGGGCAGGAAAAGTTTGCCCACAGAGTTGGGGGCTGTGTGCCACCTAAGGGGCACTTTCTGCTGCCAGAAGGGAGCTGCCGGCTGCGCTGCGCTGCGCTGGCCCGGCCGGCCGGCCGGCGTGGCCGTGTGAACCCGTGCACGCTGCGCCCGGGCTTTCGTTAATGACAGCAGCCTGCAACTCCCAGCAGGGAGGCAGCGCCGGCCACCCCGGGCGGAAAGGGTTACAAGCCACAATGCGAGGCGATTTCGCCGTGGGCGTGGGGGCGCGTCGAGTCCCCGGCCACCTCCGGGCCCGGGTCCTGCTCGCTCGCCTCTCCTCCGCCCCCGGCGCCGGGCGATCCCTACCTTGCGCGCCGTGCTGGTGGTTCTCCATGTTCGCCGCCGCCGAGTCCGCCGCCGCCGCCGAGGCGCCGGCCGCCGCTCCCGGGCCCGGGCCCGGGCCGCCGCCGCTGCTCAGTTCCGCCAGTCTCCGGTTGGTGGCCGTGAGTTCGGCTCGCAGGTTCGTCACCTCCTGGCTGGCCGACTGGACCGCCCCATCGATGCGGAGCGCGAGCTGCTTATTGTCTTCCATCATGCTCAGGATTTTGGCCTGGGGGCGAGAGAGGTGACAAAGAGCTGCATGATGCGCGGGGGACGCGCAGCCGGGCACCCCCGGCTCTACCTGTTGGGTCCCCCGCGGCCCGGCTCCCCCGCGCCCCGACCCCCAGGCACCGGCAGCGCCGGCTCCTCCAGCGCAGGAATGACAGCGGCGCCTCCAGCCGAGCCGCGGTGGTAGCGAGGCGGAGGGGGGAGGAGGAGGAGGAGAAAGAGGAGGAGGAGAAGGAGGAGGAGGAGGAGCAGCGATCGCCGAGACCCCGGCGCCGAGAGCTGCTCGGAGAAGGACACCGCGCGCCGCCCGGCACTCTTTCAATGGAGCCTACCATTCGCTGAGCGCTCGGGAGGGGGCCCGGGCCGGGGGTTGGGGCGCTGCTTTGGCCTTCCGCGCCCCCCACTTTGGGGACACACCCCCGAAGGGTGGGGGCGGCGGCCCGCAGCCCGGCGTGGACAGAGGTGGCGCCCCTGGTGAGGGGTGGGGGGCGCCTCATCCAAGGCCGGCCCTCGATCCCCTCCCTGGAGCGGTGGGGCGGCCCCCGCCCTGGCGAACTCGCGCCCAGCGCCGTGCTATGGCTGGGAGGAGGTGGGTGCTTGGGAGAGAGGGGTACTCAGAAAAGGGGCCCGGCAGGGGAGCGGGGATGGAGCTCCGGGGGAGGGGCCGCTTGCCCGAGCTCGGAAGAGGAGTTTTTGCTTTGCCAGTTCCTTAAAATGCAGGTAGGAAATGTGCATGGGGAGCTAGGCTGGTGCTCCGCGTCCCTCTCTCTGTCCACCCCACCCCACCCCACTCCACCAGCTCCTCCGATGCCCCAACCTGCGCTGCCTCGCTCCTCCTCCGAAGGAGCGCCTCGTCCTTCCCCACGGTGGGCCCAGTGGCGCTCAGGGCTCCCCATCGCCTGGAACCCGTGTGTGCGTGGAGGTGGCCCTAGCCAGGTCCTAAGCTTCTTAGCTGGGCTGAATATTGGGGGGCAAAACGGATTCAGCCGGGAGAGAAGACTGGAAGGCATCACTGGGGCTTCCCTCTTTCTCCTCCTCCTGGGAGTCTGAGTGTGGAGGCCCCGCTGACTCAGTTTACCCCCTCTCTCTTCTCTGGAGAACTGAGGTAACCTTAAAGTTGATACACCCATCAAGCGCCTCTTTCTCCCAGAACACAGGCCGTGCATTTTTCAGTGGGGCCCTGGATTCCAGCCACCAGACCTTGTTACCATGGCAAGCTTCATTCCATGCAAATAGGACAATTTAAAACAGCCAGTAACCCGGAACAAGGGAAGAACTTAGAACCACCATTCCAGCTGGGTCAACCTGGGGAGGGCAGCTCAGAGACTATTGCAGAAGCTGATGGTGCTTCTGCCAGAGGGAGGATGCTCACCCTCCAGCTTCAACAGCGTTTACTGGAAGCCTACTGTGTGCAAAGTACCGAGTATGCATTAGCATCTCATTGTGGGGGGTGAGGGTTATTATTCCCATTTTAAAGATGAGGAAACTGAGGCTCTGGGGGGGTGTTAAGCAGTTTCCCCAAGGGGCTCACAGAAATCAGGTGAAACCAGGACTGGAAGTAAGCAGTCATCTGATTCCAAGCTAGTCCCACTGTGCCTTGGATGCTAGATTATTTTTTCCCCTTTTTAGATGGAACCATAAAACCACCCTCTTGCTCCATCCCCCTGTGACCACTAACAAGCTTAGTAAGAGGTTAGGACAGTATTAGGTAGTGGAGCGTGTGGCAGCAGACTTAATTTTTCACTCTGTGCACTCTACTCAGCTAAACTGGTCAGCTGGGGAATATGAACTCCTGACCTTAGTCTCATTAGTACAAGTTCTGACCCAAGTGGGCCAGCCAAGGCACTTAGGCCACTAGGTGTATTTTATAAACCAAGATTTAATTCCTTAGAGTTTTTCAGTTTCCTTATGGAGGAACCATCAAAATTTACAGAACTTTGTGGGTCTTCAAAAGGCAGGGGGTGTCATGTTCAGCCACTGTGGAAAAGAGTTTGGTGGTTCCTCAAAAAGTTAAACATGGAATTACCCATATGACCCCACAATTCCACTCCTGCATACCCTGAAGAGTTGAAAACAAATATTCAAACAAAAATCTGTACACAAACGTTCACAAAAGCACTATTCACAACAGCTCGAAGGTGAAACAACTCAAATATTTGACAACAGATGAATTAATAAACAAACATTAAATGGTATATCCATACAATGGAACATTACTCAGCCACGAAAGGTCTAACTATTGATACATGCTACAACGTGGATAAACCTTGAAAATATTATGCTAAGTGAAGGAAGCCAGACACAGAAGTTCACAGATTGTATGATTCCATTTATAAGAAATATCCAGAATAGGTAAATCTAGAGAGACAAAGCAGATCTATGGTTGCAAGGAGGTGGGGGAGGGGAGGATGGGGAGTAGCTACTTAACAGGTACTGAGTTTTATTTTGGGATGATGAAAATGCTTCAGAACTAGATAGAGGTTGTGGTTGCCCAGCACTGTAAACAGACTAAATGTCATAAAATGTTCACTTTAAAACGGTTAATTGGGGGGTGGGGTGTATAGCTCAGTGGTAGAGTGCATGCTTAGCACGCATGAGGTCCCGGGTTCAATCCCCAGTGCCAGTACCTCCTCTAACAATAAATAAATAAATCTAATTACCTCCCCCCTCAAAAAAAAGGTTAATTTTATGTTATATGAATTTCACCTCAATTTTTAAAAAGCATATATACAAGTACCAGGAAAAAAGGAGAAAGAGGGGTCCTGGAAACAAACCTTCTGAGAAAACAATTAAGAGCAGTTCTATCTGAAGAGCTGTGTGTGTGTGTGTGCGTGTGCGCGCGCGCGTGCGTGCTCACACCTGTGTACAGCACTCGTCAGAAAGCACAGTAATTGATCTGTTTACCTGTCTCTCTCCCACGTCACTAGGCGCTCTGTGTGGGAGAAGGTGGGATCGCTTTTTACGTGTTACCCCCTCTTTGCATCCTCGCCACCTAACCCATGGCAAGCGCTCTGCAAGTGGCTGTGTGTGAGCGCGTTTGTGCAGTAAACAAACTGACCAAGTGTTACTCACTCTCCTCCTCAATGAGATGATTCTCACATACCAGCATCTCCAAATCAAGCCAAAGCAAAACAAGCTGAACCCAAAAATCTAACCAAGAGAAAAGCAAAGACCGATTTGTGGGGCACCTTCTCCTCTCTCCCTGCCTCCCCTTCTCCAATTGTGGTACAGCCTTTGAAGTCTGAAGGAACTCGCCTTAGAAACTCCTGGGGTGCCTCCTAGGATTTTAAAGAATTTTATTTTTTGAGATTTTTTTTTCTTGATGTGAAAAAAGGGGCTTTTCCAAGCTGTGTCTCCTTATGTTCACCCACATGCAAAAGGATCAGATCTCAGACAGGAAGTCTGAGATCGGTTACCCTCTAGAATCTACTTGATTTAAACAGAAAAGTTTACCTGCTCTACCTTTCTTCCCCCCACCATCCACCAGCTCCTCCCTGGGTGATCGCAGCTAACAAAACAGTCCCAGAATCCGCGTCCTTTCCCACTTGCCCATCTGTCGGGCTGATATGCGTTTACAACTCATTTCTTGGATGACACACATAAACTGTCGGGTGACCAGCTCCAAGGCTGTCTGTCAACCGCAGCTCTCTCTCTTTGGGGTTCACAATTATGAGAACTTACCAGCACTGTGCGTTTTGTTTCAAGAGCCTCCTGTCAGCATGTTCCTAGCGTAGCCCCCACCTCCCGTCGCAGTAGGCTGATGTTAATTAAGAACCAAGCTAGTAAACGGGCTTGCTCCCCAGGGATCTGCTGCCGTCTTCCCAGTGTCACTGGTTGCCATCTCTCCCCATCAGCCAAACCCCATCCAAGGCTCAGGAAGTGCACCGGCCTTTATGTGGTCACCAGTCCCCGACAGCACGTGCTGCATGTCCGATCTTCCCGAGCAGAATGAGCGAACCGTGCCATGCACACTAGGTGCCCGTCAAAGCTTGCCTGGGCATTTTGGAAAGTCTGTAAAACCATCCTAGCTCAGACAAAGAAGATTTCTAGTGAGAACCAAGGCAACGAGCCTAATTCATTGCTGACAGCAGTGTCAAATGCAGCTCCCTTCTTCCATAAATAGAGTGACTTTATAATGTAATGTCCAAACTGGGACACTTCTGAGATGGAAAGAGGGTGCTATGAGTAATGAAGCTGGGACAAGTGGCATAAATTGGAACTGTCCCAGGAAACCCAGTATATACACATTAGCCCCATCCTACAACCAAATGATGCTATTTGGTCCTAGAAGGCAACTTTGGGGTCCTTTGCTCCAGCACCCTCGTTGTTTACTGATGGAGAAACAGAGGCTTTGGTCTCCAAAGAGTTGGTGGCTGGCTGAGCAAGTTCGTCTCCCTGTCCGCATAACTGCATATCCACCAAGATTCTTGCTTCCATCATCAAAACCCTTCTCATCTTGGGTTTTGCCAGCAATTCAAGCCACCTCTTACTCTCCAAAGTACTTTCACATCTTTCTTATTTTATCTTTGCAACAACTTCCTCAGATAGAGGGGGCGCCTGGAATCTGTATTTGGTGGAGTAAAACACTGAGGTTCAAGAGTTTGTCCTAAGATCACAAAACTGGACTAACAAGTCAGTGAGACAAGCCCCTTATCTGCACATCCTCCCTCCCCTTAGCCCCTAGCATTCAGTACATATTTGTCAAGTGGATGAGCTGGAGCCAGGACTCAGGTATTCCCACATGTGGCCTCGCTTTCTCTCTGAGTCACTCAGGCACCTGGTTTCTGTCTGGCTCAGGAATTGGAGGCAGCACTCACGTGCTTCTCCACGCAAGGTTAAGTTCATACATGGGACAGGGCGGTACAGGGGAGGTCTGAAAGAGAAGCCCAGGCGTCCTGAGACGCTCTGATGCTTCTTCGAGTCAGCATGCAGCTGCCCACAGGAGCCAGGGAGAAGTGTGGCCCTGCCTCTTGCACTTCCTGCAAACAGTGTCGCTTACCAGGCTCTGCAAGGCGTACCTCTGGACCTCAGGCTGCTTCCAGTGTCTCTTATTTAAAGTGAGGCTGAAGACCCCTTGATGTGGAGTTCCCAGAAGAGGCATGTTAAAATGTAAATCCTGGGCCCTAATCCTGACCAACCAGAATCTCTGGGTGAGGTTCTGGGTATCTGCATCTGCAACGAGCTTCCCCGGAGTGTCTGGTGCACAGTGAAGTTGGAGCCTCACTGCCCTGGGTCCCCGGTGCAGCGGCTCAGAAAGCTCGTGCACACCTGTCAGTTACATCTATTCGAGGAACCTCTGAGCCCCAGGAATGGCTGTGAGGGCTCCCTGCTTTTCCTCTTCTCAATGCTGTCTGTCCTGTGTCTTCCCAGCCCCCTCCAGCAAGAGTCCCCGGGGAATCACCCTCCCTCTCTGCAGATGGATGCTCTGTTTATTCAAATTGTCACATGTGAATCCCGGCCAATCTAGGAGATGTATCTTTTGTACATTTACACGGTTTACTTTGGCTGAGTGGGTTTTAACATGTGCTCTGGGGAAAAGGCCAAAGCATCTCCCAGACGGAGGCAATCAGGTCTCCGGGCTCTGGGTGAGAAGACCAGGAGGGGGACAGAGTCAAGGGCATGGAGAAGAGCGCGCAGGTGGTGAACACCAACCGCTAAGCTATATTTCTCTTCCCAGCAGCGCCCCACCGCCATTAGTTGCCCTGAAAACTGCTGTTGTGAAATGAAGGGATACAGAGAAAAAGCTAGGAGAGAAAGCAGGGGAGAGCAATTGTGGGGCTTAAGGAAACAGCCTGCAGCTTTAAGATGGGGAGGTACATGCGCAGGTGCCTATTATATACGTGTGGTGCGTGTGTGTGTGTGTGCACATAGATATCTGTGCACACTATACACACGCACCACACACACTGCAGCGTGGACACAGAGCACAGTTATCAGTATGAAGACTGCCGGCCTCCTCTTGACTCCCCAAGCAATTTCTCATATAAAGGTCGAGAAGTTGGTCAGGCCCTGCCTTTCTGTATATATATTTTACCAACTGAGTCACTTCTGCATGCTTTTCATTTGCAAACAGTCCATTAATGATCACTTATAATTCAGAAGCTCCTATGTATGAAATAGATAAATATTAACTATGCATAGTAACCACAGGCGTAAACACATACGCATATATATTTACTTACTTCCGGATAGAAGTGTGTTTTCCCCCCTCTTTGAATGTTGCTTGGTTTTTGATCTGTTTCTCATTGGGCGTGATACAGGGCTTACAAGAGACTGTGCCTGATGGTCTGGTCTCTTGGCTCTTGGCTCTGCCATAGCTCCCACGGACCAACAGTAACAGCCAGTAAAATACAAAACCCTGAGACAAATATGTCCATCTGCAGAGACCCATCACTACATCCCAAAGAACTGGTCCGACCCCCAGGTACCTTGCGGGTCCTCCTGCCCTGTCATGTTTTGGCTGTCCCCATGGGTTGGGCACCATTTTATTTTCCAGCTGCCCAAAGCAGTCTCTGGGAGGCGCCCTCAACAAGGCTAAAGAGAACAAGCCATTCAGTCTTCAGCTTCAATTCCTAGTCTCAGCAAAGCACCCCCTCTCCAGCCTAATGGCCGGACCATCCTAGCTGACCTCGTCAGTGATCTCACCCTTCCCCGAGGGCGAGGGTAACTTCAACTCCACAGGCTCCGGATTTAGTCAGACAAGGGTTCGTGTCCCAGCCTTGCCACTCACTAGCGCTGTGACATTGGATGAGCTACTTAACTTTTCTGAGCCTCAACTTCCTCCTTAGTAGAATGGAATAATACTGGGATAAGGTAAGTCTGCCTACTTCATGGACTTGTTGAGGAACTAAAGGAGACAATGCACGTGAAGCATCTGGCAGAGCACTTGGTGTCTGGAAGGGGTTCCATAGATGCTGCCAAAGATGCAGGCTCAGATGATGGAGATCATGATGATGGTGATGGGGACAGTGAGAGCTGTAAGGACAGTTCCCATTCTTTGGACACCCACTACGGCCCGCCGCTGTGCGTGTCCATTTATTTCCGCTAACTCAGACTGCATCGTCCCAGCACTGAAGGTGGGCATTATAACCCCCCATCCGCCGATCAGAAAAAAATCTCAGGCTCGGAAGGCTTGCTCACACTCACCCAGCTAACACGTAGCAGAATCAGAGTCAAACCCAAGTGTGTCTGATTCTAAAGTCTCTTCCTCTTCTTTCTTCCCTGATTCCCCCTACAGTCCATGAAGGCAGTCGCACCCAGGCGCGTGCTGATGCCCCGAGGGACCTTCGGTGCCCCTTCCAGCCCCACGTCCTTCATTCTCTGCAAAGGCACTGATCTGATGGAGAAGCAGGCGAGGGAGCCGCTCCTCAGTGGCCAGTGTATTAGTTCTTCTAGGCCCTGGGGACCCATTTGGTAAATTAGTTCTTTTGGTTCTGGAAATGGTACCCCAGTGGCTTGAAATACTTTACAGACCTACCCTAAATGGGCAATTTATTTTTTTCTCACTCGTGGTATTATTCTTGGGATCGCCATCCTATAAAAGTTATTCACTGCAGGGGGGAAAGGGGCAGTGATGGCAGTACTTTTTTAAACAGAAGTGGTCTAGACTTGGTAAGAAGCAGGGGAGGATTTCCCAAGAATGGAATTTTCAGGACTTCTTCCTCCCCAGTTGTGCGCTCGCTCGCGTTTATTTAACTGAATGATATCTTCAGCAGGAGAGTTTTTTCCACTCATTTCTTCTCCCCACCACCAACCCCATACTCAGATTCTTGTGAGCTTCTGCGTCCTTCGTAGTTCATTTTTCTCTCCTCCTAGGATGCCTTATGCACCGAGTAAGTCTCCCCTAAGGACCAGTGCTTCCTCTTCCAGACAATAAAGAAGAATGCGACGCTCACTCAAGGGCCACACAGGAGATGCTGTATTAGGCACCAACCAGCTGAAGGAATTAGGACCCACCTGCCCGTGGACAACTCATCACAGAGGCGTCTCAGATACGGTGATGTGTACAATCCCTCTTCAGGAACTGGAAGCAGCTGGAGTGGGAAAGGGCCTTGGAATCTTGCCCCTGAGTCAACACTAAACCTTTCCAGCACTGAAGTGCCCTGGGAAAAATATTTATCAGCCAAATAGTGTAGACTTCAGTCCGGTGTGCCATGAAGGCCTGTACCTGTGACCATCTGCCCTGATACTCAGGATTAGCCGTCCGGCTGTACACGTGGTTAGAAGACAGCTATCTTGCCCAGCGTTCAGCTCACTGGGGTAATGTGTCTCCAGGCAGTAAAGTGTGAAGTTGCCATGTTTATCTCAATGAACTGCCCCTTTATCTGTTTACCTGCCTTATTTTGTGCTGGGGGGATGTAAAACAATTTATATCCCAATATTTGGAGCCACAAGGCCATGTTATTAGGCGCGTGTGCAGTTCAAGAGGGGACCGTATGTGCACAGAGCGATGTCAATTATCATGCATTCGGTCAGCACCCTCAGCCATCTCGGTCGTAAAATGGTACTCTGACACCTTTGCCTAGGAACAGCTAGCTACCAATTGGCTTTAAAGGGGGTGGGTGGAGATACAAAAACAAGTGTTGAGGGGAGGGGCTCACTCTTTCTCCTGGCCACATGCTCCCTGGCATCCTGCACCCACGTCCACGGCCCTGGACCCAACCCTCCATGCAGCACACTGGTCCCACACCTAGCCGCTCACACCACTGGGATCCTAAGTGCAGGCATGCCTCTGCGCAGCCTCTGAAACAGCTGTCCTGTATCAAAGAGATGAGACTGTCTGGAAAATAGAAACAGAGCTGCGTTCTTCCCCGAGCCAGTGAGGAGCCCCCAGGGAGTCCTGCAGAAAGTCACTTAACACTGCAAGCCCGATAGCTGTGGGGAAGAGTGGCGAGCCTGAGTCCTCCGGGCAGCTTTTGGGAAGAAAAGAAAGACAGATCTAGGTTCTCATCCTGTCATTCATTAGGAGGCATCAAATCAAAGCGTGAACTTCAGCGTCTGCTAAGAGATAGACCAGTCCAGGGCCCTGACTAGCCTGCGGAGCACCAAAGTACAGATTAGGAAAGATGTGTCCCCTTCCTCCAGGCATGTGGAGCCCTGGCAGAGGGCACAGACCCAGAGGACGGAGCCCTGGCTCTCCTGGGCATTAGTGCCTTTCGGAAACTTAACAGGAAATGATCACACATAGGATTTTCACCTTAAATCAGAGGGTTTCTATCATGGAACTGGGATTTTTTTTTTTTTAAGATTTTTAAATTACACTGTCTTAGTTCAGAGAAACACACACTCTTACAAATCTAAGTACGCTTTTATATGAAGAACACTGAATGAAGTTATTTTACATTTTTCGTTAAATTCCAGGGATGGTATAAACCCTCTCTTTTTAGAAGTGTTCTAGACTTTTTTAGAAGAGGCTAAATGAGCTGGCAGATTCGGAATTCGTTTTTGCTTGAAAGTGTGCGTGGAAGGGGGGCTACGACACTGGTAATCATGATTCTAGTGGGTTCTTACATCTGCGCTCAGTACTTCACGTCCTTTATAACCACCCTCTGAGGAAGAAGCTACTATGATTATCCTCTTTTTACAGATAGGAAAACTGAAGCTCAGGGAGGTCAGGCTACCAAAGGTCATACAACTAACGAGTGGCAGGGCGGGGACGCGTGGCAATGGGGCGCCGGTGGTTCCACTTTACTGCTATTTTGTATCACCAATTCGCCATTTGTACTGTCGAAGCCAAAAAGCAGAGTAAAGAGAGGATTGACATACACCCCTGAACTGCGGATGGCAACAGAACAATGAACCCTTTTCTGGAGAGGTGCGTGGAAGGGGCCCAGTGGCTGTGAATGCAGTCATCAGTCGTCTGCTCCAGAAATTCTTAGCTCTCCCACTGGGAGGACACTTGAGCATCCCACCTCAGTCCTAGGATGCTCACAGCTTCAGCCACTCTGCTCTCCTTCGCGCACACCTTTCTAACTTTCATTACCAGCAAGTGAAAAAAGACTAGATTTTAGATCTGGAAGGGACCTCAGAGTTCATAGGTCAAACACAGTTTCTTTGCAGATGAGGAAACGGAGAGCCAGGAAGATCGTGCGACTTGCCCAGATGACCCAGCCATGGAGTAGCACCATTGTTATTCCTACTTGTTTATGTTTTTATAAGTGAGCACATGGCCATGGGAGATGTTCAGTAAACATTTGCTGAACTGAAATAAATTGTGACATTTGATTTATCCATCTGCGGGGCACATCAAAAACAACAAACCAGCTCTATTTCTGATCGTTCTGTTGTGAAAAGCTTCCAAACTCAATATGAGGTGAAAACCGCTGCTATGAAGGGTCCCTTTGATCATTCCACTTCTTTTTCTGGAAAATGATAGCAAACTTGGCAACCGAGTCTTCCAGAAATTAATAATCAAACCTTAAAAATCCTCTTTGGTTTTTCTAACAACGTAAAATACAAAGAAACTAAACATTTCCTCTGGTGTCTCCCCCTCTCCCTTCCGACGCCCCGCTAGGGAACAGCTGTGTCTATTTAAAATTGATTTTGATCTCTCAGAAAGGATCTGGTTTCCCTGCACACGGAGCTGCTGCCTGGAGATGGCGTGTGCCGTTCTGAGAAGGTGTTGGGGTTCAGCTGACTCCACTGTAATTCTAACAGTCAGCAGAAGCCAGTCTTCTCTTGGGGATGCGGTGACATGACACCTTCGCTGACATTGGTGTGGTGGGCTGGGATGTTCTGCCACCCCAGGAACCATTGGGCATCCTCTCCTCATTCCTCTGGCCTCTCTGTGCTAGACCAAATTATTGTTCCTAATCCCTCCCTCCCTTTTAACAATGGTATTATCCATCCTGCCCTTTCCCTTGTGACTTTTAAGCACCTCTCACCAGCAAAGGCAGAGGACCTTTCTCCGTCCCATGGATATTAGGCTTGTCCATGTGACTGGCTTTGGCCCCTGGAACGTTAGCAGAATTGCAGCAAGCAGCAACCTTAAGTGTCATCGCGGTCTGGCCTGGCCTGGCCTCTTGTGCCCCTGCAATCCTCCATGAGAAAAGCAAGTTGCAGGCAATTTCCTCTTCAGTCTCAGCCCCAGATGGAGACACAGGGGACCAACCTGAACCAGACCTACAGTCTGGACTAAAGGCCAGCCAAACCCGAGCCATCCCCTCACCAACATGCAGCTGCATAAATGCGAAAAACGAATATGGTTGCGAGCCCTTAAGATTCTGAGGCTGCTTGTTATGTAGCAAAAACTGACTAATACATTACTGAAACTTGCACCTTGACTTAAGGCTGTCATCCCACCTGGAAGGAAAGAAAGTCAATGTGTACTAGCTTAGATACCAACGGGAAACTTATTGGTTCATAAAACTGGGAAGTTTAGAGGTAAATCAGGAATTCCAGACGCTTAAGTAAAGCCATCAGATCTCTGTCTTTCTGGCTCCTTTTTTCTCATTCTCTTATGCAAGTGGCCTTTCTGCACGTAGAGGAGGCTGGGGGACGTGGCGAGAGGCAGCTCCAGGCTTACCTGTCTTCATGTTAGCTACCTGGGAGGAGGGAGCTTCCCTCTCCGGTTGCTCCCAGGGAAGAGCTGGCCTACCCCTGAGCCAGGACACGGCGCTACGTGGTTGGCCAGGCCTGGTATGTGTGCCCATCCTAAAGGCCCCAGTGAGCCAGGTTGGTGGCCCCACCAGAGGCTCAGGGAGTGGGAAGGAGCATGTGCTCGAGGGAGGGGGAGTGATTTAACGGGAGGAGATGGGACTCGGGGCAGCCCCAGGTGATGGATGCCCACGCCCACGCCCACGCCCACATTCATCACTGTTCAGCAATAAGATGATGAACACAGGCCTGGGCAGCGACTTAGGGGTGCGGCCTGGCCACTCACTCAGGCCCAGCCTCACCTTCCTAGGTGATTAGCTTGAGGCCAGCAGCTTAACTTCTCCAGGCTCCCATTTGTCCTATTATAAAGTGGGGATAGCAGACATATAACTCATTGTAGGATGGTGATGAGGATTAAATGAGATATTATGCAAAAGCGTCAGTCTGTCTGGGGGATACCACAGCGTTCTTCCTAGTGCTCCGTGCCAGGGCCCCTGTGTTTGCCTGCCCAGGGCTAGGACATCAGCCACTGCAGGCTCACAGCTGCCCCGCTCACCAGCAATCGCCCTCTGCTGTCGGGGCGCCTGCCTCACCCAAGGGCACACCTCCACCCAGGGACCAGCTCTTGGCCAGTGACTTGGATACGAAAGCCCAGCCCCTCTGTCTCCCCTTGGGACCCCTCTGAAGGGCCACCCCAGCTCCAAAGTCCCCTGTAGGCGTCAGGGACAAACCACATTGCCTACAAACTTTTCCCTCCCAGTCCTGACTTCCCCGCTCCCTTACAGGACTGTCCCCCAGCACACCCCCCAGTCAATGGTCTACGCATGGAGTGTAATCTAAGGCCTCCTGGTGCCTAGCCCACAGCGGGTGCTCATGTGTGCTAGTTATAATCATTGCCACTCTCTTATTTATTCTTTTATTCAGCCATCACCCATCTGCCAAGGGCACCCTTATAAGAGGCAGGATAATGTACTAGCTAAAAGCACATCCTTGCCTTTGGAACCCGACTGCCTGGGGTCAAATCTCTGGTTTACCTCCATCAGGCCTGTGACCTAGGGAAAGGCACTTGGCTTCTCCATGCCTCAGTTTTGTCATCTGTAAAATGGCAATACTGAAAACATTTATCTCATAGGGTTGTTGTGAAGTTTAAATCAGATGATGAGCATAAATGGTTTAGAACTGCACTGGGTCCGGAGCAAGTGCCTCCCAGTGGTTCCTCCTCTGCTTTATACTGGGTGATGGATTAGGTGCTGGAGATCAAGGGACGGAGGAAGCCCAGTCCCCGTCCCCACATGGTCACAGTCTAGCGGCAGAGACAGGTTAATAAACAGGGCAAAGGCTCAGAAATAGGAGAGTTCTCGGCTTGTCTGAGAAACAGTTAAGGACTTGTGAGGACTGTGGCTCTGACTCTGAGTGAGATGGGAGCCGCTGAATCGTTTTGGGCAGAGGAGCAACATCAGATGATTTATGCTTTAAAATGCTCCCAGGGACGCTGTGTGGAGAGGACTCGAGGGGACAAGCGTGGAGGCGACAAACCGTGTGTCTAGCGAGTTGTGATGGTGGCTTGAAAGACAGTCGTGGGGAGGGAGGAAGGGAGTTGGAGCATGGAGAGAAGTGGTTCGGTTCTAGAGAGATACCGAAAGTAGAGCCACAGGATTTGCTGATGCAGCATGTGTGAGAGAGAGGGGAGTCCAGGAGGAGCTGAAGCCTTTGGATTTAAGCAACTGGAAGAGTGAAAATGTCACTTCCTGAGAGGGGAAGGCCGTGGGAGGTGCAGGTTTGGGAGGAGGGTGTATGCTTATTTCAAGATGCATTTTAGACATCTAGATGGAGATGGCAAGTGGGCAGTGGGACACACGAGCCTGGAGTTCTGGCGATGGATCTGAGCTGGAAATGTGCATTTGGAAGTTGTCAGCCTCTCAGTTTAATTTAGAGACATTGGACTGAATGAAACCTCCTAACAAGTGCACGTTGATTGAGAAGGAAAGGCCCCAGGACTGAGCCCTGGGTTCTCCAGCATTTGGAGGTCAGGGGCATAAGGAGAAAGAAGCAAAAGAGACTGGGCAGGGGGAGCGGCAAGAGAAGTGGGAGGGGAGAAGTGGGTGTGAGATCCTGACGGCTACGCGGAGAAAGTGCTTAAAGGAGGCCTTGTTAGAACCCTCTGTTAAGCCAAGTCAATGGGACTGAGCATCTGACAGTCCTGGTCACAGGGGCCCTGGTGAGGGCTTCATGGGGAGGTTGAGAGGACAAGGTGGGCTGACATTCACGCAGCACCAGCCGAAAACCTGGTGCCTTGCAGAGGCTCATTAAATATCAGTCTCTTTTCTCCTGACCCTCCACCTACCACCCAACTTGGCCAACTCACAGCTCTCGCTCACTTACCCTTAACCCCCCACATCTACTGATACCAGTCACACAATTTTTCATTAGGCAGGCCATGCTATTAATATATTTTAAAGATCCTCACCAGTGATGGTGAAGCGGGAGCTGACTGCAGCTCAGTCTGACTACCCTGGAAGTCCCAGAGATGGCCAGGGAATTTGCAAATACCCTAACAGCACGCCCTGAGGAAGATGTTGGATGTCTGTAACTATGACTCCGGACCGGTACTAATCATCCCTTACTTGGAAATTAAGTGAGCAGATTTTTCTCCCCACGCGGCAAAAGGTCTATATGATGTCCTAGAATATAATACAGTGAATGGCCCCAGTATGAAAGGCAGCAGGCGGCCTCACACTGGGTTCCCTGCTGCTTATTAATCCTGGCGAATTGCATTAAATTAGAGGAGGGCCTTTCACAGGAGCTCTAAAAGAATTCCTGCCTGGCTGCCATGTGAGACCCCTGGATTCTGCTCCGCGGCTAGCAATACACCAGTTACTCAGTTTATTCCGGTTAATTTTGAATCTGATGATGAAGGCGTGTTTTTTTTTTTAAAAAGATTTTTTTTTAGCAGTGGTCAAATAGGATGCTTACCCTAGCATTTCTAAGTATCCTCATGAGATAGTGAAAACCACAATTTTAGAGCAGTAATCTATGTCGGGATTGTACCCAGCACTCTACGTTTCTCTCCTCATTTTATCACCTTGAAATTTAATTATTATAAGAACTCCATGAGGTAGGTATTATTAACACCATTATAAGCTAAGGTTCCAAGGAATAAATTCCAAAGGTCACATTGTCAATAAGTGGCAGAGCTCGGGTTTGAACTCAAGGACAGCTGATGGTAAAGCCGGAGCTTAAACCTCTGCTCTGTGCTGCCTTTTAGGAAAAGATTGATGTCTTAAGCAGGACATTTAGGAGCTTCTGCTGGAATTTTCAACCTACATTTTTATTAGTCAGGCACTGGAGATTAAAAAAAAAAAAAAAGACAAAAGCCCTGGGTCCCTGCCCTCAATAAGTATAGATTATACTCTCCTGTAAAGTGGGAATGGTAACACCTACTTCCGAGGGTCATTGTAAAGTTCAAGTAAATTAATGGATATGAAACCATCCTATTTCTTAAATAGAATAAGAGTGTGACAGGAAGCTGATTTAAAAAAAATAAATTCATGAAGTGCATGAATATCAACAGATTTTAACATGCTGAACCAAATCCTGACAAATGATCAAATTTACTACTCCATCCTAAATTGCAACTTATATATGAATAGACCAATTTTCCCCCAAAGAAACATGCATTTTTTCTGTTGCAGTTGACATAAATCTACTCCACTCCTCTGACTTGATCCATTTAAATTCTTTCCTTTTCAATTAAATAATCACCCAGAATTTTAAAAGACACATTTCCATTAGTAGACTCCCAAATAGATGACCTCTGAGATCACAAGGGTTTATGCAAATTTTTCTGATTGCTTTTTATCTTCTTATGTATCACTTTCCCTAAAAATTCTGTCCATCAGTGTATTTAAATTCTTTTCTCATCCTCTCATGGCTCCGCTATTTACAATAATGAGTCACAGCTGAAAGGGACTGAAATATCATGGGCTTCTTTTAACATATGCCAACAAAGAAGGGTGCTTCTCGGTTGGAACAGACTAATGAAGGACAAGGGTGAGGTTTTCCTCTCCTGGTATGAAATGGAACTTAAATTTCCATTAGTTACTTTCCAGGCCTTGTCCAATTTGCTTTTTTTTTAATTTTAATTTTTTATTTTATTAAAACTTTTTTTTTTGGCAGGGGAGGTATTCATGTTCTTATTTATTTATCTTTTTTTTTTCTTTTTAATGGAGGTACTGGGGATTGTACCCAGGATCTTGTACATGCTAAGCAAGCACTCTACCACTGGGCTATACCCTCCCCACTGGCTTTTTTTTTTTTTAATACAACCTGATGCTCTCTCTGAATGACAGCAAACATGTATTAAGTGCTCATTAGGCATCTGATCTTTAGGAGCTCATTAAATCTCCCAGTAAGTAGGAGATACCTACTCTTTCTACATCTACTTTACAGTTGAGAAAACTGAGGTTCTAAAAGGGTAGTAAACTATCCCGGGATGCAGAGCCAAGAGGGATTTGGACCCAGAGCTTGGGCTTTTGACAATCAGGCTCTTGGCCCCAGCTTTGCCAGCTGTGGGACGTCAGGCAGATCAGTTAGCTTTCTAACTTTTAGTTTTCTCATCTGTAGAATGGGGATAATAATAATCAGAGCCTGTCCCTCCCAAAATTGCTATGGGAATAAAGAAGTCACTGGATGTGAAATGCTTTGTAATTATCAAGAAGTGAATGTGATGGGAGAAATCAATCAATGGAACTGAAGACGGCTCAAGAAGCAGGTTCACGTTTAAGACTAAACCCAGCTTTGTTCAAAGGACCAGCTGCCAGCACTGCCCGTGTGCTGGCCCCTAGTTGTTGTGGGCTTGGCCACGGGGGGCTCTCATCTCCCCAGTGACCCGATCTTGCTGCTGAAATACAACAATACCCTTGGAAGTCAGCCCTTAGCAACCCTCCAAAGCTACTTCTCACCTCCCCCACGTGCCAACGAGATTAGTTTTGCCACCCTCTTTGATTAGCGGCATGTTTCCAAGCTGAGGGTGTCCGTGGAAGCAATCTTTACGCTCAGATTTATTAACGCCACTGTTGGCTTAATGAATTACCGCCATCCAATGAGCCCATAGATAGCTTGTATTTAACTTTTATGTGGCTGCCTCGGAAACCAGCTTGAAAAGCAGAAATCAATGATTGTGACAAAATCTCGATACAGTTTATATTCTGAATGTTCAGTCTGGAATTTGATGTATGCCACTGTCAGATATATTTTATGCTCTCAGATGAATTTTATACTTACTGATGAGGGGGTTCGCAGTATCAGCAGGACACGATTTGACAAACCTTAAAAGAAACGTCGCGAAAGCGCCGCCACCCATTACATGCCCGTTTCCCGCCGGCTTCACCTCACATTTTAATCAGCAGCATCAGTAGCTGGATCTTCAAACTACCAAAGGGAGGCCTTATGCACCAGTTCTTAAGTTAATGAGTGAAAATGCATTTAATTAATTATACCCACTGTGCATATTTGAGTTGGCGGTAATTGGGTAGGAAACGAGTGGTGTGGTATGGGAGGAGTGGACAAACTGACTAAGAATCTTCCCATTTGGAGACCTTGGTCTCAATAAGTATTATTTGTTCTTGAAGGGTTTTTTTTGTTAATTCACCAGCTACTATTTAGAAATAACCTGTTCATAAGCAACACCTGCAGATTAACATTAAGTTCCTATTTAGAGAGGTGTCTAGACAGAACCTAAAATAAGAACTTTAAATCTTCAGCATTCAATGGCAGTAGACCATGAGGCTTTCCCAAAAACCAGTATCAGGTAGCATTTTACATTTTGATTAATAAATTTACTACACAGATGCCCACAAAATAGGATTAAGGTTGGTCTGAAAAAGAACATGACCTGATGGATATACCTATTCAGAATGTTCCTTTCATTTGTCCACTCCTCCATCACCAACGTGACTATGCATCCATTATATCCATCCATCCATCCACCCATCTACCCATCCATCCATCCATCCATCTATCCATCCATCAACACATCCACCCATCCAGTCATCTAGCCATCTTTCCATCCATCCATCCATCCTTCCATCCATTCGTCTATTCAACTATTCATACATCCTTCCACACTTCTGGTCTAACTAGCATTAATTGTTTACTTTGTGTCAGACACTCTGCAAGCATTTTGTCACGGGCAACCTCATTTAGTTCTCGCCTCAACCTATGAGGTCCAATACTAATATCACCTTTATTTTACAGATGAAGAAATTAAGGCTCAGGGGCACAGTGACTTACTCAAGTCACACAAATCATATGGGAAGGGTAGGGACTCAATTTCATCTCCTGAGTCCACGTCAAGGGCTGTTTTTCCTACCACTACTAACCTGGCTGCCTCAGGTAAGAATTCTGAACTGTCAAAGTTTAACCAGCTTAATATTTAAAAAGAGAATGACAACTCACCCAACACATGTTCACCTAAGGGGGTGAACTTTATCCATGTACGTGCCAGGCATCACTCTAAGTCCCAGAGATACAACGGTGGCCAAGAAAGGGATACACTTTCCCCCCTCACCTTGCAAGCTTGCAGGCTAGCACAGAGACGCACAATGGGCGATTATGTAGCAGCATTGTTCAGTGCCTTAAAAACATCACCCATAGGATAGGAGAGCCATCAGAGCTCTCAATGATCTATTACTAGCTCTTTGATATTCTACCTTCTGAGTATCTTTCAACTCTGTCTGCATCTCTATTTTATTTGACCATTGCCACTGACCTGGCTTAGGTAGCTGAAACCATCCCCTGCTGCCAGAGTGGCCTTCAGGACATAGACTCACCTCCGATTTTTGCTTAACTCCTTCAACGGATCCTCACTATCTTTAAGAATAACCAAAACTTAGTGCGGCATAAGGGGCACATCTGGACCCTGCCCTGCCTACCAGAAGTCTCCAATGTGCCCTGCACTCTCCAGCCCGTATCTTTCCACCTGCTGTTTGCTCTGCTTGAGCCCCGCACCCGGACACCTCTCACTCCTCCCCTTCCTCACCTCCCCCACCTCCTCCTCCTCTGTGCACTCAGAGCCAGTTCCCTTCTGAAGCCCTGTGAATGAGAAAGCCCCTGCCCTGTTCTCCTGAAGCATTCCAGAAGCCTTCCTGCATTACCCTGTGACTGTCAGTTTCCTCAACTGGGCAGAAAGCTCACGAGGGCAGGAATGGGGCCTCCCTCCCCTTTGCATCCTCTGTGCCTTAGCATCCAGCCTGGGCCACCGCTGGTGCTCGGTGAACAGTGGTTGAAGAATGAAGACAAAGTTCACGTGGACAGAGAGAACCTGTCCCTGAATCTGTGCAGAAGAGAACTTCCTCTATTTCACGGCTGTTGATGAAGGTTTGGGCGACAGAATGAAATGCAGCTTCCTTGGGCTATAAATGAGGAGACCAAAGCTACAGGAGGCACGTGGCCTTGCCTAAAGTCACCCAGTTACTTGGAGACTTGCTTCCATCCTGCTTGACCTTTATGTTTATTTTTCCCAAATAGGAGACCTTCCAGAGTCTCTCTAGAGTTTTTGAGTTTTTCCAATATTTCATTGGAAACTTTAGGTTATGAAACCACTGCTGCTTGAAATAATTAAAGATATTTTAAGAGGAGAATCAACTAGACCCATAAGAATGGTTGGACTGAGACCAACCAGAGCTCTGAGCCACCTCTGGCATTGATAACATATTTATTGTAATGAAGATATTGTCTCTTAAGGCATTTCCTGTTTCAAGCACCAGTCGCAGGTGCCTGAATTTCTCCTTCTTTCCTTACCCCCAAAAGTGGCAATCTTAGGAGTAAAACACACTGGCCAACAAGTAAAAAATCATCTTTATATACAGAACGGGGGAACGCTATTTGCCAAGTTTATAATATACTTGAACTTTGCTGGGTTGAGTTCTGACCTCTATTCATTTGGTTTGGGCTGAAGTCTCTTTCTAAATGCTCCCTTTTGCAGAAAACAGGTGGATGGGAAAACGTCAAGTAGATTCCTGAAAAGGTACTTGGCTTTTCACAAAGCTACTTAATTTCTTTTTGATGAGCACACTTCACATTATTCAGAATTGTTCAGCTAAATTTCCCTAAATACACATGGGGGCTTAAAGTCAGAGTGTGGGAGGCTCTATCAGTTTAAGAGAAGTGGGTTTACTGACCCCGAGGACAGAGGAGCTTAATGAATCAGAAGCATATTGCTTCTCATGCATGAAATAGGACTTCCACCTCTTCCCCCATCCATCAGCGCTGACGAGCACTGGAGTGGTCTGTTACATTTTCTGGTCTGTTACATCATTGCTTCAGTAGAATATTAGCTCTCTGGGTGTCAGGCAACATCTTCTCTGTTTCTTCCCTGTCTTGACTCAACAATGCCCAGAAGGGTGCTAGGTATACAGTAAGCACTAAATACGAGTGCACTCAGTGAGTCTACGTGCTTGCACAAATAAACGATGAGTCCAAGCAGGGGTTCTTTACTCTTGAGTCTTGCCACCCTTGGTACCTCCAAGGGCTCCCCATTTCTTCTGCCAGAGCAAGAGACAGGAAGTCTACAAATAAAGTTCACACATGTTCTTCCTAAGGGCCTGGACACGCTCTGCCTGGTCTGGGGCTGTGGTTTTGTAACTGGGTTTAGACAAAGCCCTGGAAATGGGCTCACAGGGACCGAGCTGCTGGCCCAGGACACACGAGGCCAGAAGGCAAACTGAGCTGTCAACCTTGAAGTTCCTGCTTCCCGGGCCTTGGCTCAGAGCCCAGAGTCACACACACCAGAGGCCTGGCGACAGGGAGGTATGACAGAGGGACTCCCCCTGGGAGACCGGATGAAAAAGAAAACCTTTTGAAGCCCAGAGCCATTTTCACCCAGGAAGGCTCAAGGAGCAGGGCACCGTGTGGCCCTTTCTCCTCTTCGTCTGGATTCTGAACTGGCGCCAGCACCTCCCAAGGCCCCGCAGTCTGAGGACTGGCCACGTGAATGCACAGTCTTTGTACATTGCATCACGAAGAATTGGCATCCAGGAACATGAAGCCCCAGATGTTCCAGGGGCCGCCATTGAAATAGCCTGTAATGCACTGTTTGACTGTAAAACGTTACCTACTGAGTTATTCAAAAGTTCCCCACCCACCCACTGAATGATAAAAATGACTTGGTGGTGGAGAAGTGGTGGCATGACGTAACAGGTACACACCTTCCCCCAAGCTGCAGGGGCGGCCTTCCCATGGCACTGGCTGGGTCCTGTTACCCCACGGGGCTTCCCCAAAGGTCTCCGGGAAATCAGAAGCCCCCCTCTGAGCCTCCGCACTGGAGCGGGGGAGGCTCTTGGTTCAATTCCAGATGGAGCAGTTAGCACTGAATTTACTGTGTGTGTGCTCTCTGGTGCCAAGTGAATGCAAGATTTGCCTCTCCTCCTCCGCCACCCCTACTGCTTAGCTCCCTCCGCCAGCCCAGTCGGAGGGATGGATCATTTGATTAAGGGCAAATCTCCGTGGGATCGCGGTGGAGGGGAGATGCTGCTGTTCACCCTGGCCTGGATTTTCACAGTCTACAGTGTCCCCAAGTCGAGCAGCATGGATGAGTGCCAAGCGATGGCTGCCTTTACTGGGAAGGGGAGTCCCCGCTCGTGCTGGTTTCCTCAGCCTCCGATCAACTTGCTGAAAGAACTGCAAGGGTCACATCCCATAGGTGTGCGTGGCTATTGATCTCACACGGGGCATTCAAACAAGCTTTGCCAAGAGAGATTAACCCCCCAAAGAGCCCATTTTATCAAATCAGGCCAAAGCAAAAGCAGGGGTTTAAGAGTACTTGGCAATTTTTGCAGAGTGAATTCGGTGAGCAGAGGACGGAGGTTCAATGTGTGAAAAAGATGGACAATTATGGGCAATAATAACCAGTTTCTTTCTCTTTAGTGTAATTATTTCATGAAGGCAGCATTATACTAAACCTTTGAACCCTAGACCCAATTTCATTCCTCAATAGAAGTTAAAAAAAAAGCATCCTGAAAAATTGATCGTGCTCAGAGTTCTTAGTTTTGAATTCTTAGTACGTTTTTGCAAGGTTATTTTTGGTCTTGGTTTTTAAAACAAAACAAAACAAAAATCCAAGCGGAGTGAAGGAATTGTGTCATGTGTAGGCCATGGGGGCAGCAGAGTTGGGGTTGGGGGGGGTCGTTCGATTGAGGTCAGGGCTTAGAAAGCTAGTTTGTACACAGGAAGTCGGTTAGAAGTCAGAGAACCAAATTTATAGAGGATGGGGAGAGGCTAGGTTTGATGAACCCAGGTAGGTGGGTAGAGATTTAGAGGTCAGGAGTAAAGGAAGAGTTGTGAGGTTCAGGACAGCCGGTCATTTAAAATAGAGTAACGTGAAGAAACTGGAACCTCTGAACATTGCTGGTTGGAATGTAAGGTGCCACAGCCCCTCTGGAAAACAGTTTGTGATAATTTCTCAAGATGTTAAGCACTGAATTGCCATGATACTCCGCAATTCCACTATGAGGAATCTAACTAGGAGAAATGAGGCCGTATGTCCACACAAAAACTTGTATATGAATGTTCATAGCAGCATTACTCATAATAGCCAGAAAGTGGAAACAACCCAAATGTCCATCAGCAGATGAATGGATAAATAAAACGTGGTCCTTCCACACAATGGACTACTATTGGGCAATAAAGAGAAACAAAGTGCCGACATGTGCTGCAACATGAATGACTTCAAAAACATGCCGCTCAGTGAAAGAATCCAGACACAAAAGAACACCTACCCTACAACTCTGCGCCTATGAAATGCCCAGAATAGGTGAAACCAGAGAGACAGAAAGTAGATCTGTGGTTGCATGGGGCAGGGGTGGGGTGGGGTGCTGGGGCGGGGTGTAATGGGGAAGTAATGGCTATGAGGTTTCGTTTGGGGGTGATGACAATGTCCTGAAATCAGATAATGATGGTTGCATAACTCTGTAAATATGCCAAACATATCTGAACTGTGCACTTAAAATGGGTGACTTTCATGGTAGGTAAATTATACTCCCGTAAAGTTGCCAAAAAACAAAACAAAACAAAACAAAAGCAGAGGCACGAAGGAACGCAATTAACAAAGCCTAGGGGTGTGAGTCTGACTCTGAGGACGGGGGAGTTTGAGGTGGGCATCTAGGCTTTAACCAGGAAACTGATCTGAGGATTGCTTCCCGCCCTCCGGCCGCAGTTCCTGGGTCTGACGGTGCCCTCCTAACTGACGGGCTGTTCCCGGGGGTCACTCACTTTCAATTTCAGACAGAAATTTTCCCAAACTGGGGGTGATGATGGACACTACTGAGTATGTCCGTTACAAAAGGGGGTGATGGTGGCTTTGTGGTTACTTTTGAAAATTTGTATTAAATACGTTTTTGTACTACAGGATTTCTGAAACTATCGCACAGATTTTTCTAAATACTTCCCCCCCCCCCCCCCATTTAGAACCACTATCACTGTTACACAAGACTAGTGCATTAGGCTTGGATGTAGTCAGAAGAATTAGAAAACAAAATAATTAAACAACTCTAAAGGGGATCGCTTGAGAAACAACAGTTGCCCAGCTGTCAAAAGTTCATCTGGGACCCACGCAAATACTTGTGGGTTTGCTGTGGCTTGTTTTTCTGCCCTTCCGCTCAGCAAACATTCACTGAGTGATGCCTGTGTGTCAGCCGCATGTGGAGCACGTGGATGCCAGGGCTGGTGACTGCCGTGGGTTCCCCAGTATGAACAGAGAGGCGAGACACGTAGTAGGCCCACAACAGAAGTTGTGGCTGAACGGATCAGAGTCTAGACAGGGAGATGCCTAGGGTTTGCTTTCGTTTTCTCTCGCTGGAAACACGCTCCACAAACCGAGAGGCTTAAAGCCACACCCACCCATCATCTCAGTTTCCACAGGCCCCGAGTCCGGGTGCAGCTCCGCTGCAGTCTCTGCTCAGGGTATCACGAGGCTGAGATAAAAACGCCAGTGAGCTCGGCTCACCTGGAGCCGGGATCCTCTTCTCAGCGCATGTGGTTGCTGGCAGAATTCAACTCCTCATGGTTTTAGGATGGAGGCCCTCGGCCCCCAGAGGCCACCTGCAGACCCCTGTCCTGCAGTTTCTGTCAGAGCTGTTTGCCTCTTCAAAGCCAGCAGGGGACTCCCTCTTGCCGCCAATCTCTCTGTTCCGGTAAAGGCTGGATCCGCTTTTAAAGGGCTCCCCTGATTAAGTCAGGCCCACCCACAGTAAGCGCTCTTTTAATGAACTCAGAGTCAGCTGATTAGGGGATCTTAATTACATCTGACAAACCTCTTTGCCACGTAATGTAACCTATTCACATGTGTGAGATTGCCTCATAGTCACATGTCCTGCCCACAGCCAAAGGAAGGGGATATAAACCAGGGGTGGATCTTAGGGGCCACCTTAGAGTTCCACCTGCCACAGGATCTTAAGCATAAAGGTGGAGGGAAGGCCCTATGAGGGGTCAGGGGAGAGGGCTTTTAACTGCTGAATGGGCTGAGGGGACAGCTAGGAGGACTTCCCAGAGGGGGTGATTTTTAACAGATTGAGAAAGGTAGTTGACTCAAAACACAAAAACGGTAACAAAAATCACTTTTCCAAGTCATACAGCTTTTTAATATGCGCATAAGAATCTTATACCCTAAATGCCATTTTTAGGTTTTAAAAGAGACACGTGTACACGTTAAAAATATTTAAGCACTTTCAAGGACATTGCATGAAAAATAAGTACACCCGGTTCCTGGGGCGGGAAAGCGGGAGGGACGGCGGGGTGATGTAATTAGGGAGGGAGCCCAGACGGCTCCACCTGTGTGGTTAATGCTCTGCTTATCAGCTGGGAGGCGGGTAGGCCCGGATTCTTTATTTTTTTTATACTTTTTGATGTATGCGAAGTTTCGCAATAATTTTGCCAAGTCTCCTTCTCAGCCTGAACCTCCAGTATGCAAATCCTCTTCCCGTAGGAAAGGTGTCTTGGTTGTGCTTTCGTGGATACTGTACATGATATTAACAATAAGAACAGTAACCACTGAGAGCACTTACTATTCTAGCACTAAACACAGATTAATTCATTTAATTCAGACACCAACCGCAGGAGGTCACTTCGCCTATCACCCCACATTAGAGCTGAGGACACGGAGGCACCGGGAGGTTAAACCTCCAGTGCCACCAGCCACTACGCGGTGGGGCTGAGCTCTGCACCCAGTCCGTCTGGCTGTGAGCACCACACAGGCTGTTCTGAGCGGATCCACAGCCACAGACACAGAGTTTCTATTTCTCATTCTGAAAAGGAACTAAGTAGGAGTTCACCAGGTGGAGAAAGTGCAGGAGGGCATTCCCTACAAAAGGAATGCTGTGAACTATAAATTCCAGGACATCCCAGTCGGGAGGGGAGCACGAGGAGATGAGAGGAGCCGGGAAGGTAGGAGGTGGGTACCAAGGGCCCTCAGACGCCATGTGCCTCAGTCCTTTCTGGCTGCAGTAACAAAATGCCACAGCATTTTGGGGTAGCTTAAAACAACAGAAATTTATTTCGCACAGGTCTGGAGTCCAAGATCAAGGCTCTGGCATGAGGGATTTCTGGTGAGGCCCCTCTTCCTGGTTCACAGCTGGTGCGTTCTTCCTGTGACCTCACATGGAGGAGGGAGGGGCAAGGGGTCTCCCTGGGGTCTCTTTCATAAATAAGAACACGAGCCCCACTCATGAGGTTCCCCCCTTGTGACCTAAGCACCTCCCCAAACACCTCCTAATACCGTCACGTCGGGCATTAGGATTCAACACATGAATTTCAGGAGGACACAAACATTCAGATCATATACCGTATTGAAGAGTCTGAACCACATTCGGAGAACAACTGGGCACCACCAAGGGATCTGGGGCAAGAGTGACAATCAGACTTGCACTTCAAAGCATAACACTGGTAGCTGTGGGTAAATATGCAGACAAAACCCAAGACAGGGAGGCCCGTTGGGAAGCTCTTGCAATGATCAGAGTGAGAGGTGATGCACTTGGACTACGGCAAGGTCAAGAGGATGAAGGGGAATGGGTAAATCTCACTATTACTCAGAGGATGGAGCTGATGGGAGCTGAGAAGGAGGGAGAGTGAGGGGCTAAGGATGAGGAGCTCCTGAGGGTGACTGCAAGCTTCTGGCCAGGGGTGGGGGTGGCACCATCCGATGAGATCAACCCAGGAGGAGGATGAGTGCACTATGATGGGTCTGGGACAGCTTGGTACAAATGTTGACTGTTCAAGGCAGGTGTTTAGAAGACAGGCCATCAAAGGAGCATCTTATGAACGACTATTCTCACAGTGTGGAATGAGGGAACACCTGACTAGAATCCCTTGGAATATGGCTTAATGTAACTTAACAAGGTCCCACCAAGGCGCTAGAGTTGCTGGGAGTGAGGCCTGGGAACCTTCATCTTTTACAAGCTCTTGTGGGCACCAACGAAGACCCCCGTGGGAGTACAACTAACCCCAGGAGCCACCTGTGACTGGCTGTACTCAGAAAAAGAGCTGATGAAATTCCGACTGTGGTAAGTGCCCACGAGATTGGGAGACCCGTACGGCTGGAGGCCCCGGTGCTTGGTGCAGAAACCTCACTTCAGCAGGCTTCACGTTTACACGGGGAGCAGCCATCATCCGACTCTTTCGGCAGCTGTGGGGAGGCTTCTGTTTTTCTGACTTGACGGCTCACCCTGGTCCTCCTGTGCCCACCACTTAGCACACGTGTCAAAGCGCCACTTGTAAGGCCTCTTAAACGATCCACAACTCTAACTTCCACAAATCCCCTCAGAGATGAGTTGTCTCAACCAAGCACACTCCGGAGCCCTACGTGGTGGAGCATTTGGCTTGCTGATCATTAAAACAGCCATCTCCTGCCTTCAAAGGGAATGCCTAGAAGGCACTGCCATATGGACACGTGGGAAGGACTCAAGCTCTCTCATTAATAGCCATTTACTGCAAGGGATCAGGAAATAAACACAGGGTGTTCCTTGCACTTAGTAGGTTCTCCACAAACATCAGTGGAAACCACCCATGCATTGCTCCCGCACTCAGGAGACTGGGGAGAAATCCATTTCCCCGAACATCTGCTGCGATTTCAGAGACTGAAAAACCGGATGGAAGAAAAATCCACCAGGGACTCAGAGGATTTCAGGATCAGCTTAGGACATCAGTGAGAATCCACCGCAACAGGTCTCAGGAACCGTGACTACTTTGAAGAGGTGACAGGTCTTTCAGAGCCAATCTTGCAGTTTGTAGAGGTCTGCATAGTTAAATTTACCCAGCTGAGGCAAGCTACAAGATGTCTACGCCTTTAGAACTAGTATCAATTCCCCAGAAAATCAAAGCCAATATACTTTTTCCCACACTCCAAATATTTTAGATGGGGTTTCCCTCCACTTCCCTTATTGTTGGGATCTGGTCTCAGACGCTTTGAATCCCAGGCAGTTGTTCACAATTAATTTTCACTCCTTTCTAAATTAGAAGGAAGGTAGCAGCAATGGGTAATTCCAAATTAGCTAGACGATTTGAATCTATCTGCCGAACAGACAGAATGGCGGTCCCGCATTCCCGAAGAAGCAGGTGCTCACCTAATAAAAGATTAAGATGTTACCACTTACATGGCACATAATTCTGTGACTGATGGGCGAATCAGTCTCCAGGACTCCTGGGTTTTTCAAAGGCTTTCTTTGGGGAAGCACTTTTTTTCAGTTAGGAGGAATTTCAGGGGCTTTCTGGAACACTTTCCACGCAGGGAAAGGATGACTGTCCCATCCCGGATTGGGGTAGCTCTGGCTGTGTGTAAGGAGAGGTATCCTGCCTGCGGCCACTGCTCCGCTTTCCACCCTCCCCCAGCCCCTTCCCTTCCCACACAGCTGATTGGCCCACGCTTGAGCACCTGACCCCAAAGCCCCCAATCAAGTCGGTGCTGTGAAACAAGGCCCTCAGAAGGGGTCCTTTCTCGCCCTCTTCAAATGCCTTTTTTGGCCCTTTCATCTCTTATCAGCTGTGCCATTCCCTGGAAGTTATTGGTAAACACCAGAGTGGTGCCCGGCCTGGAGCATCTCATGTCCTTGGGAGTTTTGGGACGGATGAAGGATTTGGCCACGCCCCCCGCCGCAGCCGACTGTACGTGAGAAAAACCTGCCCCCAGGGCAGCCAGTCCACGGGCTGGCCACCACTCCCCAGGCAGCCGGGTTGGAGCGTTTTCCACAGAAAGGCTGATGGTGCTGATGGAACCAGATACCTCACTGCAGCCGGAAGGACTCCGAGAGGCGCTTTCTCCCGACCCCCTCCTCCTCGTCCTCCTCCTCCCTCTCCCCCCTTCTCCTCTTCCCCATTATCAGCCTTCCTGTTACTTAAGGAGCACTTTTTTTGTGCTGGGCATCCCCCCAAAGCACTTTATATCCATGAACCTGTTTAATCCTCACAACAACCCTGACAGGTATGTACTATTATTATTCCCATGTTTCAGATGAAAAACAAAGAGGCTAAATGTCTCCCCCAAGCACCAGGTTCTCAGCCGTGGGGTCGGACTTTGACCCCAGGCTGCCTGGCTCACAAGTCTGTGCATTCTCACGCCTCCCTTAGAATCAGATCCTGTCAGAGCTCGAGAGGGCGAGGAAGGTCATCTCACCCACTAACTGTCACACTCGGGGATTTCACACACTCTGGGATTTTCACAAACAAGCAGGGAGGAGGGACATGGGCTTGCCAACTTCTAATTTCATCCGAGAGGACAACAGAAGTGTAAAAACAGAGCACTGCCTTAACCATCACTAAAGAAAGGCCACTTAACACAAAGAGAGTAGGGAGACCACAGCCTCAGAGTAACGTGCCGTCCTTTGAACCGAGCAAACTGGACCCTATGGAAAACGCACCATGCTGACTTGTTTTTTTCCTAACCTTGCTTCTCAGCGATTAAAACCGAACCAGTACAGCTCTCGGACTTGTGGGTGTCACCGGCTCCCTCCCAATTCTCCACGTTGCCTGTAAGGAAACAGACCTGGCGAGTGTGAGTGGCGCTGTTGAGGCCCCACAAGGAGCGGCGAGCAGATCTGGAACTGGATTTCAGGTCTTTTGGCTCCTGTGACTGAACAGTATTCTGTCCTGGGGTGGAGGCAGGGGAGCGCACCTCCCAACAGTGAGGACAGAACTCCACGAAAGTTGTGTTTTCTGAGCCCTCTGTGGCAATGGTTTGGAAGCCCTGGCCTTGGGCGTGGAATCGTGGCCTTCAGAATTTATAGCATCTTCTGCTCCTGGCCTGTTTCTGATTTCGCAAGTACGCTGTGAGGCAGATAATTCTGCCTTCATGTTAAAGATGGAGCAGCTGTCGCTCAGAAGGGTTCTGTGCCATGTGTAGGCAGGCTTCCCAGTGTCACCTAACTCTGAGGGTGGGACTTGGCTGTCCTGAAGGGTGGACTGTGAGACCTGCCCTTCCAGGGAGGGGGGTGTCACTAACTCATCTCCAGCTGGTTATTTCGGTTCCTCTGTTTCTGAGGAGGAAAGGCTCTAGAGGTGGTGAGCTGATTGGCTCAACATGCATTTGCCAGCAGAGACCTGAAATGGATCAGTTTCCTTTCTCTACTTCAGTCCTAGAAGGTCCCACCCTGCTCATCCCACATCCCTGCTACCCTCCCCTCAGGCCCAGCTTAGCTGATTGAAATATGAAACCCAAGGGACTGGCTTGGACCAGTCAGATTCATTTGGAACCAAGAGATTCAGAAAAGAGTTCAGTTAATAGCAGAGGCTTCAGCTAAAAGATCATGTATCTTTGGATCACATCTCATTGGAACTGGAGCAACCATTTGGGGCCTGGGCAAGATAAGAAGGCAGAGGAGGTGGAGAGGAGGTGGGAAGAGAAGAGGAAAGATGAGAAGTGGGAAATAAGAAGAAAGAAGAGAGAGAGTCCCGAGTTCCTCCTTCCCATGAGACTGTGGATGCTTTTTATAAGCCCTACTTTTATCTTGCGCTAGTTTGAGTGGATTTCTGTTCTGGGAAACAAAAAGATCCTTAACCAGGACAGTCTGCTCTGGACCATCCACTGGGCTAGTTGCTGGAGCACAGAGAGCTGCGGGTCAGAGCTGTCGAGGAGCCCGGGTTCCAGCAGGGGCAGGAGCCAGGACCCCCTGGATGCACACACTCACAAGTCCACGTGCTACTGTGTGAGTCCAACATCTTTTTATGCTGAAGATGGAGGCTCCGAGACTTTCTCCCAAAATCTGACCCAAGAACAGGGCATGGCCCCATGTTTGAAAAGAACAAGAAACTAAGTGAAGCCCAGCTGAGAAAGCATTTTAAAATGCTATCAGTATTAGCACTTTGTATTTATCACCATGGATGGCTCATCCTAAGATCTCTTAATCAACAGTAATCTTTGCTAAGTGCCTTGGTGGCAGATGAGTGACAAGCAGTAAAAACAAGAAGGATGCTGTGAACCTGCCTCTCGGGAGGTTGGCTCCTAAAGCACACACATCCCCGGCACCCCAGGCTGTGCTCTGCTGCTCCGTCTGCCTTCTGAATTTCGCTGTGGTTCGTTTCGGTGCCCGATGTAACATGATGATGAAATACCAGTCCTATTGTGGAATCACTGCTGAAAACAACTGGTGACCAGTCCTCCAACTCAAGGCGAAGAACCGGACTTCCGTGCAGGATGGAGGAAGACGGTCTGTCACCCACCTCCAGGCTACCTACGGGGAGGCTGGCGTTGTTTTATGCTGACACACAGCGATGGAACCTGAAGATAAGACAGGGCTCTCCATTTCCTGCGTCAGTGTGTTATCAGAGGGGCGGCACTGGGGCCTGGGGAGACTGCTCTCCTCCCCGACTCCAGGGCTTGGTGATGCTCCTATCAGCACAAGTTGAATCTACACAGTTGTCTGTGCTCTTCCAAAGGCGGGTGTTCATGAAGGTCAGTTCTATTATTAATGCATTTGCTGGTTTCTTATTCTGGAATCCACCAGCCACCAACTGTTTATTGAATTCCAGGCTCTGTGGCAGGGACTGGGAATACAATCTTTAATAAGATGTGAAGCCACGCTCCATCTTCATGGATCTCAGTCTAGTGTGGAGGATGGAAACTGGGGATCTGGTAGGGGACAGGGCTACTGTACCCTAGAGTTTTTCTTTTCTCTTTCTGGCCTTCAGGATGCTTTGAAAATCTGGAGGATCTGGCCACAGACACTGGGCCCATCCCTCACAGCCACAATCAGCTGGCGCTGAGTATTGCCCGCCTCTCTGGCTGGGAAAGCTTCCTTCATCCTTACAGTCCTCACTAAGGTCAACTGTCACACGGCAAGCATCACTGGACTTGGAGGAATATATTTCTTTGTATCCTTGTCTTCTGAGAAGTAGGACAACAAAATATAGACCAAGAGAACCACGTGTGTCCAGAAAAATGGCAAAGGTAAACTTTTTCATGAAGCGAGACTATCCTTTATGTTTATTTATATATATATTTATGAATATTTATACATTAGTTTAAATATATTTAATATAGAAAATATGTTTATGCCAGCCTCTCTGACGCCTGGACTGTGTCACTCATTTATGTCATGTATCTGGCACATGTGCATTTAAGTTTTTGATCTCTGGTCTAGTGACGTCAGAGTTCCCTCCAACTGGTCCCCAATTAGACAGTTGGGGTACACAAAAAAAGCCTTCTAAAAATAGCTTCCTTTAATGAACACATAAAATGTGGGGTCAATGCAGGTGTCTCCCATATTGTTCTAGTTTAAAAATGAACGTTGTGACCAGGTGTTGGGTCTAATTTAAGATTCACGTTTTTTTCATAACTTCTCTTCCTGCATCTGCTAAAATTTCAACTTCACTGTTTGCCCATGGTATTTCCGTTTTTGTTGGTCTTAGGATAGATTCCCTTTTCTCCTGGTACTGTTTCATTTGTCGCTTTATTTTGCTCTGCGGATTATTTGTAGATGGATGCAGGCCTGAGAAACTCGCATCCCCACCTGCTGCTCCTGGGCACAAAAGAGATCCTTTTGGCTTCCAGTTGGCCTGCCATTTATTACTTTCTGAATTTGGTGACAGACTGCCCTTTCAGACAAACCAGATCAGCCATGCAACGGTCCTCAGGACTATTTAAAACTGGGAACCAAGAGCTACCTATTAGTAGAATCAGAACATCAGAGGTAAGTGGGCCATGGAAATTCATGTCACCTCATCATCTCTTCTTAGAGGTGGGGACACCCGAATCAAGACGGGAGGAAAAAGGCTCAAGATCACCTGTTTGCCAAGGTAATTATTAGAGGAAGATACAGTCAGGAATCCTTCCATACACAGTTACTTATCTGACAAGGAGCTACTACCATGTTGGGAAAAAGAGGATATAAACTGAGAAAAATGTCCTGGAGGAAAAAAATGTGTTGATCTTCCTGGGTAAGTGTGAAAAGAAAGAGAAAAATTTACTCTCAGTTGATTGCTTTGAGGTTTAAAAGATCTAGCTTCACACCTCCGATAAGCCCCCATATAAAAGTTTAAATTCTCATGTACATCCCGATGAATGGCTTGCTGTCAGTGTTTAGCAACTGCCCTTTCACACGCAAAAAAAACCCTGACCTGTGGCATGTGCCAGTTTCCACGGTGTCGATACCCCTGCCTGGTGGCTGGTTTCAGGCTCCCAAGGCACCATCGCTGCATGCAGAGCTGGGGAGCCAGGCACACAACTGGCTCTCCGAAGCCATTGTTTTTGCAAGTGTATTGTTCAGAGACCACTTGAATCTTGATTTCAAGGCAACTTTCCAACCTCTCTAGTGTTGCTGCCTCAGAAAATGTAGGAGGCAAGCGCATTGCCCACATCACTGCTTTGTACTCATGCTCGGTCACTTGTCCAGATGGTGAGCAAACACTGATGGAGCACCAACTATGCGTCTGCTCTCGTGTAAAACCCAGCTTCAGGGGTGAGCCAGACACACACGGTTCTTGACATGCCTGGAGCTGATGGTTAAGTGGGATTTAGCACAGTTCTGTCGTCTGGTGGCTGGGCTATCTGCCCTTTCATCCCTGGCCAGCCTTATAACACAAGGCAAATGCCTCTCAAATGCCTGGGGATCACTTTTTCCCTCCGCTGATGACTTGCAACCCCAACTTCCCCACACAGCATTTAGATCTCCAAGGATGTCGGAAAATATTCCCATTTCCAAAACATCTTTAATGTAGATTCAGTGTAATTCCCAAAGTAAAGCTGCCTCCTATAGCACTGTGAGGAGTGGAGACATTTCCCACCCAATGAAAGAGCTGAGGAACTTTAGGAAGTCTGGAGATCTCTCGTTTATATCTCTTTGGCAAACGTGTCAGTGGCACATCACTTACCAGTGATTGCCAAACGATCCTTTTTGCTTATTGTTCTGTATTGGCGTTGCTGAAAGACTATGTCCCTGGTGTTTCTGCCCAAAATGCACAGGTGCCAAGGTTGCAGGCACAGATAGAGTCAGCACAGGTTTCCCCTGTGTGAAGCTTTGGTGCAAAGCAGGTTGGCCACGCAAGCAATTGTACCCCCTTCAACCGCTAATTGGAAAAGGGACTTCCGTCCTCGGGGTGAAAACACAATGAAATTGCACTTGTCAGTTTCGACAGTAGGTCAGAGACCCAAGCCCAGAGCTCTTGGAGACGCATTGGATGACAATCCCCTCCACGGCTGTAACTGTAACTATTAACAGCTTGTTCTTTGAAACAAATATAACCCCTAGGAAGAGCTGAGGAACTGGGGAGCTAGTCTTTTCCAGCAAGTGTACGCAGAGAAGCACCACTTTGGCTTGTGCAGTTTTGGGCTGGTTTGTGACTTAGTGCTTACGTATGAATAACTGACTGCTAATAATGATCTGTTATCATAGCAGAGTCTTGGTTAGAGGGCTTGGGAGACCAGGAGGGGGTTCCTACCAGATGAGTCAATTTAGACAAGAGACGGCAGGTTTAACCTAATTTTAGGGGATTACCTGTTTCTGAAAACAAACGCTCCACTTACAGATTTTTCTAGAGACCTTGAGAACCAGATTAATATTTCTAAGATGCTTTCCTCTGAATTGCTTTTGTCTTCTTCAGATCACATCTCTTATAAGAGTCTGGAGGATGGTGGTGGTGGAGGAGACTTGGCTGTTGAAAGTTTTAGTGGGAACACGAACATGCATCAGCTTATCCTGCAGATTTTTCTTGATTTGGCTTGAAGGAGAGGGACATTAAAAGGGAGAGTTTGAGATACTCCCTGGGAAAGGGTGGTTTCTCCCCTCAAGGAGCAGCTAAGGTCATCAGGGTAAGGGTCTCAAGGCCTTCTAGGGCTCAGCTGTGAACTGACCTCAGGTGTATGTGCCTGGGTGCTATGGGAGGGAATTCAAGCCCTCTGAACTCTGCCCAGGTTCCCTGCTCTTTGCTGCTTTATTTGTGGGGCTGTGGCTGGGGGCTGTGCTCGCTGAGGGCCGCCTATTAATGAAGGCAGCTGTGTGCCAGGTACCACTTCATTTCCACACAACACCGTGTTTCCTCTTCACAAGAATCAAGTGCAAAGATGATTACAGTCCCCATTATAGAGATGAGGACACCGAGGCCCAAAGAGGTGAATTGGTTTCCCCAAGCTCCCTCAGCCGGGAAGGGGTGGCTCCAGGGCTCGAACCCAAGACTCTCTGGCTCCAATACCCTTGCTCCTAACTACTCTTCTGCCTCCTTTTATTCCTAGAAGCTTGGGTTTGGCACTTAAGCAAGAGGCTAGCACATTGGTCATCACCCCTGTTGCATATTAGAATCCTAGGGAGTTTTTTTTTTAATTTAAATATCAATGCCTAGATCCATTCTGATCAAATCTGAATTTTGGAGGTGGGCCCCAGGCATTGGTAATTTCAAAGAGCCCTGCTGGGAAAGTCCACTATTTGGCCCGACCTGAGAGCTGCTAGTCCAGCCCAGTGATTTTGAGATGGTATTTGGATGTAAGTTGTCCACCGCTGCATTCTGGTGGCACTTGGGAGCTCCAAGCCCGGGAGGGGGTCTCAGAGAAACTGTGCAGCCAAGGTAAGCTGGCTGGCAAAGCACCACAGAATCTTCACCAGCCACGTGGCCCTGGGACAGCCACACGAGCACCCTGAGACTGCGCTTCTCCATCTGGAACACGGAAGTGCCTTCTCCCTCATGAGTTCCAAGGCCAAGGTTACCAACTGGTGACCAAGGACTGGCCCTGACCCACTGATATGTTGACCTTCACTTGCATGAGGTTGAACTTGGTTTTGAATTAGTTACCAAGTTTGAAGAATCAGGTTACACAATTATACTTCAATTTAAAAAAAGAATCACAAAATTACATATAAAAATCACTATTTCCAACTTCTCTTGGAAAACTGGAAGATGTGCTTCTGGGCCTCAGCTTCCTTATCTCTGTAGTGGGGTCAGTGGTCCAGGTGGGCACAGTCAGAGGGGGCTGAACCTTAGCTTCCACTCTGATGAAGTCCAGGTGCCTCCAGCACCCCCCTGGCTCCACCAGCCTCACACCAGCCAGGTGCCATTTTCTTTCCTGGACTGGCTCTGGGACCACATGACTGGGTGAACCCCACTGAGCATTAAATTAGATAAAATATTTTTAAAGGGATAACCATTGCTTGACCCATGGTGAATAGTCTATAAAGAGAAAGTCTTCTTCGTGCTTGTATTTTGTTATTACTGTTACTCTCTTTTGCCCAGCTATTCTAGTCCAGCTGCCTTCCCTGGAATTCTTACGCCCAGTCTTACCCAGAGGCATTCTTGAGGCTCTCCTCCAGCTTTTGCAATGGGAGGAGGGAACCCCTCCTTTGAACATGTCCCTGGTTCCCCCGACCCAGCTGCCGCACACCAGCTACCACACTTTCTACCAGAAGACACAGGGATCAGTGTCCCTGGTAACCCCCAGGGGTTGACACACTTCGCAGTTGGAAATCAGAGAGCCACTTGCCAGGAGGGGAGACAGCGTGTGCGGAGGGCAGAGATGGGACGTGGGTCCCCGGAGTCGTCTCCAGCGCTCCAGCCCAGCCCCTTCTCTGGAGGGAGGCCTCTGCTCGCCCAGCCAGACCCTTCTGTAACAGACATGAACCGCCCAGGATCTCTTCCCAAGTGATAGCTTAATAGGGTGTGAGAGGATGGTGGCAAAGAGAGACGTGCTGCTCACTCTGAGGACCCCTCGTCTGCGTCTTGGGCTGAAAGCACTCCGGACCATTTATATTTATAAAGAATAAATTGTACGTTAGGGGCACCAAATGAATAATTCAGCTTCTCAGATTTAAATCAGGTCCTAGAAACCTTGGTTAAGGCTGCTCTGACAAATGGTGGAGGAAAGAAAGAGAGACGGGGGGAGGAGAGAGAGAGAGAAGAAAAGGAAAGAAAGAAGGAGGGAAGGAGGAAGAAAGAAAACAAGGAAGAAAAAGAAAAGGAGAGAGACAGACTGAGAGAGAATCTTTGTTGGTAATGAGCAGAGACGAGAACACAGTGTCAGGCTGTTTTGGGCCCCATAGGGCGGAGGAGGGATGAGAAGGGTTCCAGGCAGCCATTAATCCCCTTCCTCATCTCTGGGTGGATTATACCTGCACGGCCTGCCTTCGGTAATTACCCTCCCTGTGGTTAAACATGGTCAGCGAAGGCCTTCGCTGTTTCTGCTGGCATCTGAGCATAAGGACCAGGCTGGACGGCTTAGATGCCTCAAACCTGAGGATCCCTCCCCCTAACTGGCCCCACCGCGGACTCACCGATATCTCAACCCAGGCCGCTATTAACATACCGAAGGTCTTGACCTAGAAAGGAATGAACACCCGGAGCAGATAACACTACACAATTGCTAGAGTGGTGCTTTGTTATTTGTAACCAACCAGCCAGCAGATATTTATTGAGTGCCTCCGTACAAGGTGTGGTGCGGGCGCAAATTGCACAGAGCTTACTGTCTTTACAGAATATTAGATTTGTGCCGAGCCTAGCTGCATAAATAGAGATGCCCCAAATCCTCGACAGGGGTTTAATTTGATTCCTCGCGTTCTCAAGAGCTGTGCAAAGTTTTACAAGGAGGACGGTGCATCAGTAATCGTTCCTCGTGGTAAAGAAGTGGAGGAGAGTCGTTTTCACCGTGATCAGTGGCCTCGCACCGCAATTAGCAGCACAGGTGGAGTCAGGGTATGTCAGTGCTGGTGCTGATGCGGGCTTGGTGAGCACTGACTTGGTGACGGGTCTGAAGTTGGCTGCCAAGGGGCAGAAGAGTAACAGGGCTAATAGAGCTGAGACCCGTGGGGGCTCCTATCTTTATATTCCTGATGTATTTAACTTGAATGGACATTCAGATTTATGTTGATCTATTTGCATTTCAATTTACAACCAGCACACTTGCCGGATAAAGTAATATTTCTGGGGAGCAGAGAAGTGTGAACAAAGCAGAAGTGATGGGGGAGGAAATGCTTTATGAAGACTGAGGTCGGGAAGGGGAAAGGATGGCGTTTGTAAAGGAGGCATTGCTGGAGGGAGTGGAGGCAGCATTCTGGCTGGAGGAGAGCTGGGGAGAGGCTGGTTCGAGAGAGTTGGCAGGGAAAGGAGACACCGTCCCCTTGGGTGGGAAGTCTGCCCCGCTGAGGAATTTCAGTCTGATCGCAGGAGTGTGTCTGGATATGCAGGAGGAGGGACTGAGAGTGCAGGTAGCACTAGGGCAGGGCTCCAACCCCTTACATGGCCCCGGTGCCCCATCTGAGTGAGGCACCACCCACCCCCCTCAGCCTGAACACTGGCCTCTCCCCGCCGGGCGTTTCATGCACCCGTGACCGACAGTGATGTTGGCAAAGGCTTATTTAGACGTCTGTGGGTGACAAGCACCTTGTGGTAAATGATCTTTCATGCTAAGAGCTAAGGCCCAATGAGGGAGACCGTCTCATGATTCCCTTACTAGAGGAAATGGACCAGCTGAGTGATGGGGGTCAGAAGTTGGTTGCCAAGGGGCAGAAGAATAGCGGGAGCAGATCCCGTTCCGATAGGATGAGGATATGGATTCTAGAGACCAGGGATACAGGAGCTGCTGGAGGCTACGGAGCGCGTAAGTGGTGGAGCCAAGGGGGTTAAGCCCAGAGTCCAGGTGTCCTGGCTCCTCCAACTGGCCGCTTCCCTTCCTGCTTCTTTGCCCAACCTGTGCCAGCATCTGGGATGCCCTCTGCTTCCCCCAGCTCGTGAACATTCACCCTCCGTCAAGACTCAGCTCAAACAGTACCTCCTCTCTCACGTCCTCTCCAGCTCGGCCCCATTCATCCAGGCTTGTCTCCGCTGGGCCCCAGTGAAAGCACCTCCAACAAGCAGCAAACATCTCTCCCTTCCGCCATCATGGTGGAATGCGACTGGAGAATTTGCAGGAAACAATGTCACCTTGTCTGTGGTCCCACGGCCTGTGTGCTGAGCTCTCTCCACTGGGTAACACCCTGTCTGTGGGGTTTGATAACTGGATAGACTTAGGGTTGCATTCTTTTTTCTCCTTTGTTATCTTAAAAAAAAAAAAAAGTGAGATGAAAGAGAACTCAGGCTGTTCATGTTTTGGCTGCTACTAATGAACTTATAAAAAAAAATCCAAAAATGTCCCTAGTCTAAATCAGACTTCTCTTTAAGCAGGAAGAGTAAATTGTGCCCACCATTGGCCCTGGCACACAGGGAAGAAACAAAATAGAAAATGAAGAAATATATCCACTTGGCTGTAGCCTTGAGGAAATATGCCAATGTTTTTCCAGCCTCAGGTTTTTTGCATGTGCCGACCTTTCCACCTGGAATCTTCACACCCAGATCTCTTCCCGGCCAGTTTCTGGACCTCAGGACTCAGGTCTGATGTCCTGACTACCTTGGCCAATGTTCTTTCCCATTCCATTCCATTTTGCATTACTCTGTTTTCATCTCCTTCCTAGCATTCATCTCCCTCTGAAGTCCTCTTGTTTGTTTCCTTATTTATTGTGTGTCTTCCCATTAAGTGTAACTTCCATGACTGTAGACAACTGGTTTGCCTTTTTCAGCTCTGTGTGCCAGGTCCTCAGCAGGGCTCGGCACCGAGAGGTGCTACGTAAGCACGCGTTGAGTGAGCAGCTCCCACTAGGAAACAGATACGTCCCACGACAGGTGTGCACACGTGGGAATTTTGTAAACTGAACCATGAATAAAATTAACAGCAGGAGGGACTTCCGTTTCGAATCTAAGACTTCCATCTAGAAATATGGAGCAAATTATAAGGTTCCCTTCTCAGATGCTTCACTGAACTTGCAAACAAAGGAAATTTCCAAAAACCAAAAATAGAGAAGCTGAAAACCAGGGTGGTGTCTGGGGGCAGAGGTCATGGCTGTTGAGGATGTTGGCAACCTTGGGACCCAAGAGGCTTGGTTTTCAGTGGAGACAGGAGACAGGAGACAGGCCTTGGACCTGCCCAAGGAGGGAAGATGGAAATTGAGGCCAACACCCACCTGGGGTTCTTGAAGGGTTCTTGAGTGGGTGGGGAGGGATGTACCTACTGTCAAAAGGAGATGGTAAGCACATATCTGTTCTGTCCCAGATGAAAAAGGGTTGCTTAGAGAATTTTCAACAATGGTTTGTCTGCTCATAAGATTAGGGATCCAATTTCCATGGCCCATGGGGTCCAGGAAACCTCAAATGAGAAAGGAATGCAAACTATTTTCTGGCCAGTCTGCCCTAAGTCTGCACCGCAGGTGTGGGTAAGGGCCGCCCCAGACGCCTTCTCTCCCAAAGCGTGGTCTTTTACTTAGAAAAGGGACTCAAACATATTCCATTGACCGGAACTGTTTCTCACGCACCTCCCCTCTCCCAGCTGCAAGGAGACTTGTGGGTTGAGTATTTTTAGCTGGGCACAGTGCTGAGGGAATCATTTTCGATTCTGCTAGCAAGAAAGAAGGAGAAATGGACGTTGGCTAGGAAGCTGGTGTTGTCAGATTCTAGGTAAAAGGACAGAAGGACACAAACCAAAAAGTCATGATAATATGATTATCTACATAGAAAACTTCAAAGACTCAATACTGAAAAATTATTAGAACTAATAAGTGAGATCAGCATGTACACTCTTCTAAGATTGGTATACAAAAATTAATTGCATTCCTATAGACAGGCAACCATTTACAACAGCAGCAGAAACACTAAAGTATCTAGGAATAAATCAGAGTTTGCCAGCAGGTTATGGATAAAATTATTCGAAGACATAATGCTAGACTTAAATGGAGAGATCAATCACATTCATGGATGGGAAAAATCACTTGCATAAAAATAAAAGGGGCTAACACTTTAACACCTAACAATTCCACTCCCATGTCATGCCTTAGAGAATTCTCATGTGTGTGCCGCAGACAATGAAGGACTTTTCATTGCAGAGCTGTTTTAATAGTGAAAAGTAAAAAACAACCTAGTTGCTATCAACAAGAGAATGTGAGTAAACTTGGTATAGTCACCCAGTAGAAACAATCTACAAAGCGAGAATGAATGAGCTGTAGCCAATATGCCAACAAGGATGGATTCTAGAATAAAGCATTAAGCTAAAAAGCAAGTCACAGAAGGAAAAAAATACAGTATTACCCCACTTATATATTAAAGATGTGCAAAATAAAAGTATGCATTATTTAGGGACATAAATACAGGAAACAATAAAGAATTGCATGTCATTATGTTGTACACCAGAAACTGACACATTGTAACTGACTATACTTCAATTAAAAAAAAAGAAAAGGATTGCACGGAGACAATAAGCACCAGATTCAAGGTGGGGGTTACATTTGGGTGTTGGAAAGAAGGAGATGGCTGGCCCAGACTGGTGAGGGTTCTAGAGGGAGCTTCAGACATGCTCCCACTGTTTTAATTTGAGTGGTGGCTTCAAGGATGCTCACTGCAGTATCCTTTATACCATTTTTTTTTGTAATTGAGAGATATTTCAATTAAAAAATGTATTTAAAATGCAATTAAAATGCATCAGGGAAACTCGTTTTGATTCCTGTGATAAATTCACAACTATTTCCAGTTCAAAGAATTTTTAAAGATTGTTTAATCCAACCCCTCCATCTAATAGATGCTGAAGCTCAGACCGGGAATGACTGACTGAGTTCTTCAGGGACACCGTAACCAGCTAATGGCGAAGTTCCAAGACTAGAATTCAGGCCTTTCCATTTATATAAGTTTTATAAAATGGAAGATCTCTGCGAAGTACTAGGTTCGTAGGTTAGAATTTCTGTTTATTGAATTTCTTAAAACAGTGGAATATGGTATGCCAGATGTAGACAGGAAATAGGCCAATGGCAGGTTGCAGTGAGAAAGTTTAGGAAAAGAAAATGCATCATCCTTTGGTAACACCAGGATAAACCTGTTGGCATTCTGTTTCACGTGGGAAAATCCTGGTGCAGGAAAAGACACCTGGGGTTGAGTTTATGCTGATTCTGAGACTCTGAGATTCTCTGACTCGGGTCAGAAAGGTGGATTTGAGCCTGGATTCGGTCCCTGGCTCACTCAGTGCACTTGGGGCAAGTTCCTAACATTTCGGAGCCTCATTGTCCCCAGACACACAGCAAGGGGGCTGAACCACGTGCTTTTTCAAAGGTGAACTGCAGAGCCAAGACAGCTTAATCTCAGGAAGTAAGACTCCAGGGGCCACTCTTTGCAACTGGGACTGGATGTTACAGCAGGAAAGATGCTTCTTGGGGGAAAAAAAAAACCTCCCTAAAGCTGATTTGCCAAAGCTGGTGAACACCCTCCACATCTGTTCATGTAGGAGTGTGGGGCCTGATTTTTCTAGGAAAGTCTATTTAGACTCCGACACAGATTGCATTTCTTTTTAAGGCAACAAGAGTGATAAAGTATCTTAGTATAAAATCAATAGAAAGCAGTTTAGTGGCCTCTGAAGTCTTCCAGACAGCCTGTCCTTTCAGTCCTCTCTACAGGAAAGATCAAATGAGAAGTTACCAGCTTCCTTGTGTGTTTTAGTTATTTGCTACGTAAATCACTGAAAAACATTTAGGAAACCATTTAGAACTGGGGCGGGCTCTTCTCTGCTTCTGGTACCTCTCACTCCCGTAAGAGATGAAAAAAAGGCGGGGAGGGTGTCAATTAAGCTAGTTGACAGGGCTGATGACCTGGGGGTTATTTTTCTTAGGCACTATGTCATGATTTTTTAAGTTTTGGAAGGGAAAAAGAGGAGTTTGCTTCCATTTTCTCCCTGGAAGATTTTTCCCCCTCTCTGTCATGTAACCAGAATGAAATGTTGCATTTAGACTGCTCAAAAGTGACTGGCTATTAACCATGCCTGTTATAAAAGAATATTATAGGGGGGGAAACTGTGGTTGGGAGTGAAACTGCTCTTTGTTGCGGTCTATGCTGGGCTCGGACAGAGAACTGAGAGTCAGTTTCAGGCACAAGCTACCTGTTTTACATCACTGACATTTTGCATTTTTGCTTGTGAAGCCTTAAAGGTACACAGCATAAGAGGCACTATGGTAATAACGTCTGCTTTCCCCTTGGATGGTCAGTAGTACCATTAACCTACTATTTCTGGTTGTCCCAACTTTCAGGCATGTGTTACGTTCACTCCTCTCTGCCTCAGTGGAGTTAAGTGGGGCCACGTGCTGATGTGCTCATGAAATATGCACGAAGTGCCATGTATTACTTCCAGTGGAAGATTCAAGGACCAGCGTGACTTGTCACTTTCTCTTTCCCTCCTTTGTATGTGACATATAGGTGGCTGCTCCTTTAGCCTCATTTCCTGGGTGGCTATGATGAACAGAGACCCCTGTCTACCTGTTTGGGCATGTGGCATGAGTGAACAATAAAATTTTGTTCTTTTAAGCCACGAAACCTTGTCCCTTTTGTTACGGCAGCATATCCTTGCCTATACTGACAGATACACACCTACGAATCTCTGGCTAGATGTCGGATAATACACTGAACACTGCATATGGATCATCTTATTTAGCTCATACAGCAAACTTGTAAAATGGGAACGATAATTATCCCCCTTTTACTGATGCAGCACTGTGGACACAAAGACATCAAGTAATTTCCTCAAGGTCACAGAGTGGGCATGTGGTGGAGGTAGGATTCCAACTTGAGCAATCTGTCTCCAGAGTCTGCAATGAAAACCACAAGGCTCTGCTGGCCACTTAGGAAAGCTGGAGTGTTGCATATGGGGAAGAGGAAAGAACGTTCTCTAAAACCAGTCTTTGCTCCCCCTGTGAGTAAAGGCAGTATGTTAATAAAGGCAGTGACTCCCTAGCACCAGGTACAGAATGGCAGGATGGAGCTGCTCTGTCCTGGAGGAACAGCTAGGGCTTCTTTCTAAAGGTAACTTGGGAAAGAAATTATAAGATCATAAGAAGTATCTGGGGGCATTTCATGGGGGGGAAGTGTCTGGTATCAACATGCCAGTGTGATATTTATTGTATCAGAACCTTTGCTAGGCTTGGTGGGTTCAGTGTTCAGTAAGACGCCATCCCTGGATATACCTGAACACGGGAGGCAGATGTAAATGAATGTGCTCAGTGCTGTGGGGTGGGTGGGGGGGTACTCTGAACAGCCTGGGTGCCCTGGGAGGCTGGATTGGGTGTCAAGGGCAAGGGATGTCCTCTGGGCATCCGTAGTTCGTCCTCAATCACTTGACATAGATATGATTCCCAGGGATTCATCCGAATTCTTCCTGAAGCTGGCTGCATTTTTAGCCCACACTACCTCTCGCCTAAAGAAAAGTTATTTAAAACAGGGCCTCCTTTAACTTCTCCTAAAACAGCCTCTTTTATGTCCCCAGGCAAGAAGGGAAACACTCGTATTTCTGAATTTCATAAAGAAGCCTGAGTTGTTCCTTTGCAGAACTTTGTGGCTTTTATACATTTGGATTCTACTCACTCATATTCTTAGTCACTTGGGATGAAAGGGAACCGGCTTTATCCCCTGTTTACATTCTCGAGAAGTTTCTCTAAGACCAACAAAGCAAAAAACAAAAACAAACCCAAAAAAACCTCCAAACCTCAGAATGGTTTGTCTACACTGAAGTTGTTGAGATTTGAGATACTCTGAGAAAATCTAGACGGAAAAAAACCCAAAAATCCCCCAACCCTCTATTCAGAAATTTCCCCTCAAAACGTTTTCCAAATCAAAGGAAGATTTACGTGTTAGTTTTCCAAAATTATTCTCCTTATAATGAGATTTTTCTGTAAGCTTCTGATTTCCATTGGTGCTCTCTGAACGGATAAGAACTCCCTTCTTCTACCTTTGAAAAAACTGTTTCAAAATTGGTTGGTAAAAATATGCATTTCACAAAGTCATAAAAATAATTATCCTTTGCCTAGCGGAGTCTGATTAAACATGCTTTTAGACCCAATCTTAGAGAATCAATCCATTATCTTAATAGGCAACAAAGTGTACAAAGATGGGTAGAAACCTACAATTAATTGTCTTACTAACAATGCCCACTTAGCCTTTTCATTTAATTGGTCATCTAATAATATGATTTCTTATTTGATTTATTTGCTTACACCAGCAGCTCTAATGTATGTGACTTTCCATTTTCTTATTTCTACTACATGAAACACTCCCAGAACGGCAGCCTCCAGTGACCCGAGGCTGCAAAAATGGGTGGTTCTCACCATAGGCTGGAACTGACTATTGCACAAGACCCATAATCTTGTGATTTGTTTGCCATTGAATCAGTGCAGCAGGTATGAAGCCATTTCTGTAGCAAAATGAAAAGGGTGTACTATTAAACATGCAGGGGACCCCACTCATGTGAAGGAGGCCACCTTTTAATGAGCGGATACAATTTTCAAAGGGTAGCAGTGAGCCACAGAATGCACAGGAGGAAGGCACTGCCGCTCTCTGCCCTCCAGTTCCCTGGCGGGACTGGCTCACTCCAGGACCAGCCAATTTCGGAGCTCACAGGTCGGGGGGCAACCTTCCCTGAGGGCAGGGCCTGGGGCGTTGGGGCTGCTCTGCAGGGACTGATCAGTTACTGATCAGGCCAAATTCGCACATCTTTTTAATACGAGCATGGCAGTCCTGTTTCATTTCTCTAGCCAACCACATGCCTGCATTTTACTGACCCCCCCCCCCAAAACTGTTTCTAACAAACCCTCTGGTGTAGACTTTGAAGGGCTTATGCAACCACCTCCGGAGTATGTGTTCAGAATGGAAGCATCCCAAATACTTCTCAGCGGCCTCTAGGATGTAGGTTTCTGTGAAATTCCATACACATCGAATCACAGATTATGATAAAGGATGTTTAAAGTACATATGATGCAGGCCACATAGCCCGATTAAAGCTGAGAAACTGAGGCTTAGAAAGGGGAAGGAGTCCCCAGAGCCGCCCAGCTGCAGTTCCGAACCTGTACCCCCCATCATGCTACTAACCAGCAACTCACACGTGGAGACGCCTTGGAAGCAGGCATCCTCCCCAGCCCAATACTAGTCTCCATTTTTGCTTCTTCCATCTTCGATACTCATTGGCAGGGCTGCCACTTATGTTTGGGCAGGCTGAGCCATGCACGACTCCAGACAGTGTGAGCAGCGCCCCCTGGAGTTGTGCGATGGTAGTGACTCTGTGACCTCAAGTGGCATTTCAGTTTGCTGCTCCTCTGCCTGCCCAGGGTAGTAAACACTAAAACTGAGCTGGAGGTACAGGAAAAAAAAAAATAGCTTCACTGATGTTTGATTTTTCTGGGTCCTTAAAATAGGAACTACATCCGTGAATATTTAGAGTTGCTGTTACTTTGTTCGTTTTGGCGCCTGTGGTGTTTGTGAGGACTGCTGAATTCACAGCGCTTGTGTGAGCAAAACAAGCCTCTAGACACCAACCAGGCAGGGATCTGCCGCTTTCCCGACTAAGTTCACCCAGGCCCGGCCTATTCGCCAGTCCCTGCGTTTTGGAGGAAACGTCTTATGATGAATAACAGAGTCTGGCAACCGCCTCAGTAGGCCTCTGCCTTGAAGTCTGATTCCTGGGCTGTCACGGCAAATCACCAGGAGTTTCGACTGGATGCTCACGATCATCAGATGAAACATCTCAATGCGACAGAAAAGGCCGCCTGTAAGGATCAGGCCGCGCTGTTATCTAACCTTTCTGCCCCAGGAATGGAAAACAGATGTCTTTTCCTTACGCAGTTTAAAACTGAGGATCAAGAGTGATTAGAACCCATAACTCCGGGGCCGGAAACAGACAGAAAGACTTGTAAGAGGAGCGAGGTTTTCGCTTCAGATAGGAAGGAGCTTTGCCCCAGAAGGACTGCAGGTCTTCTGTGATGCACAGAGCCCTCCTCAGAGTAAGTCTCCCTTATTCTCCAAACACTTGGGCAGCTTCAGAGGAGGCACAGAGAGGCGAGGGATTTGCTCAAGGTGACCTGGTTCATCAGTAAAGTTCAGATTGGTGCCCTGGCCCCAGGCGCCTTTGCACACAGCCTCCTCTGGGAAACGCAATTTGGGGATTCACCTTCACAATGTGGAACTGAACTTGCCTTGACCTCGGTGTTTTTCTGAACGAAAATGGGGAAAACACATCTTTATGTGTCCCAGGAAAGAACTTACTGTCTATCCACACATCACCATCATAGGAATCAGCTCCTTTCCCATCCGTCTATCCCCTAAATTAAGCTGGGTGTCTATTTTGGTTTCTCCGTTGCCATCTGGAAAAACTGGCTAATTTGTAGCTATTTCATTTGTCCTCGGGGGAAGCAGAAGCATAAGACAAATGGTTAACCTTAACTTGGCATCTGTTGGCAGACAGCGTCAAGAACTATTGGACACAACTGGATCTGGGGAGCGCTGCATCCGAACACCTCCTGTGAAAAGATAGCTGGCTTCTACACGTGAGTAGGTGGGTGAGCACTCTGTGCCTGGGTCCGCTCCCTACCCCTTGGAAACAGTGCAGCTTCTTGCAAAGAATTTGCGTCTGGTCTGGACCTTACACTCTTCTTATTGGTCTGATTATTAACAGGGCTTTAAAGAGTGGAGAGAGGAGAGGCCTGAGAAGCATAAGCAGGAGCTAGAAGCTCTGTCTGTAGCCACAGACATGCACATGCTGATGCAGTGGAAGTATACTGTGACCCAGAATTTGCTAATATAGAGAGGAAAGGGTATTAGGACTTATATATTAGGACAAAGTAAATTTATTTTCCAAAGTGGCAGGGACCTACTACTTAACGTTTCCTACTTTCCCTGTCTAGAGGTTACAAAGAGGCTGCCCATGGAAGTATACTGACGGCAGACTTATTTGAATAACTCGGTCCTGTGTTTAAAAAAGTCAAACAAAGAGGAGCCATGGGGCAGTTTCACCTGCAAATCCAGCATCCTGGCCGCACTGGCCACGCACTTTGTGTGGCTGCTGCCTTTGGAAGGGGCGTATCCTTTCTAGCTCACTGTGTTCCTACCAGCCGGTCTGCAAGCTCTCTTCCTGGCGGCCTGTATAGGCCGGTGCGCCTCGGTTTGTCCTCCACACAACAGGGTGATCCCCCTCTGCCTCCTGTAGATGCCACAGGCTGGTTTCAGAGACCAAGTTTCAAATTAGCCACTGAGCACAACTCAGTGCAGGGAATACTCATGGGGCATCCAGCGGGGAACCGGACCATCTGGCGTTCATCTTTAAGGCCAGTGTCAACATAGGTCTCATTCAAAACCCAGAGCAGAACAAACTCCAACTCCAAAGCACTGATGCAAAACGTGGATTTTACTGAAGGTCTCTTGGGGACAATGAGGTGAAGTGACATCATATTTCACTCAGCAACACTGCCAGTGCCTGTCAATCCTTTTATTATGTAAAGCAATTCAGCCTTCTCTGGCCTCTCACATCTCCCCTCTCCCTCAGCAGGACAAGGAATCCTACTTAAGAGCGCTGAGCTGGGAGCGAGCTTATATACCCTGGAGGTGGGGGGCGTCCACTTAGCCACGTAACAGTGGGCCACAGGAAGGCGACTTAAAATGCATTCACTTAATGTGGCAGGGCGTGTTCAAAATAAGCAGTGGGGTGATTGTATGATTGGGGTTGGGACTTCATCTTGAAAAATGAAATTAAAAATTATGACAATTTGTTATCTTGCATTTAACACAATTTAGGTTGCAATGGCAACTGGGCACTAATTCTTAGAATCAAGAGAAGATGAATCAAGTGAGGATTAAAAAAAAATTCTGCACAAGAGAACTTATTTACAAAATAGAAACAGACTCATAGACACAGAAAACAAACTTATGGTTACCAGGAGGGAAAAGGGGGGCAGGTATAAATTACGAGTTTGGGATCTGCAGATACTAACTATCACATATAAAATAGATAAACAACAAGGTCCTACTGTTTAGCACAGGGAACTATATTCAATTATCTTGTAATAACCTATAATGATAAAGGATATAGAAAAGAACATGTATCTATAACTGAATCAACACGCTGTGCACCAGAAACTGCCACAACATTGTAGACCAACTCTACTTCAATTAAATAAATAAATAACAACTCAAAAAAAAAATTTCTGGTATACTTTTTCCACCAGCTAGAACACTGTCATCCTTCACTTCACATTTGACATTCATAGTAGTATCATAAAGAAAGTCAAGTTTAGAAAAAATATCTGGGGGCCTTACTAACTACTGCCAGGGGCTTCCCATAATCCTTTGATATCAACCTTTGTCTTCATTTTGGAATAACTTTGTATTTACAGAAAATTTGCAAAGAATATAGGGAGTTCCCATATACCCTTCACCCAGTTTCCCCCAAAGTTAACATCTTAGAGAATCAGAATACATTTGTCAGAACTAACAAATTAACCCTGGTACATTACTATTAACTAAGCAATCAACGTTATTCAAATTTCATCACTTTTCCCACAAACGTCCTTATATCCTTCCGGGAGCCAGCCCAGGATATCTCATTTAGCAGTCATTCTCTTTTGAAGCATTTTTCTTAGCCCTGTCTTCTTCTATTATAACTGGTCTAGTCCTGCTATATCTTTATCTGTCAGTGACTTGCCTGAAGTGCAATTCACGCAATCCTTCTATATCACTTTTATTGACTTCATAAAGTCATACATCAGATGTAATATTTGCAATGCCACCTAGCAAGAGACTGATAGTAATAAATTGTTGTTTCATTTTTGGGGGGTGGTAGGGGAACTTAATGCTAGTGTTTAGGTCAGATTGGTTTTCAATCCATATGCACCGGTATAGTCCTTTGCTTGTTAAAATAGCAAAATATTTTTCTTTTCTTTTTTTTAATTTTTATATTGAACTACAGTCATTTACAATGTGTCAGTTTCTGGTGTACTGCACAATGTCCCAGTCATGCCTATACATACATATATTTGTTCTCATATTTGCAAAATACTTTCCTAAGCTTTAGCAAACAACTATGACTGAAGTCCCCCAACCTCCCCAGTGTACCAACTGAAAGGTAAATTCCTGGCCAGCACGGGAGGCTCAGGACCCTGTCCCCGGTAGCAGGAATCTGTTCTGCATGGTGGGTGGATGCCCACTATTGGATGGTAAATATTTGAACTATCATCCTGGTGTTAAGTAAGAAGAGGGGATAATTCTATGAATAATCAGTTTATTGATAAATATTTTTGTCAAATGAGAACTTTTCTCCCTTGCACCCTTACAACCTGAGGGTCTTGGAAAATGTTAGCATTTTCTTCCTCTACCGCACACTCCCTCTAGTGGTAGACTTTATGGTCCTTGGTCACGCCCATTTTTGGAAAAATAAACTGAGGCAAAGCATACTAAAAAAAGTAATTTGTCTAATATAGTTACTGATTAGAGAGTTGAGCCTAGAAAGATAATTATGATTTCTGGTTCTATTCTTCCTTAGATGCAAATCTTTGTTGTGGTCAATGTAAGGCAAAAATCTAAAACTACAGATGCCTCAGGTCCTCAGCCAGTTATTAAAAGTGAGCCACTTCGCAGAGGGTTCAACGTGATCCAGTTGGACTTTGAGGCCACCTTTTTGTTCCCCAAAATGCCTGCCCTTGGGTTGCCTGGATGTCTCTCTCTGCACAATAAGCCTCAGTTATTACTTGGGCTGGTTCATGTGGGTTTTCATCCCCTTCAGTCAGAAAGGCTTGACCATGAGGGCATGGCTTCTACCAGATTACTAGGGGGCTAGATAGCCCCCTTCGCCGCATTGCTCCTTTGCGTTAAGCCTGGTGTTGTCAGGACATGAAGGTGAAAATGTGAACTGGAGAACTGAGAGAAAGACAGAAAGTGATAACTAACATCTGAATAGCTCTTCAGAGGTTCCAGAGTATTTTCAGCATTGTCTTATGGGACCTTCCCACCAGCCTGGGGAGGTAGATGGACAAGTATTATAGTCATCTTCATTCCAGGAGCTGTAGGAGCTGAGGCTTAAAAAGGTCCAATGTCTACACCAGGGCTACTGACACTGAGCGGCAGGGCTCCAGATGGAGCCCAAACTCCCTGATAGGCTAGACACCGCTGGTTAGTGCCCACTGGACAAGGTCTGCACTGTCCAAGAGGGTAGCCGCTAGCCACAGGAGCTGTATGTTTAGATTTAAATTTGTGTTGAATAAATGAAAAAAAAACTAAACATTCATTTCCCCAATCACACTAAGTGCTCAAGAGGCACATGTCAGTGGCTACCCTGTTGGATGGAGCAGAAAGTTCTACTGGGTAGTAACAAACAACATTATTTCAGTGGGGTCCTGAGGGACCGTGGTTCCCAGATGGTGGGAAAGGATGAGGAAGATCTTGACTTGGGAGCTTCCTCAAAATTCAGGCTCTCTGGAATGTTATTGTCCAAAGTCTGTGAACATTCAGCCATCAGCATGAGAAAAATATTCATTCCCTCGACAAACATGTATTAAGCGCCTTCCATTGACATAATGCGAGTGCTGGGGAAATGACAGAGGAACACAGGTGTGGTCTTTGCTCTCCCAGAGTTGACAGTACAATGACAGTCTGTTGTACCTGGGAGATGCGAGAGGCTGGAAGGGACAGCTCCCAGGCAGAGGGAAGCCAGGTGGCCAACGTCAGCTTCTTACGGAGGAACCGTTGGTGTTCTTCTCCGTTCCACATTTCCGAGACACGCAGACGCGGGCTTTCACACTCCCCCACCTGCCTGTCACAGCGTCGAGTCACCATGTGTCCCTCCCGTGGAGCCTGGCTCCCGGGCATCCACATCTGGTAGCTATTTGTCTACCCAACCTCTTAAAAAAAAAACAAAATAGTACCGGGCCCTCCAGGACCGCGTTCCCTCTCCCTAGACACGTGTGTTGAAGGACACTGACGTGGGCAGCCCTCTTGCACAGCTGTACCCCTTTCTTTCCCAAACACAAAAGTATAGGTGATCGAGAAAGAGTGTGAGGACATTACACAGGGTAACCTCAAATCAACTTCAAATGATTTAAAACAGAAAGAGGAAGAAAATCTACTCAGCACTGGACCTTTGGTCATTATTTCTTTTTTTTTTTCCTAGGTTTGTTTGTTTGTTTTCAGGGGGTGGCACTTAGGTTTGTTTATTTATTTATTAATTTTTTATTTTTAATGGAGGTACTGGGGATGGAACCCAGGACTTTGTGCATGCTAAGCACCCTCTCTACCACTGAGCTGTCTCCTCCCCTCTTTTTGGTCACTATTAACAACAAATTATTTGTGACCCATGTTGAGATGGGGTTGAGGAGCATCTCTAGCCTGCATGTCACTCAAGTCAGCTGGAGAGGCATATACAGCTGACTCCTTCTCTAGTTTGCTCCAGGAATTAGGGAGTTCTAGTTCAAGTTAATCAAGAGATGGTTTTGATTGCTCCAGAGAGCTTTGGTCATTCCATTTAACAAATATTTAGAGATCATTTTATTTCCACCAAGTTTCCTTGGAGATCTGGGCCCCTGGTTTGGCCCCATAATGGGAAAACAGGTTAGCCTTGGTTTCGGCTGATGGCTGAGTTCTGTAAGCCACAGATGATCACTTTCAATATTGTGATAGGCAGACTGGGGAGTGTAGTGTGCAAGTTCCGGCTAAGGAGTGTCAGAAATATGGAACAGAGAAGAGAGCCAATAGTTCTGCACAGCATACAAGCAGCAGTCTGGGAAACTTCTCTCACTACGAGAACAGCATGAATTTGATACCGTGGTCTCCCAGTGCATGAGTTCAACATAGGATGCTAGCCCACTGGTAATGTTTTGCAGGTCTGTTCAGGATTATTATTTCTCCAGGGACAAGATGGGCTGCAGGGGTGATTCAGGGATGGGGCTTGTCACAGCAAATGGCCCAGGGGTTGACAGAGCCTGGGATGCTGGTGAGAGTGATGCTGAAGAGGGTAACTCTGGAGTTCAGGCAGGTTGGCTAGTCCCTGAACTCTGGACAGACCAGGTGACCAGCCAAGCAATGAGAAGTTCCAGAAAGGACAGAGTTCACTGAACGAAGGAGAAGGGGGCTGGAGTCAGAATAGGGGAGCCCCAGACTCAAGATCTAGTTTGAGGAGTAGAGAGGCATGAAGATGAGGGATTCAGGGTGCAGCGGGTATGAAACGGAGGTGGAGGTCAGTGGGGTGGAAGAAGATGAAGTCAGTGATGGCTCCAAGGGGGATGTGGGACATGGCCTCTTCCATCAGTGAGTTTCAAATACAGTGGTGAGAATACTCAGAGAATCAGAGGTTTTGAATTATGTAGGGACTGGCTGACGATCCCACGGGTCAGAGCCCTTATTACTGGCTACTGGGAAGAGAGTATGAGATCTCGGGGCTGTCATAAGTGTCGAGGGGTGGAAACAGTGTTTGGACGGTGCTACAGTTTTAATTGACTTTTCAAGTGCTATGCACGCTTGGAGTGGAGTTGCTTCCCAGGGACTGTAGTGGAAATAGATGGCATGTCTTTAATTAAGTATCAACAGCAACTGGATACACTTTGCTGGGAAGGCTTCTGAAGCTGAGTCTAGGCTCACAGAGAAAGGACACTGGGAAGTAGTGGTATCTGCAGCTGATGCAGGATGGGAGAGTGGGGTCATCCTTGCCTGAGATGCACGACCCTTTGTGATCTCATCCTTCTGGAGAGGGCTTCACGGCGCAGTCCGGGAAAGGACCCCTCTACCCCAGCACAGTTCAGGCCAGGGGACACCCATAAAGAAACAGAACTTTTGACACCGTCCATAAAGTTCATGACAGTTTGTCTTTGTTGCCTGGGTTTGCAGCCAGAGGCAAGGATGCTTCATCGCAAGTCTGAAAGACAGTCCCCCTGCCAGTTTTTTTTTCCTTTTCTTTTCATAACCGTAATTCTTGTGTGTGAGCAGAATTAGAGAATAATCAAGGTACAGTATGTATGCTGAAGTCCCCCAAAAGAAACCGCTGGTAAAATGTACCAGAGTTGTTTATCAAAAGGAAAGACAATAGGAGTCCTAGCCTTTCAGAAATCTCCGTGAAACCCGGTGAAACCTGAGTGTAATCGTGAAGGACAAGTGGAAACAGGGGCCGGGGCGGGAGTGGGGGCTAGTAGAGCGCATGCATGATGGATGCCCCTGCTAATTTAAAAGCAAACAGCACAGCTAGGTAAAATTTGTTATGGGTCTGAATAGACCGCGGTTGGTGGGGGGGGGGGATAGCCATTTTGTTGCCGACACGATCGTAAATACCAGGAACCTTGAGGCAGGATGCAGGGCCGTGTGTTTGGAAAGACGGCTGAACTTGGGACAGCAAGATGCTGATTCTTTACAGTTTTACCAATATCCAATACGCTGAGTCGGTTGGCTGGGAAAAGGCCACCCAGTCCGCGTGGAGGATGCGGGATGCATCCTGCTGCCTTGAACGAGGAGCAGGTGGATTTTTCTGCCTCTAGTTGCCAGACATGAGGCCTTTTCGTTGTATCCAATTTCCCCCCCACTACCCTACATCTAATAACTTGTCCTGGGGTATTGTGTTTATCCCAGAAATGTTAATGACTTCATAACTCAGTGTGAAGTGCTCTGGGCAATTTTTGTATTATTAAGGATTCTATGAAGTATAAAAAAGGAAAATGCTCTCAAGGTGCCAGGCCACAGTTAACGCTCGATTCTCGTTTTGGAGAAAGGAGAAAAATTAAGCTTTTAAAAAAATACATGTTTTCAGCTGGGAAAGCAGTTCATTTAAGCACAATGACAATCGTTGCCCTTTGGAAATAAGACCCACGTCTGTCCTCAGAATGTCCCTGGACTGGGAATATTTCCTTCTTTCCAAAGCCTGCTGAGTCATGCCAGAACCCAGGCACCAGGATCAAGGGAAGGTCTGAGGTTTTGGTGAACTGGGTTGAGGACCCTGGACCGTGGGTTTTGGAGGGGTGGGGTAGGGGTGGGACACTGGTTCTCACAGCTGAGTAGTGACTCAGGGAGTCAGCTGGCAGGTGGAAATGGTAAGGAAGGTGGCAAGCTGTTCTAAGAGAGATGGGGGCTCCCGTGCCCAGTCAGCTCAGCACTGACTGAGCTCAGCTCAACCTTCCTTGTGTCACTTTCTCGAAATCAGTGAGTCTCCATTTTTGTTGCTGTTGTGCTTTTAAAGCCAGGGAATCTTGGGATTAGGAAGGGCAAATGAAATCACTCTGAGCTGTGCCGGGAAATGGGAATCCTGTGCCGCCCCCACCACCTTCTCTACCTACTTCATCCCCCTCTCCCAAGGGGAGGCTCCAGGGACCCTCGGGGATCCAGGGAACACAGTTTGGAAATCACTGTTGAAAAGGACGAAAATGTATGCAAGACAATTTTGCAAATAGTAAAACCCCTTAGAAATCTTGTTACTGTTAGTTTCAAAGTGTCCCTTATTCTCCTGAACATGTCACGTAGTTTGAATGGTAACAGTGATGATACAATACTTCACAGACGAGGAAAACTGAGAGGCGTGGAAAGACAAAGTCAGTTAATCAAAGTTTTCAAGTGACTGAGCTGGGCACAAAACCAGTCTGTGAACCACCGCCTCCCACCGTACAAAACTCCACCCCCCCCTCAACTTTCCTCCCACCGCCACTCCACCCAGAAGAGCCTGTCCAACCTCTGGGCCTTGGGAAACGTTTCGCAGATTAAAGTGCTCTCCCCACAGAGCGGTCCTGATCACAGATGGTGCCTGCACTTCGTTAGTCCATCAGCACTTGTGTCACTCTCTGTGAGGGTAACGGTGGTGGGGTTTGAGAACGGGCCTTGAGGTGCACTTAAGTTCAGCTGAGTGATCTCACAGGATCTCCAGGGTAGGGGAGGGAAAATTCTACACCTGTTTCTCTCTCTGACAGCCTGGGAGAGGCTCAGCTCTAGAGAGGTATGTTTGGATCTGCTCATAAGAAGTTTCTGTAAATGACACATTGAACAGTTGGCTGCAGAAAAATGGGTCTTGAGCTCTGTAGGGGGCAGGAAGTTTACACTCGGCAACTCAGCTGTGCAAAAACAAAACAAAACAAAACAAAACAAAACAAAACAAAACAAAACAAAACAAAGCGTAGCTTTCTTTAAATGCCCTGATCTTGCTCAGAAGGTCTGCACTCCACCGATGGCAGTGATGGATAAAACCTGCATCCTCGCATCTTCCCTGGTGGAGGTGGGTCGGTCTCTTCTAAATGAGGGCATGCCTTTTGGGGTTAACTCAGTCTTCTTTGGATAAGCATTCAGTTTTCCTGCTTCTTCTTCCTGGAGCGTTCTGGCCAGACAGGAGCCTACCCTCCCTCCTGCTTTGGGGATGGTGGTCTGTCTGCTGTCCCCCATGTCTCTGCTGGTTTCCACTCAGGACTGTTGACTTCACCTGGCCCCAAAGGTTCCAGCATTGGGAACTGTGGAGATGAGGCTGGTGTCATCTCATTTTGTGGGTGGTGTGCTGTCACTGATGGCTGATGTCTGTGGTCGATGCTGTCCTGGGTTTGGGCCATGGGGTCCCACCATCTGTGCACCCTGTTCTAATCCCACCAGTTCTCTCAGATGGCCTGGGTGGTTTATTTTGCATGAGTGCATTTTTTTTTTCATGACTGACGGCCCTGGTCCACTCACCTGGACACCTTCTTAGGTCATTTTTAACCTTCTGCCCAAGTAGTACACATGGGGCACGGAGCATCTCTAACGGGGCTGAGGTGGCCCCGTCTGTGCCTGAGCACAGGACCAGCCCTCAACCCTGGGGCTCCTCCACCCTCGCCTGCTGTTTCTAACCCCAGGAAGTGTATCTACTCCTTCTCCTTTCTCTCTCCCTCTCCCACCCCCGTCAGGGGCGAGCCTTCCCGTCCTGTCTGCAGACCTCAGCCCCTTCCTCATTTCCTCTGTCCTCTCTATGCCAGTTTTGCTAACAACTCATGCACTGAATCCAACACATGTGGATTTCTGGGATTTAGAAGACCTTCTCTCTCACAAAGCCTATATTTTGAGACCATTATCTTGAAATAGTGTTAGCCTATTGTGATATTGTGATTTATAATAAGCCTATTGTGATATTGTGATTTATAATAAGAAATGTGTATTTAGTCTTTGTCCCCAGGCCCTGCCACAGGGCTCCTGAAACCCGGGTAAACACCTAAGTGATAGAAGCACCAGGAGCATCTTTTGTCCTAACGAGGCCACTCCGGGGGGGCTCCTGCATGGGGGCTGGTCACCAGAAAGACAAAGCCATCATTAGAAGCTGGGAATTTTCAGCCCCACCCCCACTTCTCCAGAGAGAGGAAAGGGGCTGGAGATGGAGATGACCCATCACACCTCCGTGAGGAAGCCTCCATAAAATCCCAGAGGACAGGGTTCGGAGAGCTTCCAGGTGGCTGAGCACAGCCACGTCCTGGGTGGGTGACACCGCACCCCAACTCCACAGGGACAGAAGCTCCTGTGCTCGGGGCCCTCCAAGACCTCATTCTATGTATTTCCACACCTGGCTGTTCATCTATATCCTTTTATCACATCCTCTACTAAACTGGCACATGTGTTTTCCCCGAGTTCTGTGAGCTGTTCTAGCAAATAATTGAATCACAGGGGGAGGAGGTCACAGGAAGCTCTGATTTGTAGCCAAGACGGACAGAAATGGGGGGGAGCCTGGGGATGTACTTGCAACTGGCATCTGAAGTGGGGGAGTCTCACGGGACTGAGTCCTTAACCTGTGGGATCTCCACGTAGACAGGATGCCCAGCTGGCAGTGCAGAATGGCTTGGTGGGAAAACACCATACATATTTGGTGACCAAGAGGTGTCAGAAGTGAGGGGTTTGGTGTGAGCAGTAAAGGAGATCCAAGTAGGGAAGACCTGTGTTTTTCCTAATACACCTGTGGACTAAACACCCTAAAACTGGAAGTCAAAAGTGGAACAGCAGCTCTTTTCCCCTCTTCGCCTTCCTGTTATAACAATCCTCATCTCCCCCAGAGGTGCTGGGTGCTTCTACTGAAGAGAAGGATGGTAATATTCGGGGAAGCATGAGAAAGGAAAGCAGATTAACATATTTCAAAAAATATTACCCCTGTTACAAGAGCATTAACAGAGCAGTGGTGACCCAGACAGGGAGGGAAGAGGTGTGACTTCTCTGACCGATGTTTCCTGTTTCACACTTGGCACCAGCCTGTGAGAAGGGCAGGAGGAAAACGGAGCCAGTTCAGAGGAAGGAAGTGACACTGGGGGAGGAATGATAACATATATCACCTGGGAGATGGATGAGGTAACTGGCGACGCGTAGCTTCGAGAAAAGAAGACGCAGCAGGGCAAGGAGAGCAGTGCTCAAACACGAGAAAGACTGTCACATGGAAAAGTAAGGGGAGTGTTCTTTGTAGTTCCAAGAACTAGAACTAGAATAAAGGATCAGAATTAGAATGTGGCAGGTCGCCACCAAATGTGAGAAGAATTTTCTAGGAGACTGAGACGTCCTGAGTTGGAATGAGCTGCTCCAGAGAACCAGCGAGTCCTCTTTTACTGGAGGTGTTTCAGAAGCAGGTTGGACTCTGCTGCTAAAACGTGTTCGAGAGCATTTATAAAGGGGTTGATAAGATGACTCTTGAGTTCTCATCCAATCTGTGATGGATTAAAGAGGGCAATTTCTTGACACTCCTTCCATCAGGAGGTGGGTTCTGTGTCCCTTCCTCTCGAATCTGGGTGGGCTTCGTGACAGCTTGAACAACAGAATATGCTAAAAATGATGCTCTACCAGTGTCTAGGCTCATGGTCTAAGAGACTGGCTGCTTCCACCTTGAGTCTCTTGGAACTTTGTTCTAGAAGCCCTAAGCTGCCATGTAAGTAGTCTGTCCTGAAGCTTCCACACCATGAGGAAGCCCAAGATAAGCACATGGAGAGAGACAGAGACTCGGGTCCAGCCCAGGTACCAGACATGAGTGAAGAAGTCTTTACATGACTCCAGCCCCAGCCACAATCTGACTGCAACTTTATGAAAGACCCCAATGAGGACCACCCAGCTGAGCTTGGTCAACCAGCAGAATCTTGAGACATAATAAATGGTTTTAATCCATTATGTTTTGGTTTCTCATGCAATAATAAGATTTAGCCCACAAGCGTTAGAGTCCATAATTCTATTCACTACAAATAAGAGGATGCAGACTTAGTCATAGGTGAGTTTGATGAAATGATCAGAAAGATGTTAGCAAAAACTTTGCCCTATGGCATCTCCCTTGGTGCCCTGCCACGTTGCCCCAAATTACACCAAGAGAAAATCACTTCTGGTCGACAGGTGATCTCTTTCAAGATTTACACAATTTGGTGGGGGGACAAGGACACCTTAAATCTAATCAGCTCTCCTGTACCTTATTGTAAACTGGTCTTCTGGTGACTGACAATAGCCCCAGGGGAGTGAGAGTTTGGTACCTGGAATGACAGAGGGAGTGAGGGATGCATGGAAAAATAAGTCCCACTATGAAACTGGAAAAAGACTGGAGCCAAGAATAGGGAGATAAAAACGGAAAAAGGGACAAAAGATTCATTTACATCTTTGTCTATTTCAATTTGTCAGTTTCATCTGCGGCTGACCAGGAGGGTTCTTTGTGCTCAGCAAACGTTGCAGCTCGCGTGAATACTAAAATATTACTGAAATGTTACTGATGAGGGCAATGACAAAATGTTCCAAGTGTCCAGTGGACTTGGCGCATGGCTGTAACACATATCTACAGATAAGGCCTTGATGCGTCGATACGTGGCTCGCCAACAGCTCGTATGTTAGCAGTGGACCCCAAGGGTTTCCATATATGTCTTCTGCAGACTCTGCTGCAAAGGGAATCTTCTTTTACCCTTTGTTCCCTCAACTGGAGCAGCTGGGCAATGATTGGCTTGTCTGTTCTTAGGCAGAGGAAAAGTGTGGATAATTAAAGAGTCAGTTTTACCTACTCAGGAGAATTTCTACCCTTTCTTGCAAAATGACACTGTCGGGATATTGAAAGCCAGGGAAGGGAAAATGTTTGGGGCATTCCAGGTCGAAACTCGGATTGAGGAAGTGGTACGCTGAGAGGCGATTTAGTAGTGTTGGAGCACAATTAGTAATAATGACAAGGAGGATAGCCGACATGCACTGAGGGCTCACTAGCTTCCAGGTGCCATCCTGCTATAGGAACCGGCCCCCTGCTTTATAACCAGCCTGGGTAGTTTTGCTGCGAATATCACAGCTCTGAGATCCCACAGCCTTGGTCCAAATCCCAGCTCTACAGCTTCTTAGCTGCGATGGGCAAGTCACTTCAACTCTCTCAGCCAGTTTCCCCCTAGGACTGTACCAAGAATTAAGGGAGGTAATGAATATAAAGAGCTTGGCTCAGTGCCAAGCGTAAACATTCAAAAATGTTAGTTACTCTATATGCCATAGTTTGGGTTCTTTATGGATTGAATTGACCTTTGCAGATTGATCTGGTACCCAAACAATATCCAGCGTCATTTTTTTTCCCTATGGGAAATGGCAAACAAAATTATATATCAGCACACTATGGCCCTCGGCCACATCTGGCTTGTTGGCTGTTTGTGAATAACTCCCAAGCTCAGAATAGCATTTGCATTTTTAAATGGTTGAAAAAATCAAAAGAAGCACAATACTTTGTGACATGTGCAAAATGATATGAAATTCAGATTTCAGTGTCCATATAAATAAAGTTTTATTGGAACACAAGCCTGCTCATTGTTTACATACTGTCTACAGCTGCTTTCACCCTGCAATGGCCAATTGAGTAGTTGCAACAGATATGTTACAGTTCATTAGCCTGAAACATTTGCTATCTGGCCCTTTACAGAAAAAGTTTGCCAACCTCTGTTTCAAAATGATAAAAAAGAAACTAACTTCCAAGCAGCATATGAGAACACAGCTTTCGTAACTGGCTATACCACCCTCCTACAGGGGTACTGATACATTTCTCTGCACATTTCTTATTCCAGTACACATCAGTACACAGCCACATGGGACAACCCAGACACTGGGGATTGAACTCAGGACCTCATGCATGCTAAGCACACACTCTACCACTGCGCTATACCCTCCTCCCACCAGCGCTTTCTTAGCTTAGTCCACATGTCTTCTGCTCTGACCCTGAGGTGGCTCTGGGTGCCTCTGCTGGTGACCTGCTATCCAAGGACCGTGACATGTTACGCTGCGTCTGTCCAGCCTGTGACTGTAGGAGAGGATTGGAGATAAGTGTGTTTGGTGGTTGAAAAGGGCTGGCTTTTTCCATATGCTGTTGGGTCTTGAAAGAAATATATGAATATTTTAGCATTTTCTTATAGTAAAAGATTTCCATTTTCCTTATGAGCTCCCTTTGCTAGAGTTTTAAAGAACCTGTCCTCATCACCAAACCAAGCCCAAGAACTATGAATCATACATACGAGAACCAACATGAATAAAACACCTTTAGGTACTGCTCACATTTCTCTCGCCTTCTCACTCTCAGGCTGCTATTAAACTTTAATACACACAAAGTTTGCTGGGTTTTATGGAGTCGAAAAGTGAAGGTACAGTCCTGGCAGACTGACATGCCTGGGGTTAAAATCCATCCAGGTTTGCAGTTACATAAGGAGCAGTTGCCCTAATCACCATAAAAAGGCATTAAAACATACCGTCTACTTGGAAAAAACTAGCACCAAAGACCCTCAAAGCTGAGAAGAGCCTGGTGATCAACTGCTCTGACCCTTTATTTTCAGAGACGAGCAAATTTGGGGTCAGATCAGGGAACGGGCTTCCCCAAGGGCACAGGCCCCTCTGTGGAAAAGCTGGGTCTGGAATGCTGGTCCCTGGCTCCAAGCCCAGGCCTCTCACCCTGCCTCCACGCTTTCTGGGTAACAACACACGGATGCACAGAACTAACATCAAGTAACCCATTCGGATATACGCTTTGAAATTAAAGCGTTGCTTTCCCTTTGCCGTTCGATTTGTCTGCCACCGTGGCATTTTTATCCCATCTCACATGGCAGCGTCCTGCCTGCTTGGGCTCCTGCTCCAACACCATGGACCCTGACCCTTCCTGGGGCTGCCAGCATATTCTGCGCAGCCTCAGGACCATGCGTGGTGCTTACGGCCATTACATTTGTGTGCCATGAGATCTCGCAGCCCATGCTTCTCCTTGCACTGAAGAGAAAGCAAGGGATCAAGGAGGCAGATGGACTGTGCAATGAAATACTAAGCTAAGCAGTGGAGCTATGAGACTAAGCTAAGAAAGTGCCCGCGGGAGGAGGGCATAGCTCAGTACTAGAGCGTGTGCTTAGCATGCAGGAGGTCCTGGGTTCAATCCCCAGGACCTCCATTAAAGTTAATAAATAAAAACCTAATCATCTCCCTCCTAAAACAAACAAACAAAAAAAGAAAGTGCCTGAATGAGCATGAAGGCTGCTGGTTACAGTGTAGGGAAGGGACACTGAGTCTCTCTCTCTCTGTGTGATGATGTGTAACTTTGTAACATTTATAATGTGGAGCCAATCCATCTCCATGTCTATCTGTACGTCTATCTGTGTGTATGTGTGTATCGATATATGTGATTGTGTCTACGTATACATGTATTTGGATATCGCGTCTCTATTTTCCTCTACCACTTCTCAAACAGGACACAGGCTCGCAGCTGGGAGAATCGGCAGGGTGGGGAGTTGGAATTGCCTGCAGGACGTTTCCCTTTTTCACTTTGGTTTGCCAAAGTCACAGAGGTGGATAGTTTTGGGGGAGAGGAGTACCTCTGAGAGAGACGTGAAGTGAGAGAGTTTTGAAAAGACTATTCACAACAGTCTTTGAATAAAAATCTATTCCCTTGGCCCAGAAGCAGAAGAGCATTCTGAGAGTCAGGGGAACCAGCACCTGCTTCCCGGGAGGGCCCAGCCCCAGAGGCGTGGCGAGCACACCAAGGGGCAGGGTGAGATGCTTCCGGCCTCACCACCATCCCCCAACCTCCGTGCGGGGAGTGGGAGCAGCAGCCTCAGACCTGAAGGGACCTGTAGACTGGGATGATGTGTGTCTCCATGGCAACCAGTGTGGTCTGGTGACTCACAGCCCATACATGCTGGGGCGTCAGGGGAAGGATGGGGGGGTGGGGGACCCTCCCAACACCTTGGTGCTGGAGAAAGACCTGTTTGGGTGGGGATGGGGGAGCTCTGAGAACTGTGGCGTGGAATAGCCACAGTTGAAATTAAGCTGCTTGGAAGGAAATAAAAGGATTTGATACTTACTCCACACCTGAGTCTGTGGCCTGTGATTCATTCATTCCTCCTACAGCTGAGAAACAAAAATCTATATTTTTCCCATGAGTTGTCCAATGCCTACTAAGTGTGGTAAAGTAATTGTGGATGCACTAGGTCCTGTTTTGCTGTAGCTACCGCCCAAATTCCATGGCTCACGCAGAAGATGGGCAGTCTGCATCAATACGTATTTGCATTTCTTCTCTTGGACATTTATTAAAACGAGGCTTCAAAACAACATTGAGAATGACTGCATAATCCAAGGCACCAAAGTGGAACATGTCAGAGGCTTAGATTTGCAGGCAAGTCTTCTGAAGAGCTTGTTCCTTGCTACCTTTAATTGCTAGGATCATGGTCAAGTTACAGGAGAGCTAAGGCGACAGCAGCAAGAAGCTCTATCTGCTCGAGTCTTCTAAGTGAGCCCAGTTTTCATTATAAAGAGCAAACCTTTGTAACCAACAAGGCATGTCAGACGTAAATAGGTCTCAGATGGTTTGCTCCTCTAAAGATGGAAAGCAGAACTTATTTTTCTTTAAGTTAGGTCAGTTACAGCCCTCTCACTGGGGAGAACACAGTAGAGATGGGAGAAGCCGTGATTGTATTTGGAGAGAAAAACAGAAAATTGCTTCCTGCTTAATGAATGACGTCTAGGTGGGAGCAGAAGTCTTTGGCAAAGGGAAGGGGACTTCTGTGCAAGCAGGGGTATGAGTTTATTTTTTTCATGTGCCTATGATACTCTTGGTGGAGGAGGCCTGTGTGAAAGATTAGAACTAACAGAGCTCAGTGTACGTGCCTTAACACAAATTTGCATCTACATTAGAAATCTCAAAAATGCACATTCTTTCCAATTTAGCTGCAGTACTCACTGAAATGTGCTGATGTCTACAAACATGAGTTTCTTTTTCTGGCACCCTTTTATCTACTTTAAAAAAATGCAGTTTTTAGCATACATTTGCCAAAAAAAATCAATTCTGATAACCTGAACCATGATGTAGTAATCTGACCCCCAACTGGAGGGTGATGGCAGCCAAATATTCAGTAACCATGCTTCCTCCCTCACAACTTTTAAAGAAAAGTGATGATTCAAAAACAGGCCGACGCCACGTCTGGGCTGGTCTCCCACTGAGAGTAGGTGGTTCTGGGTTCTCAGCTCTCAGCTCAAAGCCAGGTGCTCGGCTGGTGTCTTCCTTGAGCTGTTGCATGGTGTGAACTATGGTTTATCATCTCAGGCAAGAGGTGCCACTAAAGACAGTGCAGTGTTTTGAAAAGGAAGTTTCAAAACACTAATGCTTTGGTAAGAGTTTTTAATCACAAATGGGTGTTGAATTTTATCAAATGCTTTTCCTACACTATGGAGATGATCATGTGATTTTTGTACTTTCTCTTGTGGTTGTGGTGTATCACGTTGATTGATTTGTGTGTGCTGAACCATCCTTGTGCCCCCGGGATGAATCCAGCTTGATCCTGGTGTGTGATTTTTTTCATGTGTTGTTGGTTTCTGTGTGCTAATATTTTGTTGAGAATTTTTGCATCTATGTGTACCAACAATATTGGCCTGTAATTTTCTTTTTTCAGTAGTGTCTCTGTCTGGTTTTGGCATCAGGGTGATGGTGGCTTCATAGAATGGGTTTGAGTTTGAGAAGGATCAGTATCACTTCTTCTTCCAGGACATGGAAACAACTAAATGTCCATCAACAGATGACTGGGTAAAGAAGTTGTGTGTGTGTGTGTGTGTGTGTGTGTGTGTGTGTGTGTAATGGAATATTACTCAGCCATAAAAAGAATAAAGTAATGCCATTTGCAGCAACATGGACAGACCTGGAGATCATCATCATTCTAAGTGGAGTAAGCCAGAAAGAGAAAGAAAAATACCACATGATATCACTTAGATGTGGAATCTAAAAAAAGAAGACACAAATGAACTTATTTACAAAACAGAAATTCTCACCGACATAGAGAAGCTTATGGTTACCAGTGGGGAATAGAGGTGGGGAGGGATAAATTGAGAGTTCAAGATTTGCAGATACCAATTAGTATACATAAAATAGATAAACAGCACAGGCAATTATATTCAATATCTTGTAACCTATAATGAAAAAGAATATGAAAGGGAATATATGTATGTACAAGCGTGACTGAACTATTATGCTACGTACCAGAAATTGACGTAGCTTTGTAAACTGACTATACTTCAATTAAAAAGAAACAAAAAAACCCCAAAAAAACAAAAAACACAAACCCACCACAAATGCTACTTTCTCAGCATGACAAAGCTCACATTTCACTAAAAGACCTGGTCTGACTTAATTCTGAGTTCACCAATCTCAACTTTAGTTTTTTTTTCTTTTCTTCTTTTTTTATCAACAGTTTTCACTTTGGAAAGAGACCATGAAGGAGCTAATTCAAGGACAGTAGGATTCTGAAGGGTTTGGGGACATAAATGTCAAGAGGGTGACATTTCTGTTCAAATATCACATTGGACACATCGAGTGAAAGGGATTTGGCTAAAGCTGTCGCGGGCACCTCTGTAAATGTCAGAGTCCGTGCTGACCAGCGTTTTGGGGGCATCGTCAGAACCCGAGCCCTGGAGACTGGTCTTCATTCCCATTTCTCCTGATGGTGATTGAGATGTGGGCTGCTCTCCCTCCTTTGGCATCAGTGAGCCCCCTCCCTTGCGTGGACTCGCCCACAGGACCTTGTGGCTGGACACTCATTAGCTCATCCCGGATTTGCCTGTGGGCTCTTAGCAAGGGCGGGGAGCACACGGGAAGCAGTTTCTTTTCCTCTCCCCTTCTCCGGGGCAGCCGCTGCACGTGTTTCTCAGCTCCAGCCTCTCCAGCCCCTTCTTTCTGAGAGCGTGACGTCCGAGGGAGAGGAGCCAGGTGACCGGACAGTGTGCATCAGGCTGGGATCTTTCTGCCCCTCTGCTTTGGTTCGGCTCCTTCCCTTTCAGAATACTGTTCGTTTGTAGTGGAGACTGGTTAGGCAGGTGTTCAAACAAAACCAGCTTTGGTCTCGTGCAGAAGAATGGAGGTCTGGAGGGAGCTTTAGAAGGTGATCACAGTTGTTAAGGGTTCAGTTCAATTTCGTACGGCAACTGGGGAAATTCCGGGAGGTGGCTGCACCCGGAGGGAGGGGAACCTCAGCCAAATCGTGCTTATATCTTGCCCAGGCTCTTCTGAGCCTCCTCCCTGGCACCACGGCGATGCTCCTGCTCAGGAAGAGGAACTCTGGCTTTCTGTGCACAGGTGGTTGTCCTGCAAGCTGCTGCTTTTTATAGTGAAGCACGTCAGATCAGTGTGCCTCTCCATCTGCTCCCCTGCTCTCCCCAGGTCCCGGCTGCCCGGCATCCCGCACTCAGCCGCCCCCAGGCTCCTGCAGACTCGGTGCCCGTTTTCCTCTCATTCTCACTGTCCTTCCCTCCTGCTCCTGCTGGTTACCGATGTCGTGGTGTTTCATTCCTTCAGTCTTGGTCTGTCCATCTCCTCCATCAGGTTGGGGCCACTGGTGGGAAGAAACCATGTGGACCGTGCTGTGGTCATCTCCATCCCAGTGTTTCCAGCCTGGCCGCACCCAGTCCATAGTGCCGTCTGTGGGATGAACAGATGCCAGGCGTGGACACCACTGGACCTTGTGTCATCCATGGGCCATACTGGCAGCACCATCTGAAGTTCTCTAACTCCACCTTGTCTTCTTGTCATGAGGCCGTATGTATCCCTTTGTCCTCTTTTGCCCCAATTGCAAGGTGTCTTCCCATCACCACCTGTACCACGACAGGGGATCCACCTGTGTCAGACACCTGGGACCATGGGAAGCACCCCTGGCATCCATGCTGTCCTGCGGCCCTGCCGGTATCTGGGAGCAATCCCTGGCTCCAGCGTCACGCTTGGCACAAGGAATCCTTTGAGGCTGTCCAGGCCCACCCAGCCCTCGCTCAGACATTCCTCCTGCTGAGTCATGCCGGACGCAGGGGACTCCAGGGTCTTCCTGCCTCTCTGAGGCCCCTCTGTGGGCTGGTGTGCCCCCAACTCTCTGAGGCTCTTGAAGTAACACAAGGTGGAGCAGCCCTGATCGGGAACCACAGGCACCCACATGGTCCCTTCTTTCTTCCTTTGGACGGGAGGATGTTAGCCATCTAGGCTTCCTTATCTTCTGTCTTGTGCCCTGGCTTAGGCTTTTGAGAGTCAAAGGTCAGAAATGGGCCTGGCTCTGCCCCAGGTCAGCTTTCCCGGGGTTACTGAATGCTACAGGGTCAGGAAAGCCTGGAAGAGGGGCAAAGCCTCAACTGACGACAGATGCCCACAGGGGCATCCAGCACTCGGCACCCTCACGTCCCTGCTGTTTCCGCTGCTTTTCTCAACACCTGCTTTTTGCCTCCTTTCTTCTGTGGCTGTCATGCTTCCAGCATTTCCTCCCAAAGAACTGGTCTTTGAGGCCATTTAAAGCAAAGCAGATGTCTCCTTTTTTTCCAAACTTCAAAACCACGCCTCCACCATATGCATCGCGCCCCCTCCCACCCCCACCCTTCTTCAAGGAGTTCAATTTGAGCTGCTGTAGCCAGGGGCTGTTTCTTTGACTCTACACACTTTTCGTTTTTATTATTTAAAAATAAAATTAATTCCCAGTTATTTAGAACATAGCAAGTGAGAGCTGAATGGGACCCAGAGACTCAGCTTATTTCTAATCTTCTTCACCCTTGTCCCTCCTCTCCATTTTGTGGCTAAGAAAATGCTACTCAGAGGGAAGGGAGAAAGTACCACGTCTCTATAGAGTCCCGAGAGCAAAAGATCACAGAAGGCGGGGCTCTGCACAGATGGTGTTTTACTTCCATGCCAAAATTGTTTAGCAATTTCAGTTTCAGTATGTTGCTGCAGATTTACAGCATGAAAGCACCTGCCTTGGCTCTCAAAATATTAATTACTAGCATTTACTGAACCCCTGGTTTCCCTAGCAGTGGGTAGAGCGCTCAAGATAAAGTATCTCTGTGGATCCTCCCAATAATCCCATTTTACTGATGAGGAAACTGAGGCTTGCCCAAGGACAGGCAATATGCACATGCTGGAGCCAGGACTCCAGACCTGGTCTCTGTGACTTCAGGGCTGGAGTTGTCACCAGCTACCTCACACAACAGGACCGCCCTGATCAGCCCAGATGTGGTAGATCGAGAGATGAGAGTCAATCATCTCTTCCTTGGCAAATCCATCTCTCGGGACACTAATAAGCTCACATTGCGAACACCTTCTTAACTATTCCTTTAAAAAATACCTGCAAATGATTCCAGTTAGATGGAGCACAGCTCTCTGACAGTCACAGATATTTACAGCCCCAAGGCCAGAGCAGCTACTTGGCTTCTCAAGGTCTTACAGGCAGTCAGTGGCAGGTCTTGGACCTGAATCCAGGACTCTGATTCCCAAGGAGAGTGAGTTAAAGAGCATGAAATCACCCGTCACCAGTTCTGGAACACACAGTAGGTGTTTGGCCAAGTCCACTTCACCTCCTCCTCTCTTTTTCCCTTGCGTTGTTCCCAAGGGCGGAGCACACGCTCACAGCTAAGGCAATCTACATTCTCCACATTGGTTGATGGCAATGAAAAAACGTGAAGCCATCCATCCACTTTGCTGCTGTTGAAAAACAGTCATTGGATGATGTTCCCCTTGGCAGCTGTCTGGGCCACGTATCTAGGCAGCAGCCAGTTCCAAAGAACTGCCCTTTAAAAAGAGATTAGAATTGCACATCCACTGTGTATGAGCTGGGAGATAAACTAATGTTCTTTTCTACCCAAATATTTCCAGCTTTTGCTTTAAGGTATTTTTCATTATTGGAGCCCAACACGTTCTATATGCAGAGCTGGAAGAGCTTAAGCTCATACTGTGAACCACAAACTGCCTGAAGGCGTCGGTTCCAGATTTCTCAGCATCACTTGTGGTTCATGCATTAGCCTTTTGGTTGCAAATGACTCAGACTGAGCAAATAATAACAAGGGGTTTTTTATTGGCTCATCATTGAAAAGTCTGGAGGTAAGTTAGCTTCAGGTATGGCTGGATCTAGGGGCTCCAACAACATCATTCTCGCCTCTCTCTCACTGTCTTTTTGCCCTACTATCTTCCGTGTTGGCTTTGCTCTCATGCAAGCTCTCCCATGTGGTGGCGTGGTGAGCACTACCTGCAGCAGCAACATGCTGACTTTCTACCAGCCAGGCAACTCCTACAGAAAAAGGCTCTGCTTCTGAACAGCTTGCATAAAGTCACAGATGGAGTCCCATTGGCCTGACTTGGATCACACGCTCACCTCTGAACCAATCACTATGACCAGGGGAATGGAGAACACTGATTGGTCAGGCCTAGGTCATGTGCCTCTCCCTGGATCCAAGTGGTGGGGTGGGTTCGCCAAAACCACTATGACCTGCTGGTGAGCACGGATGGTTCCCTCAAGTAAAACTGCAATTAGATCCTTACTTCTAAGATAATACAGATGAATCCAAAAAAGAAGAGTCACATGCAGACATCCAAGGGGATAGAAAGAAGAGGAAGCCTAGTTCCGGTTAAGGAAATGGAGCTGTGGGCGGAAAAGTTAAAGAACTAAGAGGTAAGGGCTGGTTCGTTCCATTTCTTTGGAAATACGACGGTAAGACAGCATGGCATGCGTCCTGGAGGAGCTTATAGGTGGGAACAGTCAGAGCTGCAAACCTATACAAGAAACTACCTCAACACAACAAAATTGCTTTAACGTCTCGTTGGCCCTTTATTCAGCCAACGTTGACAGTCCCCTGTGTGCGCAGGTGCTGTTCAGGCCTTAGGGACACAGCACTGAAGGCAGGAGAAGGCGGACACAGTTCCTGCTCATGGGCTTACGTGCTAGTTGGCAGAGAAAGGAAACAAACACGTGACCCTGCTCATGAGCAGAAGCGCTTCCCACGTGCGTGGCAACTGCCTGGAAGGAAAGTAGAGCAGGGCGATGTGTCATAGCGTGACTGGAGGTGGGAGTGGGGGGCCCTTTGGACAGACAGTCAGAGAAGACATCAAGAGGAGGTAGCAGCTGAGACGTAAGAATAAACAGGCAAGAAGATCCCACGGAGAGGAGGGCTCCAGGAAAAGGCCCCGAGGCAGGAACAGACGTGGTGTGGCTGAGGATCAGACAGCGGGTCAGCGGGCTGGAGCACAGGGAGAGAGGGGGCAGCAGAACCCAGGGACAGAGCGGGGCAGGAGCCAGGTCCTATCCTGAGGGTGCCCCGTCTGAATGTCCCGACCGCCTTATTTACGGGCAGGTCTTGTTCCTACGTGCAGTGGGAGTGAGGACCGGCTCCGTGTCTGATTCCTACGAGGACATGTCTGCCCCCACCTCTCCCACAGCGTTCACACTGCCTGGCATCTATCAGACATTCCTTGAGTATCTCCTGCAGTCAGAGAGTGTGACCCAGCAGAAAGGACTGGACTAGAATCCTGGTTCTGCCACTTTGTAGCTACGGAGCGTTGGACAAGTCACTTAAACTCACTGGCGCTCTCACGCGAAGGTAGGATAATATGGGTCTCTCAGGGTGTTTAAAATAGCAAGACCATGTGGGAGAGCGTTCAGAGTGCAAGTTCTTTCATTAAATGATAGTTTTTCACCCTGATTTCATTGGCAAGAATGGGAATTATGGCCTAGTGTCAGGTGGGTTTGATGAAAAAATCTGCCTTCCTAATTTTTCATTCTCGAAGTCCCATGGGGATAACGGATTTTGGAAATGGAGCACAGGGTGGAATAAAAAGGATTAACAGACGGTAAGAAGAACAGAGTGGTGTGGGATACAGGTGAGTGATGACCACAGCACAAGAACAATTGCAACTTCTTTAGCTCACATTGTGAGCCAAGGATGGGCTCAGCCTTTCTGGAACGTCATCTGATATAAGCCAGCAACGTAAACCGATGGCCCTAATCCAGCATCATCCCTATCAGACAGGTTGGTTTATTAGTCCCATTTTTGTGAATGAGATTCAGGAAGGAGGCACAGGAAGATGAAGTCACCTGTCCAGACCAAATACCTAGTAAGTGGTTGGCCCTTCTGCTACCCTGACGCCCTAGGTGGAATTGTTAATACAGGCACAAATTCTTGCACTATTTTTGCTTTTTTGGGATGGGGAGGGAGTCAGATGGCTCTTACTCCTCAAAAATCCCAATGTCCCCCAGCTTCAAATGGTTAACTATGTAGCATCTTCAAATGAGGAAATTAATACTGAACCTCAAAAAAAATTTTTTTAAGAAATTAGGAAACCAAGAGTGGTTTCCTAATTGTAGCAACCTACTGCATTAACGCTGAAAAACTCGTTTACAATTCAGCTATTAAATGGCAAACCATTACCACCATTTTTATTGCTTTATATTCCCTAACAAATTTATTATGTAATTACGCTGCATAACAGTATCATTTTAGGATGTAAAGTTGAAATAAGGTTCCTATTTTAAAATGCTTACTATTATATGTTTTCAATATCTAGTTTATATAAAATATCCAGTGTTGAGAATGAAGTTTTTCTCTTGTTCACTGGGGCTCCATAAATAGGTTTCATGAATCCGATTCCCTTTTTTGCCCTCCCCCACACACCAGAGAGAAGGAGATGCTGGACCCAGAGGTTGCCCATTCTGCAGCTTGGCAACTCATTAGTCGAAAACACTGGGGGATTATGAAAATGGCTACTCTTCCCAGCCACCCAGTGAGTCTGGGCCCAGGTTTAAACAGACGGAAATCAACAAAAGAATAGGGATTTATGTGTAACTTGAACAATTTCTCCCTGATACTGCTCTTGGCTGTGGGAGCCAGAGAATTCTCCCAGACAAGGACTGGAGGTGGGGCGGGCAGCTGCCAGCACCGAGGCAGGAGACCGTAGGACATGCAATACCCCGAGGAGAAGCCAGCTCACACCCATCTTCCCTCTCCTAAAGGCAGAAGAAATTGGACCTGTTTCCAAGGGAAAGGGGCAAAGGAGTGAGCCTGGAGACGTGCCCGAGGAGGCCGTGTTTCATATCGCTGTGGGTAGCAAGACAGGGGAATCAAATTGTAAAGAGATCTTTTCTAAGTAAACGCCATCACGTGTGATATTTCGTTGTTTTTTTTTTTTTTTTTTTTTTTTTGTGGCTCAGGCTGATTAGGAAGACAACCCAGGGAGGGGCTGCATTCCACACCCGCCTGCTTTTCAGTCCCAAGAAAGAAAGGAAGGCTGCTTCTCTCAGCGGGAGGAGAGTCTGCCTGATTACCGACAGAAGGTGACACTGGAGAGTACCGTCTCAGTTGTCAGATCTGAATAAACTTGTACCTCTTTGCAAATACTCCCATGAATAGGCTCTGTCTCAATTTCTCTCATAAACTCAGCTGGGGAGATCTGGGCAGAGAACTGTGGTGCCGGAGGAAGAGGCCCTGTGACCTTGGGTGCGAACCTGCCCTTCTTTGGGGATGTCTTCTTGCCTGTGAAATTAGGGGGCTGGGGGCGCCTGGGTGCTTGGCGTACCTTTCTCAAGTCAGAGATTCACAGCTTGCTGACAGCCCCATGTCCTGAGGCTCCCTATGCCGCCTATTTCAGGGGTTCTCAAATGGGGGTTCCTAATGCCACCCAGGGCACACGTGGCCACGTCTGAAGACATTTTTGTTGTACAGAGTGCGACTAGCATCCTGTGCGTAAAGGCCAGGGATGCTGCTGAACATCCTCGAAGGCACAGAACAGCCCCCACGACAGAGAATGATCTGGCCCCAAAGGTCAGCAGCGCTGAGGCTGAGACACACTGCCTTAAGCCCTCAGTTAGACATAAACTCACATCACCCTCTCAGTGCACAGGCAGCCAGCAAGGTCCTGGGTAAACTTCCCCCTCAAGTCCCCCGAACACACAGTAGATCATCCTAAGTGCTATGTCTGTGTGACTTCCCAGCGAGAAAGACACTCCATGAGCCTGGTGGCGTCTGAGATGAAAAGCTGACGTTCATGTGTATTTGCAGCAGTAGGGGGAGAACAGCAGAGTACACTTTGGGTTTTCTCCGGGAGGAAGCGGCTGTCTGACCGCCCTTGCCGCCCCTCTGAAACATTTTTCCGTGGCCTCCCCCAGCTGCCTGAGGCATGCAGAGAGGATAAGCAGCTTTGCTTCGGTCTTCAGAATTCTAGTGTTTAAACTAATGTATTTATTTATGCTGAATGCAGCCTTCCACCCAGAACATTATGAATTTTCCTTCAGGAGCCGGGAGTGAAATCAGCCTCCCCAGTCCGGCTTTTAAAATGTGATTGTTGGAGCCACTGGTTTCCACTCCCTCCGTTAACAAGACCTGGCTTTGTGGATCACTTAATATTTATCCAAAATATTTGATACAAATATAATGACATAATTACTCAGTCCCTTAGCCCGACATGGTTGCATAAGCACCTACCAGCTTTGAAAATCTACATTTCTCAGAATATGTTGTCAGTTAGTCTAATGTATTCTGGGGCATAGATTTCTTGCCAAAATAATTCTGCCCGGAGAATGATAAATGTGTTGTGATTATTTCTTCAGCTTTTGTGAAAGCATACAGTAGGGACAGTGTCTTGAAAGCGACACACAGACCAGAGGAAGACAGTGCTTCTTTGTTTGGTTCTGCCATATTTAGCATTCGTTCCCTAAATTCTTTCCCCAAACTCTCTTTTACTAGTTTCTGCTCCCTGAAGTGATTGGTGCTGGCAGTGGAAGGCTGTGTTCAGCTAATAAGTTCTTCTTGGCTCCAGTACGTGTCTCTGTTAGTTAAGCCCCCAAGAACTTAATGAACTGTTGTGTCTCTCCTGGGTAAAGGTCATTGTAACTCAGGTTTTAAAGTAAGCTCATCTTTCAAAACTGGCTTGACAAACGGAAAAACCCAGAGTCCCAGATGCCTGCTATTTCTGGCTTCTTCCAGAGAGAATGGAAATGCATATCCCATGCAGCACAGAAACTGGGATTCCCCCAAAGAACTCTAAAGTCTCTGCTGGACTGAAAATGGAAACAGCCCACTGGTGGAGCTGTTAGCCAAGGCTCTAGAATTATGGGGCATCACCAAAGACCACCCAAATCACCATGTGTCTTGACCACCAAAGAGACCTCTTGGGCTAGTTAGGTCAACTTGAACATTTCAGAAGTGTCTTTCAGCACAAAAAGCAGATGATGGTCTGTTCCAGAAGCAGAGTCATCCTTGATTCTCCGGTTTCCCTCCCTCCACCCCTCCCCATCCATTACATCTGCGGGCTCTCCTGAGTTAGTCCACTTCGCTCTGACCCCACGGCTATGCGAATCCAAGCCACCATCCATCTTTTGCCTGAACGTCCACAGTAACTCTCTCCCACTTCTTCTTTGGCACCACCACAGTCCATTTTCCACACAGCAGCCAGAATAATCTTTGAAGAGTGTGACTCAGTTCATGTCACTCCTGGCTTAAAGCCCTACGGCGACTTTCTATTGCTCTTAGAATCGATTCCTGAAGGCTCACTATGTAGGGTGGCCTGAGGTAGCAAACAAAAATACAGAGGCCCAGTTGCATCTGAATTTCAGATAAACAATGAATACCATTTTTTTTTAAGTCCAAGTATGTCCCAGGCAATACTGGGGACATACTTACACCAAAAAAAGATCTGTGGTTTATCCAACACGCAGTGTAACTGGATGTCCTGCATATTTTTTGTCCGCCCTACTTACCAGACTTCCTATGGCCTGGCGTCTGCCTACTTCTCCAACTTCATCTCACCCGCCCCCGTCCTCTCTCTCACCCCAGCAACACGAGCCTCCGATACTTCAAGTCTTTCGAGCTTCTGGGCCTTTGTACTGATGTCTGCCTCTGCCTGGAATGTTCTATCTTCAGCTTTTTGTGTGGCTTTCTCCTTTTCATTTTTCAGATCTCAGCTCAAACACCCCTCTTTAGAAGAGCCTTTCTTGACCACTCTATCCAAAAAGGTCCCCTTCCTCATCCCTCAGAGCTCCTTATCATATCATATTGTTGTATTTTCTTTATAAGGTGAGCATACATTTACTTTTCATCTGCTTGCTTGCTTTTTGCCTGCCTTTTCTGGGGAAGAGGAGGAGGGCTTTGTCAGTCTTGTCCAAGAGTCTGAAACAGGCGTGGTGCATGGCAGAAGCTCAGGGAATAATTTGGGAACGAGTGAATGAACTTGTGCTCATCCTTTCACTCTTAGGCTAAAATCCCGTCTTTTCCATGGCCTACAAGGCTCCTTGTCTTTCGTTTTGGTATCATCTCAGATGAAGCCTTTGCTATGGAAGTCTGGGACATGTAAAGCTCCTGGCGGTTTCAGCCAACTGCCCCCACCGTGGACAAACCACATTAGCTGGTGGAAAGATCTGGGCCCGAATCTCAGCTTTGACTTTGGCTGAGTCACTTCCTCTCTGAGCCTAGATTTCCTTATTTATATTATAGGGATATCCAGACCTCGGGAATGCAGTGGAAAATTAAACGCAGTAATATGTGTAAGCCACCAGTATGGGGCCTGGTATACAGTCGGCCCTTAATAAGTAGATGTTGAATTTGCCCATTGCAAAGGGCTGTCTCAAACACCTTGGGGTACATTGTGCTTCAGAGGCTGTTAAAAACCCTCCACGTACTGCAGAATCTCCTGCTAACACTAGGCACCTCTCCTTCCTCTCTGCCTGGATAACCTGTTGTCTGTTATCCTGGCACCAAATTGCCACCAGTTCCAATAAACCCTTGGCCCTGTTTATAGCAATGTGTTGTCTTGCTTTCTTAGAGGACGGAATAGGCAGGTGTTGATCCCTGAGAGACCTTCTCTGGTCTCCTGCTTGCACCCAGGTTGCTAACCCATTCCTGTCTGATCAGGTGCTGCTCCTTAAATATCCTCCAGGCTGGATCTGCTACAGATGTTGCCGTTGCCATGGTAACTCTTATGGCCAAGATTTTCTCAAACTATGAAGGGAGAGCAGCAGAGGTCCAAAGAGCAAATATAATTACTCTTGCACTGGGCTTCAGATGCTCCACGTAAATGATGGAGGATGCATACCTGGACACTTGGGTCCTCTAACCCTCTTCTTATGATAACCACCAGCATTATATGGACTCGTTGGCTAAGGGACAGAACTTCCATCGAAACCAGCCCATTCACTAAGTTATTGTTACGCTGTGGTCAAATATTATTATTGATCTTTCAGGAATTTTCTTTTCAGCTTTGAAATTGCTTTAATAAAGTCTTAAAGAACATTTTATTATGTTTATTATGATAATTTTAACTCTGGTGTGGCTATTTTAATACATGCCCAGAAATTCTAGCCCTTTCACTGATTTCCAAAAAGCCTTGCTTGCACGTGTTCTTGGAGTCCTGACTGTCATGGAAACTTGACTACCCTGAGGCCACCATGCTGTGAGGAAGCCCAACCCCCCTGGAAAGATCACAGGTAGATGCTTCAGCTGAGGTCCCAGTCAACAGCTAGCGCTAGTCATCAGACACGTGGCATCTCTGGATGTCTCCACCCCCAGTCACTGAATCACCAAACCGCAAGTCACCTCCAGATGTTGCATCTTCCCACCTGGGACATCATGAAGCTGAGACAAGATGCCTTGCCTGTATTCCTGATTCCTAGAACCTGTGAGCCTAGTTAAAAAGATCCGTTGAAGCCACTAAATCTGGGGATAACTTGCTACTCATAGGTGGTATCTGGAGCAATGGGCTGACTCTCGTTGGTTGTCTCAGGGGCACCTGAAATTCAGCCCGTCCAACATGGCTCTGTGACTTTGTCTCTCCTGGTGCAACCTGATGGCTTTGTGCAAACACCCCTGGGCTCTCCTGGAGCGGTATTTCCAATGCCATGTAAACCAAAGTGGTCCAGCCTTAGGGATAATGACTGCTTTAGGGACCCCTGGGACAGCGGACAGAGGACGAGGTGGCAGGCAGCACTGCGGGGGGACGCATGGTACTGGGCCACAGGAACTGGGTCCACTTGAGAGAGGTCTCGGGAAGATGTTGCTCTGAGTGTGGGACCTCGAACCTTCATCAGGTCTGCAGTGCTTTTACCTGAGTGAAGTGCTCATGGGTGTAACTGTCAACTGAATTTCATCAACACACAATGCGTTGCCCTGAAGTTTTCAATTAAGAAAAGAAATACGGTTTCAATTTGAAGTTGAAAAGACTGCCCTCCCTCACACTGATTCTGCTAGGTGGTGTCCATTTTAGCCAAAATCTTGTAGGCGTTCTATTCCACTCTCAAAAAGAATTCACAGTTATTGGTATGATCCCCGGTGGCTGCACTCACTATACATTTAGCATTTGATTCCTGGAATACAGGCTCTCAGGTCTTCCAGCCATCGCTCTGCAACTTTGGTTTCCATAGAAACTAATGTTTATGTTTATATCTATGCAGACTCTGTTTCTATCAGATTTTACTTCTTGGAGCAGCTGTTGTATGTCATTTCACCAAGATGGACGTTTGTGATAGGGAACAAAGTCCCCATTCTACTGAAATGAGCATTTTGTTCAGCATCATTATGGGCTCAGAAGTCAGAGTGATTCAAAACGAAAACAAAAGAGGGTCGAGGAGGGATCGCAAGCAGAAGCGTGATCTAGAAAGCAAGTGATCCAGCGCCGAAGATGCCAGATCCTGTGGGCAATTAAACCCTCGCTCTGCAGACAAACAGGGGCTCGATCGATCCCCCTCCCTAGGGAAACCTAGCGCAATGTACGTATTTAAGTGCCAATCTGTCCTCTGCAGTCAAGCTAAGTGGAATGAAAATCTATGTTCAGAAAGGCCATTCTGGGCATCTCATTTATGCAGATACACCACAGTGGGCTGGCTAATTAATGTTCCCCAATATCCTCACCAGAGCTCATTCTAGTATTTCCTGAACTGCCTCTGAAGACAGTATATTCACAGCCTCCTTTGCAAAGCTGAGGCCACTGTCAAGTCGAACAGGCAGCCAGCACATCTTTTCCTTCTCAGTCTCCTTTCTTTTGTGGTGACTGACAGTTTATATGTACACACACACAGGTGGTTTTTTTCCTCCCTTACTTTGTTCATCCATGCAGCAAACACTGGGCTGCCACCACGTCCCCGAGGCTGCATTAGACAACGAGAGATCACCATGAGGGTTAAAATTTATTGAGCGTTTACGATGTGTCTGCAGTGCGTGCAGTGCTTACGTGGGTTTCCTCATTTCACCCTCGCGGCTACCATACAGGTGCATGTGATAATGGTACCCATTTTTAGCGCTGAAGGGATTAAAAGCCCAGGAGGCAATTTGCCCGGGGTTTGCACAACGGAGGAGTGGCAGGCTGGGGGCCTGGGGGCTCCAGGGCCTGCTGTCTGAACAACCGTACAATACTGTTCTCGTTGGCCTTGAGTTTGCAGGCCAGTGGGAGAGACAAGTGTACAGAAAACATTTGTGGTGCATGACATACAGTGATAGCATCATATTCCACAGATGCTGCCAAAGAAACACAGAAAAGACACGAATAAGTCCACCGGGGGGATGTAGCAAGTCTTAAGAGAGGCGGGTTGTATCCGCTGGGTCTTAAAGAATGACTAAGAATTCCTCAAGGAAGGAGAAGCGTGCAGCCAGGCCAAGGGAATAACTCACTGGGTGACACGGACGCACCAAAGGACAAGCTGGATCATCCTTGTGGTCCCCCCTCCATTGGTTCCCTAGTTCACTTTTTTATTTTATTTATTGTGGTGAGATATACATGACATAAACTTTGCCATTTTAACCGTTCGTAAGTGTACAGTGGCATCAAGGACATCCACATCACTGTGCAACCATCACCACCATCTCTCTCCAGAACTTTTTCATCACCCCAGACACAAACTCTGTAACTATTAAGCAGTAACTCCCCAGTTTCCCTTACCCCTAGTTCACTACGGTCCTGCCTTCTGTCTCTGTGAATTTGACAACACTAGTTGGATGTGTACAGTATTTGTTTTTTGTGTCTGGCTTGCTTGACTTAACATAATGTCTTCAACTTTAACTTTTGAGCATGTGGTTTCATGTTTCTGTTGCTTTAGTCAGTGCTGCCGTACAGCTGTGGCTGAGGGCACGTGCCACAGCAGGACATCTGTTGGCTGCACAGAACCTGTCTTCTGTTACCTGCCCCCTTCTTCCTCCTTCCGTCCACTTGCTTACAAGGGGAGAAGCCACATTCAGACCTACCCTCCTGGGACAGTTAATTGGGCCAGGATGGCCTCTGATCTAAGCTGGCCCATGAGCCTCTTCTGTGGGAATTTGGAAATGGGGCCAAAAGAATCCCACCTGTACGCCTATTCTTGGAAATAGGGGAGACTTCAAGTGGGGACCTTCTAGGGGGGGCTATCTCCCACCAGGGAGGCAGAGTGAGCCCTTTTATAGAGCGAGAAGAAGAGGGAGAAGGCTTCCTGAGTTCCTTACAGAGCTGCAGTTTTTGCTGAGGTTTCCTTCCCGAGGCTAAGCTTCCTACTGCCTTTGGGATCCAAGGGACACCCTGCAACCTGGTAATCCAATCTCCTTTCTGCTTCTGCTATCTCAAGCCACGTTCTGCCACCTGCCACCAAAAGAGTTCCTGTGAATTCAGAATATAAAACCCCTGCCCTGCTGATCCCCACCTGAGCCACGAGCTCGGTCGTTAGGGAGACAGAAGAATTTCAATCCACAGCTCTTTACCTGGGGGCAAAATTCTGGATCACTTGCGAAGAACTCTGGGACTTTGGAAGAGGGGCGCCCAGACAATTACAGAGTGATACGTTAATTCAGAGCTTCGACAAGAAGTTGGGTTGTTACCAGAGCATCTTCCCTCCCGATGTCCGTTGCCCGTGATTTGCTTCTCTTCCTACAAATAAAGCTTCTTCTCAGATTGGCCCTCCCCTCTTGTCGGGCAGCAGATCCATCCCATCAGCTGCCGCAGCTTCTCCTGACCTGCTTTCTAGAATTCAGCTTTCCAGCTGGAACTCGGTTGTTGGTAATGCTCCCTCCGTGGCGTCTTTCTCTGTGGGCAGACGATTTGGCATTAATCCTCATTATGCTGGTTTCACTTCTTTCCATGGGATGCCCGATCTTTGCTAACATTCTGAAGCATTTAAATTTTAACTTAATTTTCAGCTTTCTTAAAACTCTTCTCTCTTCTAGCTTTAAATCACCAGTAAGTTGGGCCAGGGGCAGCCTCTGAATTATCCTGGACTCTAGCTTCCAAATTACCGCCAAGTCTCTTTCCATTTTGTACGTCGGAGACACTGCGATTTTGTCAGCTGCAAACACACATCATGATACTTCGTCCTCAGTGTAGGGGTTTCCTGAGTGGGGATGTGGTCAGGGCTGGGGTTAGGGTGAGATGAGCCAGACAAGGAGGGCACAGAACTTAAGGGGGCAGTCAGTCTCGGGCGCCAGTCTTGCCCTTGCATGACCCCTACTGTGAACAACTCCACCAGTCGTGTGTCCAAGTCCCTCGCCTGTCTCCTCCTTCTGCCAGGTTACAGCTCACGCCCACCCCCTGGTATAGTTCAGATGCCGCCATGTGACCAGACCTTAGGGATGAGAAGTTTTCTTGAGAAGCAAGCGATTACAAGTCCTGAGGAATGTGAAGGGTTCTGGCTCTACAGGGAAGTCAATTAATTTGCCAAATCTGGTTTGCATCTTAGCCTCTGGGAGCCTCTCCTTGGATTTTCCATCTGTGAAATGGGAAGAATGACTCTTCTCCGCTTTCACAGAAGTTAGGCAAGTTGGATATGGGGGCTGAAACATGTTCATCCTGGGGTCGGGCATCTGGCTAAGTTGATCAAATCCATTATACTTGCTATTAGGTCTGTGTTGTTTGATGAGGGATCATGACTAATACTTACTGATCATGTTTTATAGCCAAACCCTAATGCTCTCTGAACCTTACACACATCAGTTCATTTATCCCAGTAATATCCTTCTGAGATTGGGTTTGCTACCGACCCATTTCCCAGAGGAGGGAACGGCAGCAAACCTGGCAGGTGCAGGAGTCAGGAATCTGACCCACCACCTGCCCCAGGGCCCGTAAGTCTGCATTAGAGATCCATTCCTTTGGATCTATAAGGCTTTTGGGTGTTCTGAAGGCAGAACTCAGGAGGCAGTGCAGGAGAGGGGGAAATGCTCATGGGTTTTGGAGCCAAGTGAAGCTGAAGTGAAAATTTGGGCTCCTCAACCCATTAACTGTGCCACTGGGCAGCTCCCTCTGAAAGGTGTCTATAAAATAGGGACAAGAAAGTCACTGGGAGGATGGGATGAGATGATGCTTTTAAAAGCGCAGTGCAGTATCTGGTGTGTATTAAATGTCCTGCCCACATTGGTCATTTAGTTTGCCGGTGCTATGCCCCACCTTGCAGGGAGCTTGTGATCTTCACACGGTGCCTGGAACAGGCCCCCCCCCGCCAATGATACTGGGGATCTTCTCCTCTCCGAGAGCCCCTGAAGCAAGGCACCAGGAAGGTAAACATTTTAAACTGAACTTTTACCAACCAGGTGACATCCTGACAAACACCTAGGGACAGGATCTACCAAGTACCTGAACCAAAGGCTCCAAAAAGAAGCAAATCATTTCTCTATCCCCCGTCCCAGCTTCATACTACAAGAGGATGGCCTAAAAAACTGAGATTCGGAGTTAAGTTTCAAGTGAGAGTGAGCTGGATTGTAAGGTCTCTAAGGCAGGGACCTGGTCTGTTTTCCTCAGTTCTCTATCCCTAGGGTCTAGCACAGAGCATGACGCAGAGGAGGCACTCAGTTAGTGTGTAGCAAATGAATGAATGATGAATGAACATGTCAAGACTCTTCAGTCCAGAAAGATGCAGTTAGCAGAGGAATGTCTTGAAGGGGATAGAAAGGATGAGCACAGATTTCATCTAATTAGGAACAGACCCATAAAGGGCATTCCTGGCAGGGACTTCCCCACAAGGGAATTTTAAAATGTAACAACTTTATTGAGATAAACTTCACATACAAGAAAACTCACCCTTTAAATGTACACAATCGAGTAATTTTTAGTATATTCAGTGTTGTGTGACCATCACTAATATCTAATTTCAGAACATTTTCATCATCCCTCAAAGAAACTTATACCCATTATTGGTCTCTCCCCATTCACCCCTCTCCCAGCCCCTGGCAACCATGACCCTACTTTCTGTCTGTATGGACTTGCCTGTTCTGGACCATTCATGTAAATGGAACTATAATACATGAAGCCTTTTGTGACAGGCTTCTTTCACTTAGCATGATTTTTTTCCAGATTCATCCACACTGTAGCAGGTATCAGTACTTCATTCCTTTTTATGGCTGAATAATACTCCATTGTTTAGGCTGACTAAAGCTGGGATTTTGGTAGAGATTTCTGTGTTGAATATCAGTTTGGAGAGTATTGTCTTCTTAACTTTAAGTCTTCTAACCCATGATGTGGGACAATATTTCCATTTATTTCAATTTTCTTTCTTTCAACATGTTTTGTAGTTTTTTGTGTAAAATTCTTACACATCTTTTGCTAAATTTATTACTATCTTATTATTTTTGATTCTATTGTAAAAAGAATTGCTTTCTTAACTTCATTTCAGGATTATTCAATGCTAGTGTATAGTAGAAATACAACTGGTTTTCATATATTGATCTTGTATCCTGCAATCTTACTGAGTTCCTTTATTAATCCTAACAGTTAGTTATGTGTGTGTCTGTGTATATTCCTTAGGATTTTCTATATAAAAGATCATGACATTTGCAAATAGATTTATCCTTTTAATCTAGAATGCTTTTATATTTTCTCCTTGCCTAATGGCTAGACCCTCCAATACAGTGTTGAATAGAAATGGTGAGAACAGACATCCTTATCTTGTTGCTGATCTTAGAGGGAAAACATTCAGCCTTTTACTACTACATAGGATACTAGTTGTGAGTTTGTTGTACATGCTTTTGATCAGGTTGTAAAAGTTTCTTCATTTCTAATTTGTTGAGTGTTTTGATAATGAAAGGGTGTGGGGATCTTCTCAAATGTTTTTTTGGCATCTATTGAGATAAATATGTGATTTTGGTCCTTTATTTTGTTAACATAGTGGATTACATTGGTTGATTTTTCCATGTCAAACCAACCTTGCATTCTTGGGTCCAGACCCACCTGATCATAAAGTATATCCTTTGATATATTATTAGATTCTATTTGCTAGTATTTTGTTGAGGATATTTGTGTCCATATTCATAAGATACATTGGTCTGTAGACTGCTTGTGATTTTTTTGTCTGGTTTTCGTTTCAGGGTAGGTAATACTAGCCTCTTAAAATGACTTGGGTAGTGTTGTTTCTTCTAATTTTTGGAAGAGTTTGTTAATAATTTGTATTCTTTTTAAAACATACATTAGAATTCACCAGTGAAGACATCTGGGCCTGGGATTTTCTTTGCAGGAAGTTTTTCAGTTAGTAATTCAATTTCTTTCCTTGTTATATTGGTCTATTCAGATTTTGCATTTCCTCATGAGTCAGTTTTTGCAGTTTGTGTCTCCTAGGAGTTTTTCCACTTCATCTAAGCTGTATCATTTGTTGGCATACAGTTGTTCATGGTATCCCCTTATAGTTCATTTTATTTACAATCCACTTTATTTTTGTAAGGTGGGTAGGAATGTCTCCTCTTTCATTCCTGCTTTTAGCTGTTTGACTTTCTTTATCAGTCAGTTTAGCTAAAGACTTGCCAACTTGGTCGATCTTTTCAAAGATCTTTTCAAAACTTTTAGTTTTGTTTAATTTTCTCAGTTGTTTTCCCCTTCTATCTTTCATTTGTTTCTGATATAATCTTGATTATTTCCTTCTTTCTGCTGGCTTTGGGTATAGTTTACTTTTCTTTTTCTAATTTCTTAAGGTGAAATTTTAGTTTATTGATCTGAGATCTTGCTTCTTTAAAAAATACAGGCATTAATAGCTTTAAATTTCCCAGGGGGAGCTTTAAAAATAAATACAAGTTTGTACTACTTAAGTTCTGAGATGTTATTGAGGCTAAAAAGATAAATAAAACAAAGTTTAGATTGGTGTTTCTCCAAGTATTCTGTGGTCAAGTAAGTTTGGACTAGCTGGCTTAAACAAAGGGAAGTTGATTCCTTCACTGCAAGATGGCTCTGGCCTTTTGATCTGCTAGTATACGGTGTGAATCCCCCGGGGGAGGTGAGGCCCTTGGGTTTCCTAGATTTTTTTTGTCCCAGGAGTGTCTTTCGGGCTGGTGTTCTGCAAAGCAGGGCAGGATTATACTTTGGTTCACCTTAGTCACTTTTGTCACATTTCATAGAAAATATTAAAAATTATATTGTACAACTACATTGATATAAAGCAAATATAATCCAGGCTGGATTTGTGATTATATATTCATCATTATTGTATTCACCTTTTCTTCTGAGTTTAAAAGAACTTGAACATAAAACATTTTCCTCTGCCTTTAACTGTATTGGGGCCTGCTAGAGAAGACAGGTGGGTGCAGAGAACCTCCAGGAGAAGTGAGGTCAGCGGGGGGGTCTCTTGACAAGGCCTGGAATACAGCTGTCTGAGGCCCAAGCCACATGGACCAAGCCAGGGTCACTGCAAGGACAATTGCCCTGAACTATTTTTAGCATTCAAAAATAAATAAAAATGTATTTGGCCAGGAGTGGAATGCATCTTCAGCCTCTCTCTGTGTAGAGCTGCCCCTCTCTCTTCAAAGGCTTTGGTTTGCTTTGGGAAGGAGGGAGAAGGAAGGGGGCGTGAAACGTGCACCAGTTAGACTGCAGGACAATCGATAATGAGACAACGGGCCATTGTCGTTCAGAAATACTCGCCTCATGCACAATCGCTAAGCCTACCGTCAGCTCCTCACACAAAGAAAGGCAGGACAGCCATTGTCATGGGATCAATATCTCCAAGATTAGGAAGCATCGATCCCATGATAGAGCCTCAGGGCAGACTTCTCCCTACCTGGGACTTGGTCGGGGGGAGGGCAGTGAGCACCCACCCCAAAACTGAGGCGTGCAAAAGAGGTGCACGTGATCATGAGAGGGACTACAGACTGGGGCTCAGCGATCTCTGCATCTAAGTTCCCTTTCATATTGGGAAAAGTTGGGAGAAGTCGAGGCTGTTACCGTCCCCTGGCCTGAAGGGGGATGGGGAGGGAGAGGTTTCTAGAATCAGGAGAGCTGGGGCTGTAGGGGAGGGGCTGCCCCACTGGAGCCGTGGTCTTAGGTGAAGGTTTATAGCCACTGCCAATGTACAGCTCAGAGAGATGGAGCCATGGGAACAAATACCCTAACCCCTTTATTCCCACCCTCCACCCTCTGTTTTTCATCTCTACCCTCCCACCTGGAAACCAGAGGGTGATGTCCAACTTAGCACGTTGTAGGTTTATAAAACACGTTCAGTAGATCTCAAGCCTAACTCAACTAGAAAGCAGAGCAACGAGCCTGCGTGATATTCCACCCCGGGGCACGGCGCGGGGAGGAGGGGGTGGAGAAAGGTCTGAAGAGGCAAGTGGGACAATTTCCAGAACAGCACAATAAATATGGGGATGGAGGAGCCTGTCCTCTGGGCCAGGAGCTCATGACTGAGTGAAGGGAAATAAAAGTACGCTGACAGCTAGCCATGTTTTATGCGGCACGTAAGTTCAAGGTGCTAGGGGAACGTGAAAGAAAAAAACTGAAGATGGGGCCAGTGAGAGAAGTCAGAGGTTTCCAAAGACAGAACCTTGGACTGAGTCCTGGATGTTGGATATGAATTAAGTGAAGGAGGAGCAGCTTGTAAAAGTGCAGGCATGGGAGCCATCATGGACCGTACGCAGAAACAGGTGCCAGGCTGCAAAGTTTGAGTTTTAACCGGAAGGGAATGGAAAGCCATTGAAATGCATCAGGAGTCCACAGGCACGAGATTGTGATGACTTCTTTCTAATGATGGGCTCTGGTTACCCTGCCTGTTCCTGAGCACGGTGGACACTATTTTCCACCACACATTGGTCTAGCTGCCCAGCAGTTCCCAAGGGGCCACTCCACAGTCTGTGCAGCGGCTGTGTTGGAACCCAAGCCCTAACCCTTTCAGTGTTTCAGATCCTCAATTCCTTTTGGCAATCTAGTCTTCCAAACAATATATTTTCACAGGCTGAATGGGGTAAGCAGTCCTTGACAAGCGGCATTAAATTCCCCACCACTTCACTCTGTTTTAAATTCTGCGCTCATTCAGACAGCCAACATTAAATTCAAATAAATTATTTTCCTGGTTATTCATTCTGAAGTTGAAAATCTCCTGGAAGTAATAGGAACTCAAGTTTTAAGGTAGTCAAATGACTGATTTACTTTTGTGAAATGTTTTCCCTTTTAAAATGACTTATAACAGTTTGCCACTATTAAATCTCTTTTAAGTCTTTATAGCTGAATTAAAAATTTTTTTTTCTTTAGTGACAGAACCAGGTAAAGCATTTAAAAGACCAAATTCCATAAATGCAATAAAAGCACCCTTCTATCTCTCATAATTGTGATTCAATTTCACTTTCTTCTCTGTCTCTGCTTATTAGTCAGAATCCCAGAGCGAAAAGGGTGGAGCTGGTGTTTTATTGCTATCAGACTCGGAAAGAGAAAGAGGCTTATGGGGTTTTCTGTGCCTTCTTTGTGCGCGCTCTCTAACCGGCTAGTGTTCTTTCGGCGGATATTCAATACCAGCAGATTGAATCTTGGCCAATTTGGAAAATAAAACACAAGGTTGCATTCAAGTATATAGAATACTTTCATCTAAGCAAAAAGAATGATACAGATGTATTTCTCAGTTGTCAGGTTCCCAGATCAATGCAAGGAAAGGGAGCCAGCAGCTCTATAGATCCACATGAAGTCCTTTCTGCAGCTTCCTCTTAAGTTTCTGGATTTGAATTCCAGCCCCTTTGCTAAGCCTTTAAAATGCTGATTCTGCATGTGCTGCTGGTAGGCACGTGCATGTCAATGCCATGCTTTGCACTCCAGCACACACACGTTTTCACGTATGTCTCCACTCTGAAGAGCTGCTTCAGTGTGATTTAGAGTGCCAAGCAGCATTCTTAGAGTCACTGCCAAGCTGTTTCAGAGCTAAAAATTTCAAGGGAATAGCAAATTAGGCTTCTGTTTTCTTTGACACTGTTCTGTATCTATCATTTTAACAAATGTATCCAAGAGTGATCACAAACCTTTTCAAGAGCAATAATAGTCTTGCAAGGAACTATTCTGGTCTCCAAAGGAAAAAAACCTTGTATTTCTCTGGCCTTTATAAAAATAGAAATATCAAGGATTATATAAAATCCCCTGCCTCCTATTACCTTATTTACCAACCTATGAATATCAGTCTGAAGAACATATTCACATGCGTAAGCACCCTCCCAACACCACCTGATTTATGTCCTTCCCCCATGGAATTTTTGCATTCCTTAATGCACTTTCTGCATTGTTTCAAACATTCCTTGTTTCCATTTTGATTCTTGAGAAGCAAGGAGGAGAGATTCAGAACCTTTTGCCTTGATAGTTTCACAGTAGGTTTTTTTTTTAATTTGGAAACTACAGCAGACTTTGATTATGTGTGTGAACTGGCAACCAGCAGCCCCTTTAAAGCATAATTTATTTAAAAAGAAACACACACAGGGCAACAGGGATCTTTCATCTTCATTCTCTTGACTCAGTGAAAGGTGAGTCTGTGAAAATAAATAGCAAGCCTCGGAAAATCCTTTCTAATAAACTCAAAATAATGGAAACATACTTTTTGAAAAAGAGTTCTGGACTATTAAGAAGAGATGAGAAAAGAAAAGAGAAGGAAAGGAAAGGAAAGGAAAGGAAAGGAAAGGAAAGGAAAGGAAAGGAAAGGAAAGGAAAAGAAAAGAAAAAAAGAAAAGAAAAGAAAAGAAAGGAAAAGAACAATATTTTACTCCTAAGGACCCACAAGTCAGAGTTCCATTGACCCCCATGAAGACAAACAATGGAGAAAGAAAAGTCCCTTTACCTTCAAATTATCTAATTCCTGGGTGTATTTTGCAAGCACTTGACTTGCTCTGCAAGACCTGAAGGCAAGTTCATTTTCTAGAAACTCCCTTCTACCCTAATTTCCTACGCAAGTCAATGGTGGATCACTGGAGCTACACGTTCCCAGGCATCTCATTTCCTCCTGATTTCCCGAGGCGCCTTCTAATAAAGTAGGAGAGAGAGAGAGACCCAGAGACTCACAACGAGCCTAATATAATCACTTCTGTCAAGCTAAAATTTCGACTTATACTAATTCACTGTGACCCATCATTGGGAATTCAAGAAATAAGCTGGATCTACACTGTTAATTTAAATTATTCCAATGCACCCCATCTACCAGAAAAGAAGTGAACAGCAATTTCTTCTCTTTGCCTGTGGGCGTGGACTGAACCATCTGAGTAAAGAGGGGAGCTAATCCTCACTCGGATGGGGGCCTTGATGGAAAAAGGAGGCTGGAGCCCCTGCCCTGGTCGATGGTTTAGCCTCCCTCCCGTGCTTCCCAGGTCTAGAGGAAGGTCTGACTGAGCCAAAATGATTACTGTCACAGGACTTCTTTATGGTTTTCTTTTAATCACCACGCCTGGATAAAATTGCCTATTGATTGACCTTAAATGAAACCTACTTTAACCTGGGAACTCCATTAAAAGAATAATTCAAGAGGCCATCTCTCTACCAGCGAGCTCGTTGTTAACCTGTCTGCCTGGGAATTAATGATGCATACCATTTAGGGAGACTCATTCCTTCCCGGCTTAAATATTTATCCAAACTCCTCAAAACCTTGCTCTAGCCTCCTTCTCCACTAGCCTATACTTTGTTTCTTCTTTCCTTCTCAGAGAAAAAAGAACTTTGGTTTTCCTTCCTTAGAATCGGACTCATCGTTGCTCTTCAGGGCCCCTACTTCTAGCAAGTCTACTGTGAGGGCAGTTTCTTGACATTCTTGTCTCTCCGCATCACCCAGCTTGTCTCTGCCAGTGACCAGAGGGCATCATAAGTGCAATATGACTTCTGCAATTTCCTTGAACACTGCGCCAAATACATTTCAGTATGTACTGGAAGGGGTTGCGTTTTGGAAGAACCTGTCCACGTGAACTGATTTACTCCAGAAGAGTCCTGGAGATAATGCCTGCTGGAGATTTTGGCTTCGCATGGATAACATGGGTTGGTTCGGGATGTCAGAGAGTAAAGCAACAGGGGCAAAGGATCTTACCCGTTGTCAGCAGAGAGGCACATACGAATATCTGCTTCTCTACCCTGGAGATTGGACCAGAGGCTATAGACATCAACCCGTCACCTGCCTGTACACCTGAAAGGGGATCTGAATGACACCCAAACGAATAGTGGGAGAAGAAAGAGGAACTCAACATTCCACCTCGTTACTACCAAGAATCCTGATCAATCAGGTCTCGTGGAATATGACCAAAGTAAAGGGGAAAAACTCAAACTCAGCAACATGGGCTATTAGGAAAAAAAACCCCAACAGTATCTTCAAATAAGATACGGTAGCATCAATTCCCTATTGCATCTCTAGCCTAGACAAAATTATAGATGCCTACTGTGTGCCCTGATACCACCCACACATGTCCTATCCATGGCATAAGTCACATTATTAAAACTGCTTGTAGAATTGTTTAGTTTCCTCATTCAACTCTACCATCTGTGGGGACAGAGACTTGCTGACTCTGGATTACCTCCTGGTACCTAACTCAGTGCTAGGTATTGGGGAGATAGTCAGTACTTTTCATTGCTGAATGAATGAATGAAACATCCATACTGTTCAGAGGAAGTGTATGCTTCTGAAAATGATTTACTCCAGGAACCAGAAGAAAAGTTTAGAAAGGTTAGAAGACAATGCAAATGACATGCCTGTGGCAAAAAGGGACAGAACATCCTAGGAGATGTTCTAGGGGCCGGGGCTGAAGAATGTCTGAGGATCTGACCTGGAGGCAGGACTGGGGAGACAAGGAAGTACTGAAAGGAAACAGCTGAGCTAAGACTCAATCTTGAGGTGATAAAGGACAGAATCAGCACTGCAGAAAATCAAGTCAATGACTTGCATGTGAATTTGAGAAGAATGCAGAACAAGACAAAAATCTGTAAAGAAATAAGCTATAAAAATGTAACGTGTAAGACAACTTCCTGGAGCCAGAGAAGAACTTTGGGGGCAGACAGAAATGGTATATCATGTTTTAGGCAAAATTAATGGAAAGGGTACCATTTCTAGACATATTCTGGCAAAATTTAAATTATAAGGAAAAAGACAAAAGTCGCACAAGTATGAGTTTGACGCAAGAGGGAGGGAAGACAGGGTCGGGGTGAAGGGCTTCCCCGGTTCTTGTCCCACCCCTCACTCTTCCCCAGGGGTGCAGAGTGTTACCCGAGAGGTGAGTTTGGGAGATGAAAGATGCCCCCGTAGCTCAGCTCCATCTCCCTTCCCCACCTCTTTGGGATCTGCTACCTGCAGAGCACACCCTCCCCGCCCATCATTCTGTGGCACCATCAGCACCTGCACCATGGACCGGTTTCCTAGTTCATTCTTTTTTTAAATTTATTTTCCAACAAATCCTCACTGAGTATCTATTTCATACTGGGCTCTGTTCTCTATGCTGAAGACTCTGCAGAGAAAGATCTTGCCCTCAGGGAGCTCACTGCTAGAGAGAGAAAGACAATAAGGACACAGATGATCATACACCCTGCGGGGGCAGACAGTGCTGAGAGTAATGAGGCCAAAAAAAGGGCAAGGAAAAGGCTCAGGGTGATTAGGAGGGATGGAGGGGTATTGCCTTTTGGGGAGGGTGGTCGGGGAAGGTCATGCTGGTGAAGTGACATTCAAACTGACCAGAGAGAGATGGGGAACAGCAAGGGGACTTCTTGGGGAAGAGCATCAGGCAGAGGGAATAATCAGTGACAAGAACCCTGAGGAAGAAGCAGGCCTGGCCTGCATGAAGGATGTGAGACCAGGAGGATGGAGCTCAGAGAACAAGGCAGAGAGGAGTTACAAAGATGGGGGTGGGGTCGGGGAGGGTGTCAGTCTGCCCAGGACCTACGGGCCACGGAGGAACTTTGGATTTTCTTCTCAGTGTAATGAGAAGCCATTAGAGGGGCTTCGCTGGGGATACCACCGTGTGAAATCATCTCATGCTCCCACAAATCACTGTCTGCTCCCTCCCCTAGAATATCAGCTTTGTGATGGCAACGGGTTTTGTTTTGTTTTTTTTTCATCTTCACTGTTGACTTCCCAGCAGCTAGAATGACACCTGATAGAGAGAAGGTGCTGCAAAATTATTTGTTGACAGATGAGTAAATGAATGAAAGTGAAAAATAGGAGCTCTGAGGAGGCAGAAGCTATAAAGTAGACAAAAAGAGAACTGAAGAGAAGCAGCCAATTTACTGAATTCATGGTGGTGCCCTGGTGTGCACATCCCCAAATTCCATGGGGTCCTGAAGCTGTCTGGACCTAGAGTTGCCCAAACCCCCATTTGCCCCGAGGCCCAGCTCATTGATGCTTCTCGGGTTATCCTGTGTGCATATCCATGTGATAAACCTCCTATCAACTCTGGGCAACCTTGCTGGAGTCCCCAGTGGGGCCAGGCTGTCCTGGGAGCTACTGGTGCCCCCAAACCTCCCCCCACAGCGCCCACTTCAGTCTTGGGTTTTGCCCGTCCCTTCTCGCAAGTTCTCTCGTCTCTGGATCCCAGGGACCTATCCAACCCAGGCACAAAGCAGAAGTGTGGCCAATATTTATTATATGTCTGACTGAACAAGATGCTGAAGATCAATGATACAAGAAAATTAAAAATGGAGAGAGAGGCCAAAAGAGTAACAAGTAATACGAGCGAGCAGATTACAAAGCAAAAGCAGTGAGGGCAGTATCCATTTCAGACAAAGGAGAATCCAAGGAGGAGAAATCGTTATTCACCAGAACAAGCGGGGACATTTATACAGATAAAGGGTGTAATCACAGCACTTGTAAACAGCCAGGCACGGACAGTGTGTGACGTAGCATCCAACACACGCTCCGAATTAAAAGGGGGAGGAAACCTCTCTGAGGGCTGGGGATGTAAGTCCACATAATCAGCATGACGCATGATACCCAGCTCACACCAGCAGCTACCGTCATATTTAATGGTGAATACAGACGGTATTCTCATTAAAATCCGAGGAAAGCCAAGTGTTCCTGGCGATGTCAAGAGAAATCACCCGTAAATCTCTTAGAGTTAATCCGTGTTTGATAAGGTGGATGGAGTAAGAATAAGAGAAGAAAAGGCAATAACTTTACTTAACTTATATCAGCAATAACTAGTCAGAATATCTGAAGGGGAAAAAGCTCACTTCCCTAATTGCATTAGCAAACCAAAGACACCTAGAAAAAAAAATCACAAGAAATGAACAGAATCCCATTTTATTCAATATGATGAAAACTAGAAAATCATTTGGAGATACATAAAGTAAGACACAAACAAATGTGTGAACATATTTTTCTAGGAGAAAACCCTAAGGTTTGTGACCATGCCAATTCTTTTAAAATAAATGTCTAAACATTATCTTCTCAGTCAATCACTTACAAGGAGAACTGCAAAGGAAAAAGACACTGCAATGAATGCAGGAAGAAGATGGATTTCTTCCTTATGTAAAGAGCTCTCAAAGATAAAAAAAAGGGGGGGGGGGCTTTCACCCACTAGCAGAACAAAAGGGCCGAAGATACGAACAGACAATTCACACAGGAGTTCAGCTCGGCTAGTAATCAAAGAAATTAACAGATCAAGCCACTGCCTTTTTATGCCAATCGAGATGTCCGAGATGAAAAGCCTGCAGGCTGGAGAGGAGAAGAACACCTGTCTTCCTCCCCGACCTCCGCTGGTGACTTAAAATGCCACACGCCTTCTCAGAAGCAGTTTGACAATAGACAGCAAGAATTTAAAATGAGTTCACATCCGCGGACACACAAGTTCCATTCCCAGGAAGTCTGTCCTAGAGACACAGTCAGATGGGGGGCAAAGATTTATATACACAGACATTTCTTCATGGGAGAGATTAATATTAAAGTCATTTTGAATAATATTTGAATTATGAGGAAAATTCTCCTGAAATAATGTTAGTTGAAAAAAGCGATTTCCAAACAGTTTATTCAAGGGGGAGGGTATAGCGCAGCAGTCGAGCGCGTGCTTAGCATGCACAAGGTCCTGGGTTCAATACCCAGCACCTCCATTAAAATAAATAAATAAATAAATAAACTTAACTGCCTCCTCTGCAAAGAAAAAAACCAGTTTATTCAGTTTGATCTCAATTTATATAGATACATAGAATGTATATAGGTATGCAGAATACATGCAGATATATAGACATACAGAATTTACACAGATCTATAGAATCCCAAAATATTCCCAGTGATTATCTCTAGTGGGATTATGGGCGATTATTATGGTTTTTTTTTCACTTTTCTAAATTTTCTACCATGTATGGAAATTACCTCAATAATAAGCAAATGACAATGTTATTTTCAAAAAACAGACAAAAGACGGCGTATCAGTACTAACAATTGCCAGAGTATTTGGTTCCTGAGGTGTGGGACAAAGTTAACTCTAGTGATACCTGTTTCTCTCTCTCTCTTCAGCCCACTTCAGGGAAATTCAATTAAGATAATTGCAATAAACGTTTATTGCACCCTTACTGTGTGTAAGGCACAGGGCTGGGGGCAGTAAAGCAGCGCAAAGACAGGGGTCTGGTCCCTGAGTACAGAATAATTAACTGACAGGAGATGGACTCCACCTTGGAAGACCATAAAACACGCAGACGGGGCCAAGGGATAATGGGAAGACAGAGGCAGATGATGGAAAGGACTAGTGGGAAGGATGTCCAGGGCAGAGACATCTCCTACCTCTCAGACATCACGGAAATGCAATGAGATGGAGAATTTTGTTTTATTTTAACATTTTTTCCATTGAAATGTAATTGATTTGTAGTTGGTTTCAGGTGTACAGCAAAATGATTCAATTATACATATACATACATACATATATTTTTTTCTTTTTCAGATTCTTTTCCATTATATGTTATTATAAGAAATTGAATATAGTTGCCTGTGCTGTACGGTAAGTCCTTATTGTTTACCTACTTTATATATAGTAATGTGTATCTTTTTATCCCCAAACCCTAATTTAGCCCTCCCTGTCCTTTCCCCTTTGGTAACTATAGTTTGTTTTCTATGTCCATGAGTCTGTGTCTGGTTTGTAAATAGAATTTGTATCATTTTTTTTTTAAGATTTCACATATAAGTGATACCATATGATATGTATCTTTCTCTGTCTGACTTATTTCACTCAGTATGATAATCTCTAAGTCCATCTGTGTTGCTGCAAATGGCATCATTTGATTTTCTTTTATGGCTGAGTAATATTCCACTGTATATATGTACCACATCTTCTTTACCCAGTCATCTGTTGATGGACATTTAGGTTGCTGCCATGTCTTGGCTGTTGTGAATAGTGCTGCTGCGATCATTGGGGTGCAAGTGTCTTTTCAAATTATAGCTTTCAAGATGGAGAATATTGTATTTCCTTGGACTCCTTTCATGGACTGCATTTTGTGGGTTTGGAAGGAAGAGGTGGTTGATGAAACAAACAGCCAGCACTTGGAGAGTGCTTACCATGGACCAGGTGCTCTGCTAAACACTTTAATTGTGCCATTTCATTTAATCCTTAGACCAAGCCTATGAGGTTGGTATCTACGAGAAACCCCACATTTTGGATGAGGAAACAGAGGTCCGGCAGTTATGCAATGTGGTTGTGTTCACACAGACAGCACATGGTGGAGCCGGGATTTGAATCCACGTGGGTTCACTTCTGAGACCTTGCTCTTGTTTTTCCTGCAGTGTGGAAGATGCACGTGTGGGCCGGAGCTGAATTGTCCAAGGCCTTAGAAGGCATGAAAGGTGACTGTTCTCTTAGCATCTTGCTATCCTCTCTCCCTTTCTCCCACTGCCTGAAGCAGCTTTGAGCTTTTCCTCTAAACAAGTAACTAGTGAACAGATATTTAAAGAATAGCATATTGGAAATGAGTCAAATTATTAGCCTCCGTATTAACACTGAAGAACCTTAAGTCTGGGTCTCTGGAAAGCCTGGAAGAGAGAGAGGTTTCCTCCATGAAGGCTCGTCTATAATCCCTGCTTTGAGTTATTAATCTGATGAACACTTTCTGAGCATCTAACATGCAAGAACACTGTGCCAGCCGCTGGGGTTGCCCTCGTATCTCCTTAGTCAAAATCCTCCCGTCTACACCTCTCCTCTTAGCCAACAACCCGCACGAGCTCTTTATTGGAAGTCTCAAGAGACCTCAGCTTCAACACGTCCACACTGAATCATGAGCTCTGTTCTGAGCCTCCTGTTCCTTCAAGGGTCTCTTTCATGCTGAGGTAGCACTGGCTGCCCAGCTGTACAAGCCAGAAATGCTCTTTTTCCCTGCAGCATCCAATCCATCCTCAAATCTTATCCAGTTTAACCTCCAAAATTTCTACTGCTCTCCACCTGCACCGCCACCACCTCAGTCCCAGCCACCAGCCTCTCTCTCATGGACAATCACAGTAGCCTCCTGAAGGCTTTCCTGCATCCATTCAGTTGCCACACAGAGAGACCTTATCACCACTCATCCCACCCTGAAAACCCTCCAGATTTCTCCTTTACACTGGGGGCAAAGACAAAATAAAAGTCTCTGGCTCCAGCCTGCACTTAGCTCATCCTCCATCTCTCTCTGTTCTCTCCTCTCATGTGAGTATGAAGATGGGGAAATACGTGAACATCTGCATTAACACTGGTCACCTTGGGGCATGAGGCTGGGGGCAAGGAAGGAGGTGAGTGGAGGGAGATTTTCTCATATATATATATATATATAAAATTGATTATATATATGTATGATACAGTTGGTGTATAACATAATGATTCCATATTCGTATGTTTTGTGAAATGATCACCTCAGTAAGCCTAGTTAACATCCATCACCACACATAGTTACAATTTTTTTGGAAGGTGATCAAAAGGTAAAACATTCCAATTGTAAGATAAATATGTCCTGGGGATGTAATGTTCAGCACGGTGATCACAGTTAATGATACTGTACTGTAGAGTTGAAAGTTGCTGGGAGAGTACATCTTAGAAGTTCTCATTACAATAAAAAAAGTTTTGAAACCATCTCATATATTTTTGAATTGTTACCCTGGTTGCTATGTGCATTAATTAACTTTGTGATGTCAGGAAAGGAAGTTAACGAAATGTGTTTACATATTGGTCATTACTTAAAGAGTGGGAGTCATTTAGTGAGTTATATGGAAATCTTTATTGTCATGCTATTTGCCTTCTCTTTCCCAATGGTATCCCAAAGAACCAGGCCAAACCAAATAGGACTTAGAGGGGTGGCCTGGGCACTCATGTGGGATTAAGAGCTTTCAGCCAAGTGTAGAAGAAAGTAGTAACCCTCTTGATTTAGCCCCAGCGTCCTGAAGTGCCGTGAGAGAACTCACAACTGTAGCTGTGAGCGTTGATTTATGGAATCTCATCTAGACCTTTTTCAGCCACACTAAAACAAAAAATAAATTTAATATTCCTGAATACACCTGCAGCTGATGGGTTCCTCTGTTTCAACTTGGCCACAAGCAAAACCACACTGAATGTGAATAATTGCTTCAGATAAATGACAGAACTCCTCATTTATAGGAAGCTACCAAGGAATTTAGGATCGAGGTAAAACTGACGGCCCGACAAGTGTAATATTATGCCTGGTGCTTCCCAGTGGTCAGTACTTTGGGATTCAGCCAGGCAGTTCACCACAAAGGACAAAGGACAGGCTTTTCCTCCCAAACCAGAAGGTATTCGTGCCATGGTGTCAAATCTTATTACCTAGTTAAAAATTGATTATCAAAATGTCTGTCTGCTGAGTCTATCTGACTCGACCATCTTCACTGCACATTATCTTTTATGGATCTTAAATGTACAGGCTATTAAAGTGGCTGGCTCTTCTTATAAAACAAAACAGAGGAAAAGGAAGAATGTGTCCTGGACAGCTCCTACATGAGAAACAGACAGTGGGGAAATTGTCAACGGCGATTCTAAATTTTCCTCATGGAATTTTACTTTTCATCTTCAAAATTTATTTTCCTGGAATCTGTAGGAGGCACCAGGATTTCAACCACAAGCCATGATTAGTGGGGCCGGAGAGTCTCACAGCATAGATCATGTTCAGAATGATTTTACTTATGACCTACCCAGGGGGTCTTCACTGAGAACTAGGGGGAAGGAAAGAGAAAAAGGAGAGTTCTCAAACTTTCACTCCTACATTGGAGCCAAACCTAGTTGAAGAGGGGAGAACTCTTGATTTCTTTGAAGTTTTTGTTTGTTTGTTTGTTTGTTTGTCTATTTTCACATGGATTCATTCAAAGTAGGTGGGACTAGAAATGTTGAGAGAGATTTTTAAGATGGTAAAGAGTGAAATGTGAGAATTGGTGTTTCTTTGAGTAAGAAAGTTCCATGAAAGGGAGATGTCATTTAAGACCCTCAAAGTTGCTTATTTTGTGGGTGATTCTGCCTTTCCTTTCAGTGGACTTGATCTCCTTATAATTTTTCTCTCTCCCGCCTCCAGTGTTGGCAAGTTCTTTGGGATATGTGAGAGACTGATCGATCAATGGGCTCAATTCTTTACTCCTTCCTGGACCTAAACCCTTTGCTGTGTAACTTTGCACCACCTCCTCATTGTGTGTGTGTGTGTGTGTGTGTTTGTGTCGGGAGGGGTGGAGAGGGGGTGGCATTCTGTTCCATCTCTTGATTTTGGCCTCAGTCATGAGATTTCTTTTAGCCAAGGGAATGATAGCAAAAGTGAGACAGGCAGAAACTCAACCATGCGTTTCTGCATTTCCAGTCACTCTTTTCTCTTGCTGTGGAAGCATGCCTGGGCTAGCCCGCTGGAGGACGAGGCCCACGGAGCAAAGCTAAACAGCCCAGCTGAGGCCTCAGACATGTGAGAAAGCCCAGCCAGCCAAGATGGCAAAGCTGCCTGGCTTTCCTGCGGCTGATCACCGACACGTAAATGGGCCCTGCGTGAGGCCAGCCTCGGGTCAGCAGAACTAGCCAGCCAGCGCACAGACCCATGAACCAAAACAAATGTTCACCATATGCCACTGAGGTTTGGAGGGTGTTTGTTATGCAGCATTTGGGATAATAAATAACCGATACCAAATGTAAGTTACTTTTCCTTTCCATTTGGTTCAAGGAAGAAACACAAGCCCAGAATATCTTCTGCAAACAAGTTGTCCTTTTGTTCCTTCTTCGGTTGGTCGACGTTTTAAGTCCTTGTGTGCTCCCTGTTGCGTTGACCCCTGACTCTGGGTCAGGGGGCACCTCTGCTGACGCTTTTGCTCCTCTCTGAAGCACAAGTGAGAGAAGTTGCCTGGGTGTTTGGAGGAAGAGCGCCCCACCTTCTATCTTCACGTGAATATCAGTGGCTTCAATATTCTTATTTTGATGAGATGCTCCCTTGATGGAAAATGGCCTGGAGTTTGGATGGGTTTTATTGTTGGAAGAGAAATCAGATTTGAATTCCTAAGGGCTTCCAGCAGCTGAAGTGTACAGCTGGGTGGGAGCAAAATCAGAATAATAATAGCCAATGTTTACATCTTGCTCCAGCACACCAGGAAGGAAAGCTGAGAGAAGCTCTCTGCGTGTGTTCATTCATTTAAGCTTCAGGACAACTTTATTAAATAGGAACTATTATTACCACCATTTTACAGATGAGGAAACTAAGGTACAGGGAGCTGTGTCACTTGCCCAAGGTCATTTGCCCGCCCACTAATATAACTCCAGGCAGCCGGATGCCAGAGCCCTTGACCTTGACAGCAAAATCATATTAGCTCTGACCAGCTTGGAGCATATGAGGACCGCATCCTTGGTAGGAGGTACCTAAACCCCACTCTTTCTTCCCTTCAGCAGGCCAGCGAGGTCCCACCAACTGCTGGCTCTGAGAGGGGTTTCTCCTGCTTCTTTACCACCAGAACTAACAACTCCATCAAGACCCCCTCCACCCTTGCCCCAAGACCCCACCCCTGCTCCTTCCCCTTGCAATGATGATATTAGCCTGCATTTACTAAATGCTTAACGTGAAACAAGCCCTCGAGGGATTTACATGTACTGTTTCTATTTAACACATACAGTCAATTGGGGGTATTATTATTATTATTATGTCCATTTCACAGATGAGCAAATAGAGTCTAGAAGAAAGTTAGTACCTGACCAGCTCAGAAGAGGCAGAGCCGTGACCAATCTTTCGACTCCAAAACACCCACATTCTTCACCATGGGTTCTATCTACTGTCTCCTTACTGGGCTTTTTGATTTTATGTTTGTTCCGAGTATCTGCAAGAAATATAACTTTGCATTTCTCCACCTGAAACTACTTTTTCTTTGGGCCCTGGTTCCCCTATTGTGGTAGAAATTTCGCCTCAGCCTGGAGTTCTCTGCCTTTCTTGCAGCTGGGAGGGGAGGCAGGGTGAGGTGCTGAGAATCTGCTTCTCGGCGGTTGTCACCTGTCCAGCAGGGAACCTCTTTCCTATCTGGCCTTTGGCCATCCACACCTGCAGCTCATTGCTGCATCCTCCATGAGCCATCAGGCATTACATCACACCTGCTGGCTCTCAGGGCCACATTTGTACAGTTTTGGGGAAGTGTTACAGTACCCCTGGCCACGCTGGGCCAAGAAAGCCATGAGGTCTCTTGGGCCCATTGGTGTGGGCAATCCAGCCAGCCATGTAATTTGTTCCTGCACCACTGGGCCTGTGTGGCTCTCCACTGGTCTGAGACTTCCAGTGCGCTGCCTGGGGATGGGAGTTCCAGAAACATTCTCCAGGGAGTCAGGGTCCAGGGCCCCTTCACAGGCATCCTCCAGCATCCTCTCTCACCTGCTGCTCCGTCTCACTCTGAAGCATACTTCTTACTAATGTTCTCACTCATCATAGTTTCTGGCTGTTCTGTGCATACGTTTCCCATTTTTCCAAGTGGGTTGGGGTTTTTTTTTTTCCGCCTGAGACAATCAAGAACCACAACAGGTGCTCAATAAATTATTAATTTCAAAAACTGAAGAGTCCTGCTGTGTGAGGTCCCCAAGAAAATTTAATTTGCTAGTTCTAGTCTTTGCTGTCTGAGAACTTGGGATCAAAAATAAATCTTCTCGGGCTCAACTATGACAGCTACCACTGACCTCTGAGCTTCTGTAGGTAGAACTTGGAATCTGCTCTCTTACTTAGTCAGACTAAGGTCCCATATTTATTAGAATTTTCTACAAGATCGGCACTCGCACTGTGCTACTGTGTAGCAATCTTAAATACTGATGGCAACAAAGCCATTAATCATAATAGCTAATCTTTCTGAGGGCTTATTAGGTACCAGGTGCTTTAAAAGCTTTTTCACCTACTAACGCATTTCACCTTCACAAGATCCTGTGGGGTGAGTACTTTTATCATCCCCACTTTACAGGTATGGAAACTAAGCGGGCAGGTAAATTGCCTAAGATGATACAAGAAGGTACTTGAATGCAGATGGCTGGGCACTGCAGTCCTCCCTTGTAAACACTGAAGATCGACCTACTCATTTTATGCTTACTCAGCTGGAAAGCGTTGGAAAGAGAAGAGAAGAGAAGGGGAGGGGAGAAGAGTGGAGGGGAGGAGAGTGGAGGGGAGGGGAGGGAGAAGGAAAGAAAAGAAAAAAGCTATATTTAGTGAATAAAAGATAAGAAATCCATACACAATGGAAAGGCAACCACCAAGTGTACATTCATTTATCCCAGAATGTTTTGTCGATGTAGAAGCCTTCTAGAGCTTCCCTTATCCCCCGCACATGTGTGCAACCTCTGTGCGCAGCATGTCTTATGTCACTGTGGCCATGACACCATCATGCCACTGCGCCCCTTAAAGGCACTGTGTTCTCCCCTGCTGGAGTGCTAGGGAGCCGAGAGCAGGGACAGTCCCTCTCTGAGCAGAGTGGCAGCCCGTGCCGGGGCTCGGTGGCGGTCTGCTGTGGCCTGTGGCTACCTGCCTGTGGTGCAGGGCCGCCCTACCCTTCGATGGTCTCCCTCCCAGGTTACAGGTGAAGGGCTCAGCTGGTGCCCTCGCCCCAGGGTGGACACCTGCCCGGGGGCCCGGAGGGTGGATACTCTCTGTGACACAGGAAGGCTGGCTGCCTGGACACTGTCACCCTGATTCACCAGCCTCTGCCCTGTGTGTGGCTCCCCAGCACAGCGGATCACACTGATGCCCTCAGGCCTGCCAGGGATTTTTACCTCATCTTCTTATCTTGTGTCTAAAGCAGTGACTCAGCTCTTTAGCTGTCCAACAAATGTTTGTTGAATTGAATTTACTGTCAGAGCTGTCACCTTCTTGATGGACACCTGAAAAAAACGGTTTATGTGCCCTTAAATCACGGTGAACAGATGGTTCGGATTATCTGGACCAGAATCTAGTGAGATGCCAAATCAAGATGCCCTTCATCATGGGGGCTCTGCTTCCCCTTGAGGACACAATCATTTCTCAGTAGGCATCATTGTTTCCCACTGAACAAGTCTAAACAAAGCCCCAAGCTTTTGTGCCATCCATTCAGCAATGGCTCCTATGTCTCAGGTCTTCCCTGGGAACATGGGAAACCGAGGTGAAGGCGGGGTAGGGGGAACCCAGCCACTGCCCTCAGTGAGCTCACCTGCTAAGTGCAGGGGAGGGGAAAGCCTTGAACTGGTCATAAACCATGCAGTAGGGACAATGCTAGAAATATGGGCAGGGTGTCTAAATCTGCTCGGGATTGTCAGGAAAGAAATCTTGAAGGATAAAGTAGTCTAGAAAAGGAAAGCAAATGGGAAGGAAATCCAGGCAGAGGGAACAGCACAGGCAAAATCATGGACTGAGAATTGTGAACAGTGTGGAAAGCAAACCAGGAGCAGGGAGTGGCCACCAAGGAGGTTGTGCAGAGGCCAAGTCGGATGACAGAAGACCTTCTGAGCTCCATGAACAGGACATTTCTCTGTAGGCTCAGGGGAGACATCGGGGAGCCTTAACCACCGGGAAGCCTAGTGGCACATGCACTTCAGAGACCATCTGTAGCAGATAGCTCTGTTGCCCTGTGTCACACACATCCCTCGGTCTGCTGGAGCTGTAGCGGACGGTGTCTCAGAAACTCTGGTTCACCTGTGGCCTGTGCGCCCTTGGCACGTTCTGTCCCAGAGCCTTTCCCACCACCACGGAGGCCCATATGGCCTGCATGCAGGCACAGCCTGGAGGTCTAGGGCAGATAATACCACCAGGGGCAAGGCTGAACTGACGGGGTGGAAGCTGGTGGATGAGCGCTCCAGCTTCTTACCCTCCAGGTGAGCCACTGTTAGAGGCATTCTGGATGCTTCCCAGGGGCCCCAGGGGTGCCAAGCCTCCGCTGCTCATAGCAGCAACCTTGCCTGTGACTGGCTTTTCCTTCTTGCCTGATTCTTTCCCCTGCTTCTCCAGTTCTGTTTTCTAGGATAAACCTCCTGAAAAATCAGCTGCATCTGAGCCCTTGCCTCAGGCTCTGCTTTCAGGAGAACCAAAGTCAGGACACATTCTGACCGATGGTTGAGCCGGCATGTGGTCGAGACTGGCAGGGAGGCCAGCTGGGTGGCTGGGGTGCCAGTCATGTGAGATCCTCTGGGGCCCTGAGCCAGGGCAGTAGCTGCGGAGCATGAGGTAGGGATGGAGCCCCATGACACATGGGATTGGATGAGGATGAGGGAGGAGGAATTTATAGCTTGGGAAGGAAGTGTAAGAAGAAAGCAAAATGTTAAAGAAAAGGGTGGTCGTTTTAGTTTTGTACATGTTGAGTTTGAGGCATACGTAGGAATAGATTGTATTGTGAAAAGGGCCAAAAACAGTGACGTTTTAAATTTTTCATTCATCTTATTGGCCCTCAAGTGCCTCAAACTGCCATCCATCTGTCCATCCGTCCATCCATCCATCCATCCATCCATCCATTCATCCTCTATATATTGATAGAGTGCTTTGTAAGTACCAGGAAATGTTCCCAGTCCTGAGGATTGCCTCAGCCTGGATTATCTAGAAAACAGAGCTTGAGGCAAAGATTAAAATGCTTATGTTTCATTTGGGAGGTACAAGCCCAGAACAGCGAGAATGAAGGAAAGGCAGTGAGATGAGTAAGAATGTGAATGATATTCGTGAGAATGTGGTTTGGTGCAGCCATGATGGAAAACAGTATGGAGAGTGATCAAAAAACTAAAAATAGACTTACCATACAATTCAGCAATCCCACTCTTGGGCATCTCATTGTCTCTAATTCAAAAAGATACATGCACCCCAATGTTCATAGCAGCACTATATACAATAGCCAAGACATGGAAACAACCTAAATGCCCATCCATAGATGACTGGATAAAGAAGTTGTGGTATATTTACACACTGGAATACTACTCAGCCATAAAAAAGAGTAAAATAATGCCACTTGTAGCTACATGGATAGACATGGAGATCATCATTCTAAGTGAAATAAGCCAGAAAGAGAAAGAAAAATGCCACATGATATCACTTATATGTGGAATCTAGAAAAAAAGGACGTAAGTGAAATTATTTACAAAACAGAGACACACTTTCAGACACAGAAAAGAAACTTACGGTTAATGGGTGGGGAGGGGTTTGGAGGGATAAATTGGGAGCTTGGGATTTTCAGGTACTAACTACTAACTACTATATATAAAACAGATAAACAAGGACCTACTGTAGAGCACAGGGAACTATGTTCAATACCTCATAATAGCCCAAAATGAAAAAGAAAATGAAAAGGAATATATACATGTAAAACTGAATCCCTATGCTGTACACCAGAAATGAACACATTTGAAATTGACTATACTTCAATAAAAAAAGGTTTAAAAAATGAATGGGAGTGATGCGTTACTGCGCTGACTTGCACGTAACGAAGAGCTGTGAAGAGACAAGGCGAGCTGCTCGCAGAGGCATCCACGTGGCACACAGAACTCCTCCGGATGGCACACGAGAAGAAAGCATGCCTTAAAGTAGTTCCTGGGAGCAAGAGAGAAGAGGAGGTCTGCCTGCTGACTCCCCTGCCTCATTCACTTCCTGTTCCCTACTGGTGGCAGTTTGCTCCGCGGAGTCAGCTCTGCTGGACATACCGTCCTTCAGGTGGGCTGCCCCTTGCATGGTTGCTCAGGAAGCCAGATCCCACGCTCTGCTCCGCATGCCTCCTTCACATTTGGAAGTGGCAGGAGCACTGGGGCTGGCTGGTCCTCTGCAGAAGGCAGGACCGAGTGGGCTTTCAGTAAGGCACCGGGGAGGCTGTGTAAACCAAGCGGCTGGCTGCTCCAAGGGGATCAGAGGAGATGCAAAAGGTTTGTGTCCAATGCAGGGGAGGGCAGAAACAAGACGAGATTTTGCCCCGATGCAAAGCAAATTTAAGAGGGATAGAGGGAAGAAAGCTTACCTGGGTGGGGGAGAAATCTTAGGGAGGCCTTCCCAGGTGGGTGACATTTGCATTGAGCCATGAATCATGAAAAGGAGGGGGTCAGGTATAGGTCTTTAGAAACAACATGCTAGGCAGAGGGAATAGGATGTGTGAAAGCCTTGAGATGGGAATAAATTTGTTATAGTTGAAGAATAAAAAGGGAGGCCCCCCTCCCTGACCCAGAGCTAGAGAAAGCTGAGCAAGAAAGAGAGTGGGGGTGGGGTGGTAGGGGTCAGATCACGTAGAGTGGAGCAAAGAGCTTGGACCCCCATCGTCAGTGTCATCAACACACATCCACACATTCAGAACAGACTTTCATCCAAAAGGGGGATGACGGGTTTCAGATAGGAATTAGGTTTCAAAGTTGGATGGGGACGGCAGCATCTGAGAGTCAAGTCATCTTCCTGAAGAGCTTTTAAGCAAACTAAATACACACTATCTGAGTTGCATGGATATATTAACTGTTAGAATTTATAGGAAATTGTTATTATCAGCAATTATCACTACATCAAGAAAAGCAGTTACTAACACAACTTTGGGAAGTTCTTGACTACATACTGCTCATTCCCTGTCATCCGCTTTCTGATAGTAATTGCCAGAGAGCACTGGGTGGGGAAAACACATTGACTCTAATGAAGGTTGCCTTTACATCTCTCCTGTTCTGTGACATGCCATTTACCGAATCACCTATCATTGCCCGCAGAACAAAGACGAGCTTCACTAAGCAAAGGGATGATAAAGTTCACTTGAAAATTGGGGAAGAAATTGCAAAACTATTAGAGGCCAAGGGCACAATCATACACAGAAATCAATAGCTGTCAGCCAACAAGGAGGGAGGAGAATGAATAAACACAGTAAAGAAGGCTGAGAAATGACTCAGGGCCAGGCAGCCAATCAAGTAGAAGTTTAGGAAGACAGCTAAGAGCTCCTGCTCTGGAATGAGACGGGTCTGAGTGTGAATCTCCGCTTTGCTGTGTGGGCATCTCATGCATCCTCCGAAAGCCTCCGTTGACTCATCTGCACAACGGGAAGAGCAGTATCACCTGCATCCTGGCTTGCTGGGAGCAGCACATGAGGCAGCAAATATGAAGCTCTTCTGTGTGTGCACAGTAAATGCTCCAACAGTGACATTACCACTACCACCTTCCCTGTCCTCTCATCCTCCTCTTTCTCCTTTAATCAAGGTTTATCAAAATAACACAAAATATAGGCAAACACCATGAGGAGTCTTCCAAAGCGTTACTTTCTCAGACTGTCTGAGAAAAGAGGAATCATTTTTTTTTCCAAAATCCCACAAAATTATTTATTGTAAAAAAGATGCCCATTGGGCTTTCCTTTGCCTCACATCGTTGACAGTTAAATGAGCTTCTTCCAAGTCATGTTCAAACTCAAAAAAGTTTAATTATTCACATAAACTCACAGGAGCCCTCCCTATATTAAAAAACCATCAAAGGGAATTCAGGATTGTGAATTAAAAAAATTGAAATACTGAATAATTTATAACCCTCCCCACACTACATCATCTCTCCCTTTCATTAAAAAAGAAAAACTTTAAACATTTGATGGAAATATTTTTGTTTGGGCTGGGTTTTGGTGCAGTCTGGGAGTCTGGACAACATGAAACTAAGTGATGATCAGAGTGATGAAAGGACAACTTAATTGTTACAAATTGATATGCAAGATACTAGAGGTAAGTAACAGTAACTACTGTGTTCCCGTATTGGCATCGCGAGTCAGTAGGCTTTATCCCTGTTATGCCTCACGTCTCTTTGATAATGCATATATCGCTGTCCCATTTTTTTTTTCAGACAAAAAAGTGAGGCTTCTTAAAGTTGAGCTACTTCTTCAAGGTTGCCCTGCTACTAAGGGTATCAACTATAGGATTCAAAAGGTGATTGGTCTGGATCCAGAGCCTGGGCTTTTAGTCACTACTTCCTCATCCATCTACCATCCATCCATCCATTCACCTATCCATCCACCCATCCATTCATTGATTCATTCATCTATTCATCGATTCATTCATCTAACCATCCATCCATTCATCCATCCATCCATCCATTCATCCATCCATCGCCTACCATCCATTCACCATCTCTCACACATCTTTCCATCCAACCATCCCCCCATGCATCCATCCATGCATCCATCCAATGTCCATCCATTATCCCCCAGTGAATTTATTCATCCACTCTTCTACTCACTCATGTGTTCTTCCATTAATTAATTAAGCAATTTCTGATGGGGATGCCTCATAATTATATCTTAAATACATCTTCTCTCTCTCTTGCCAATGCTAAAACCTAGACCAACCCATCACTTTCTCTTGCTTGGACGACTACAGAGGCCTCCTAGCTGGTCTCCATGTTTCCATACTTATTCCTCTACAGTCCATTTTCATCATAGCTATCAAAGTAATCTTCTTGAGGGGCATATTACTTCCCCAATGAAAGTCCCCTAATGTATTACCATTGTATTTAAAGTAAAATTCAAACCAGACCCAGTCTGCTCTGGCTGCCCTCTGTCCATCTCTCTCACTGGCTGCTTTCTGGCTCATGCCATTTCAGCCACGCTGCACCACTGTCTACTCCTCAAACAAGCCAAGACTGTTCTTGCCCCAGGAACTCTGCAATTGCTACCATGCTCTGAACGTCCTCCCGGTGGGTGGCTCCCTCCTCTTCATATACAGAACTCAGCTCACATCACCTCCCCAGAGATGCTTCTCCTAATCACTTCAATGAAAGTAGAACCCATCTCACTTGGCATCTGAGGTGCTCTTTAGTCCATTGCTCCACTTATTTCTTCCACCACATTTACCCCATCAGAAATTACATCACTTGATTGTGTAATCCCCTTTTCTTTATTTCCCCTACGCCTGGTACACACACAGACTAGCAGACGGGAGCCTTGGGCAAACCAAAGCATAATTCAATTCATAAATGCTTATTGTTCACCTACAATAGATACTTACTGCCCTATTGTCAGTGGCAGGACATAGTGAAGAATAAGACAGATGTGGCCCCTGCTCTCAGGCAGGTTACAATAATGGAGAGAGACATACGCACAATGAAACTAGGATAATTGCAGACAGTGGCAACTGCTATCAATACAGCGATGTGAGAGAGAGTGAGGAAGACAGGCAAGAGGGTAAGGGTGTAAAGCCGTCAGAGAAGTCTCTCTGAGATGGCAGCATTTGAGCTGAGAAGGAGAAAGAAGAGGGAGAGTCAGCCACTCAAGGAACCAGGCAGAGGGAAACATATGCAAAGGCCCAGCAGTAGACTCATACCAGGTGTGTTAAAGGAACAGAAATGAGGTCAGTGTGGCTGGTGTGGCACAGCGGTGTGCTGGTGGCAAGGCAAGTGGTACAGAATGAAATGAGGTGTGGTTGGTGCTACCATGAAGATGAGGGGCTTTGAAGGTAGGATTGCCAGATTTAGCAAATAAAAATGCATGATGCCCAGTTACATTTGATTTTCAGACAAACGTCAAATAACTTTTTAGTAGAGTTACATCTCATGCAATATTTGGGACATACCTCTACTAAACATTATTATTTGTTAATCTAAAATTCTAATTTAGCTAAGCATCCTATGTTTTTTCTGGCAAACTTGTTTTAAGACAGCATCCCAAATCTGATCAAGCTGTGGCATATCCTGGAATCCTGGACCATGTCATTGCCCCGATCATGGAAAAAAATTCAGAGAAGAAATTGGAACTGGCAATTAATTGAATTATCACTCATTCCCATCTACTTGGGGGAAAAAGACACTAGGAAATTGAAAATTGCATTTATCTCTGGAACATATTAAATGATGATTATTCCAGGCGATTTACTCTCATAATTGTGTTAAAACTGAGAGGCCACATGCTTCCCTTGAGGGAAAGACCATATCTAATTGACTTTGTGTCTCTTCCAAGCACCCAGCACAGTACCTTGTACATGTACAGTCCTTGGTAAACAATTATTAATTCATTGGAAACAAAGTAAACCAGTTTAGGATTTGCCTTGCTCTATCTCATTGAGAGACAAAGATCTCAGGGACTCAAATTGTGATTCCTGACTTTCTCGTCTTACCTTTCTTGCTAAATTATGAAGAAGAAAAGAAGCAGCTTCCTTGTTGTAGGCATTACCGACACCTGTCAATAACCTGTTTTCTTTTACTTCCAGGTGTGTGTACTATAACACTTCCTCACCTCCTGGAAAAGTGTGTTGCCATGTGACTAGTTTTGGCCAATGATATGTGAAGAGAATGCCACGTGCCGGCCCTAGGCCAAAGCATTTATCCCAGCCCTCCTTTCTCTGCGCAGCAGACCAGAGGCCTCATGCTGGTGGTGTCATAGGATGGTAAAATCTCCATCAGCGTGGGTGCCAGAATGATTATGATGAGCAGAGACTCTTCCACTCAGTAATGGATGTGTCACATGAGCAAGCATAAAGCTTTATTGTTTTCAGCACTGAGCTTTGGGGGTTTGTTTGTTACCACAGCATAACTGACTGATACAGTCCTAAAGCTTCTGAGAGTCTGTAATGCTGTAACATTTCCAGTGGGTCTTTGGGTCTAAGTTAACAGTCTCAGAGCCATGAGACAGAATGGTGACAGCTTTTCTGAACATCTGTGGGTTAGCAGAATGCCCTGATTCTCTACCTAATTCTCTTCATACTTGAGGTTAAACACTAAGGTACAGCCTAAAGGGAAGGAGTAGTGATAGTTTTTCTGGTGAATTGAATGTCAACGAACCTGGACATACCTTGAGGGCAGTGGCAGAGATCCCCGGGCACATACTTGGATACATGGTAGACTGGGTACATACACTGTCTTCTGGACACATCAGATAGGTTATGACACTCCTCAGTTCAAGATCCACCAATGGCTTTTCTATCTCACTCAGGGCAAAAGCCAAAACCTATACATTTTTAAGTGGCATATTACTTCCCTGATTTAAGTCTCCCAACGTATTAGTCAATGGATAAGGCCAGGCCTTTTATGTGACATAGCTTCAAACCTTCGGATGGAATTGCACGCATAGGATACTCCTTTATCCGGCTCTTATTGTTTAGGATAATATATTAGGCTATGGAATTTTAGCCCCTTTATACCCAAAGTTACGTTGCTTGTTCTGTTATCTTTTCATGCAAAAATCTGAAACACTTTTAAATTACAGTTATCAAGGCAAACCCCACGTCAAGAATTATAGTTAGCTATTGCTGCATAGTAAATGGCCCTAAAATTCAGTGATTTGAAGAACAAACAAAAATCATACACTCACAGTTCCTGTGGGTCAGGGGTTTGGGGGTGGCTAAGCTGAGGAGCTCGGACTCCGAGTCTGCCGTAAGTTCCCGTTACAGTGTTGGCTGGGGCTGCAGGCATCTAAACACTAGACTGAGCGTGGAGGATCCTATTCTAAGAGGGCACACTTACACGGCTGTTGGCAGGAGGCCTCAGTACCTCCCCACGTGGGCCTCTCCAAAGGGTGGGTTGAGTGTCCTCACAGCCTGGAAGCCGGCTTCCCCCAGGACAAATGAGCCAAGAGAGCAAGATGGAAGCCACAATGTCTTCTATGACCTAATCCCAAAAGTCACACTTTATCATTCATGCATGTTTCATCGGTTGTATGAGCCATCCCTATTCAGTGTGGGAGGGGACTACACAGGACATAAGTAACAGGAGGGAAGGGGCATTGGGAGCCACCTTGGAGACTACCTTTCATCACACAGCAGTGGATGCAATGGAGGAGCACAAAGGAACTCCTGAAAATAGCTTCCCCACCCTCTCCATATTCACCTATGCATATTCACATATTCCCCGACTCCATATGCCTACAAAGTAAACTGGTCAACAATGCACGTTGCTCACCTATGTGGACTTTCCAAAAGGAAAAGCATCCTCTCTCCTCTCAGTGTAGGGCTGCATGTTGTTGGCTAATACGGCTCTTCCAGCTAAATAGACAAGCCTACGTTCAGTCCAACATTCCCCCCGAGAAAACTGCCCCCGTACCCGGCAGGCCCGGGTCGCACAGTGGTGGTTTGGAGGCCACCTCTCCGAGCTTTGGTGTAGGGAAGTTGCCGGCGCTCCTCCTTCCGGTCTTCTTCCTCGTGCTCTGGCCCATTTCCATGGCCACACCTCCTTCTACCTTTCCCAACAACGTGCGCCTGTCACCGAGTACTGAGTGTGTGCAGAGGGGGCCGTGGACACGTCCTCTGAGGAGCCTGCTTTGTGTTTCATCCCTCGAGCTGACGCGGTATCCCGCCTGTATCTATATTTCCTATTTTTCATAACGGGACTTTCAAACGGGGCTATCTGTCTTCACTCAGCATTCATTCTTATTCTACTTGTTATACCTTGCTGGACAGTTCTTATGAAATATGTAAGCACACAGCCTTAAAAAGAACCCGTTCCTATAAAACGGTCAGTAACGACAGATTTGCTGTTCAACATTATCACCAGATAGACTCACTTATCCCCTCCAAATAGTATTCGCCGTGTCAACGCAACACAATCCATTTTGCTCCCAATCATGACATTATTTCTTGGTGTTTTACAAAACAAGACATCATTCAAAGCCAGAAACCTACACGGAATACTGATAAAGAAGAGCTAACCCAGCAAGGACAGGGAAAACAGTCACTTAATCCTGACTCTTAGTCCCAAACCATCCAGGGAGGTTTGTAGTGTAAGGTTCAGAGATTTTTTTTTCCAAGCAACTCATCACTAATGCGAATAAGCATCTGATATTATGGCCTTTTTCCCTAGAAAACCCTGGTGTCCACCAGGACCTGCTCAGGGGGAAACACATCCTCCTTTCTGCCTCGGAGACCAAAATTCATTATTGCCACCCTGGAACCTAGAATTTTTTTTTTTAACTTGTTAATGCTGCCGAGGATGGCAAAATAACGCCTCTGGCAACCCTGTATATTTGCTGTTGCCATATTCACTGATAAATTGCTCAATTTTCTTAGCAAATTCAGCAACAATAACAGTTTTCTGCTAGCAAAATAACCTTTCATTTCATGGGGGAAAAAATGGGCTGGAATGGAAAGGAGTGGAAGAGGGTTCATGTCTTCTTTAAAGCCAAGTTCCTAGTTTTCAGTTTTTACTAGCCATGGGTGGGGACTGGTTTTTCATTCCTGATAAATGAAAGCACTGCATTTTACATTCAGACGATTGCTGCCCTTGGATTGCTGGCCATATAATTTAGGTAAAAAAGATCTATTACAATACTTTATAACTTCGTAGGGGACGTAGTGGATGCTTTTTTTCTTCTGGTCTGTCTGACACACAGCCCTCTCATAATCTGATAGCAGCACCCCACTCTTTTATAGCTGAGACTTTTGGCAATTGTATTCAGCAGAACATATTATAGGAATTACTGCCTTAATCCATTAAAAAGGAGAGAAGCATTTTCAAAGAAAGAGCTGGATGAGGGGACCTATCTGATTTCAGCATTGGTTATCCACCTCTGCCGAAAAGGAGGCAGGATAATTGAAAGGGAAAGAGAAAGTAGCTGTGGAAATCCCAGTTTTCATCACGACTCATCCCTGATAACAAGACGAAGCCAAAGACTGAAAATTGGATATGATATGAACAGGAACCAAGTGACAAACAGAAGCAAGAATCACGAGCCATTGCCACGTGGAAAACACCCTGCAGACTTCTGACAATACTTCCCTTCAGAGACGCCTGGGCAGGCAAAATACGAACGAACAAGTTGTACAAACCACCGACGCTCAGACACTGATGGTGAAATTATCTTCCAGTACAGTGAAGGCCAAGAACTCCTGACTCTGTGCTTCGCTGGTGCTCAATCTTCGATCCCGCTGATTTAGCTTTAATCCTAATGTTCACGCCCAGATTTGCAGGGAAGCCAAACTTCCACTCTGGGCATGTCCGCGGCTTCTTCCTAGTTCTCACCTGAACATGGGCATGTAGGAAGACACCCAGCCCTGAGGCACAATGCACGACACGGTGCGGGCAATGAGGTGCAGGAAAAAGAACTCCAGGCTCGGGGCTGGGTTGACTTGGATGGCAGTCCAGACTCTACCACTTGCCAAATGGGTGCATCGACCAGATTATTGATTTCCTTGGGTCTCAGTCTCCTCACCTCCAAAAGGCTGAGAATTCCATCTAGTACAGAGTGTCACACAGCTTGAGTAAGATTAAGTATGTGCAGAGACGGTGCTTCCAAATATGAGATTCCATCTTCCCTTTTTCTAGTTTCTAAGAACTCCACTCAAGTATGTCCCATATATCAAGGCCACTGAAAAGATTTCTTTAATTAATGGAGAGACTCTTTTGGACAATTAAAACATGAACATAAGACATAGTTTAAATTCTTCAGGATTTACTTAGCTTTGCTTTTTTTTTTTTTTTCCTATAGTCAAAGAGCATTCCTCCAATCCCAGTTGACCCAATGCATGTATGGTGGGTACTTGCTGTTTGGTGGCCAACTGAGTGTCTACTCTCCCTTATTCTGGTTGTAGTCACCTGGCCTACATTGTTGAAGAACCCTTCACTCACTCTCAGGCATATTATTCAGGAGAAATTAAACCAAACTGCCTCTGAATCCAGGAAAGGGCACATGCCCTTGCCTGGTCATGGAAACTGCTTCAGGTGTGATCCAAGAAATGAGTCGATGAAACTCAGAATAGGAAGTTTGCTGTTACAGTAGAGAAGGAGAAGATTGCTTTTCTTTGGAGCTGCTAAGCTGAAGATTCCAGGGGGGCCATTCAGGATGAATTACCTGGGGGTGGAGCTTACATAGAAAAAAGCTTAAATGAGTGAGACTGAGTCCTGACCACATCATTTGAACTCTTAGATCCAGCTGAGGCTGGCGTAAGGTCTACTTTTTTCCTTTTTGGATACATGAGCAAAGCATTTATTTTTTTCACCCTTTTACTTTCAATCTTTTTGTGTCTTTGAATCTGAAGTGTGTCCCTTGTAGACAATATATATAGTTGGATCGTGTTTTTGTCTGCTCTGCTAATTTCCCTACCTTTTAATTGGAATGTTTAATACATTTACATTTAATGAAATTGCTGATAAGGTAGGATTTACATCTGCCATTTTATTTTGCTATTTATTTTCTGTATGTCTCATGTCTTTTTTGCTCTTCCATTTTTCCATTAATGACTTATTTTGTGTTAAATAGATATTTTCTATTTACCATTTTACTTCCTGTGTTTTTTCTTTTACAAAATATTTTCAGTTACTTTTCTTAGTGGTTGCCCTGGGGATTGCAATGAACATCCTAACCTAAAATAATCTCATTTGGATTAATGCTAACTTAATTCTAATAGTATACAAGAAACTTGGCTTCAGATAAAGCATAATTCCCTCCCTCCTCCTTCGTGCTATTTTTATCATACAAATTACATTTTTATGCATTATAAGACTTTGACTCAGTTTTATAACTAATGCTTTATGTAGTTGTCTTTCAAATCAGATAGGGGAAAAGCAGAAGTAGCAAAAACCACATTTATACTGTCTTTCATATTTACCTAAGTTGTTATTTTTACCAGAATGAATTGATAATTCCTTCTCTCTCTCTCTCCTTTCCCCTTTTTCTTATACAAGCTTAAAGTTCAGTTCCTTGTATTCTGAAGTGTTCTATGTGAGATCGCATGCCATGGGGAACATCTAAGGGGGCAGTGGGCACCGTGTTTCCTGCACAGATCTATCTTTCTGTTTCTGGGGCCAGAGACATCATGTTTATGAAATAAAGGGAATTAATATAAGACACGTTTATTTAGCCCAGTCAGTATTTTCTAACTCAGGAGAGCAGAATTTTAATAATAAACATGTAGATTAAAGATGCCATCAAATCTTGTCTGCTCTTCCTAGTGAGTTTAATTCCCATCCTCATGACTAGGCTGGCCTCATTCTATTAACCAATGTTAGAATGTGGCAGAAGTGACATTCTGGGATTTCTGAGAGTAGGTCTTAAGAGACCTTGGGGCCTCTGCCTGGGACCCCTGGAATGCTCCCTCTGGGACCCCTGAGCCACCATGTGAGTCCTACTACATTAATCTCATGCTGTGCTGGGGAAACCACATAGAGATACTCCAGACCAAGAAAGCCTGGACATCCAGCCATCCCTGCCAAGGCACTAGATATGTGAGTGGAGCCATCCTGGACTCTCCATATCAGCTCATCCGCCATCTGAAAAGCAATGAGTGACTTCTGCTGACATCACGTGAAACAGAAGACATGTCCATTCAAGCTAATTTCTGACCCACAGAAATCACAAAATATAATAAAACAGTGATTGTTTTAAGTCACTGGATGTTGAGGCAGTTTGTCATGTAGCAATGGACTATGTATAATGAGGTGATATGAGCTGGTTCATCTGACCAGACAGGAGGGATCACTATAAATCGTTTAGACTCAGGGTCTCAAACTCAAGTGCCAATAAGGGCCACCTGGCAGGTAATGTAAATGAGCGGAGATGATCTGGGGGAAGGGGCAGGATTTATGCAAACCAAATATGTCACGTCTGGAGAGGAAAGTCAAGTGTCGCCCTGAGGGAACACAAGCCTAGAGTTGCCAGACTTTTCAAGAGCTGTCAGGTTTTTTAATGCCCAGATCCTAACTTTTTAAACTGTTGGAAACTCGTTTTAAAAATTATAATGTTACCTTGCAAACCGAGTAACACACTATCTCCCCAGCTACCAGTTTGTAATCTGACTCAAGCCCCTCAGGTACAGATGAGAAAACAGTAGTCCAGATGGGGGACATGTCACGCTAACAGTTCCGCTATGTGTTAACATCCTAAAAAGGCCTGAAGCCCAGGACTTCTCTGCATGGTCCAGGGCTCTCGTTACTGCTCCACAGTGCTTGGTCAAGACGGAGAATTCTCAGATAGGTGGCACTTGCAAGAATTAGCAGAACCGCAGCCCACAACTCCCGGGAATGCAAGATGACATGGGCCCCACACTCAAGGTTTCACTCAAAGCAATGAGACTTCTATCTGCCTAATTTATTCCTGATTGCCAGTAGCATCTGTTTTGTACCACACATTTTTATGGTAAAGGAAAGTATATAAACTAACATCCTGGTTCATCAGAACCTGCTGAGGTAGATATTTCATTCCATAATTTGCTTAGTTTGTCTCCCAATAACTGAAGATATCTATATTAAGGTAGGTTCACTACTGTAACCAAGAATCCCAAATTTTAAGTACCATAATGTAATAAAACAAATTGCTCTTGCCCATGCAGTAGTTCAGTGTGAGCATGTAGATTGGACAGCTCTTTGCTGCCCTTTAAATGGATACTTGGGGGCCAAGCTCCTTCCATCTCATGTCTCTGATGTGATCTTGGGCCTTGGAGTACTTCCCTCCCAGCCTCATAGATGGGGAAGTCCCAAACATGGAGAGTTGCACTGAAGAGTTTTCTTTTGTTTTCTTTTGTTTTTCTGAACAGGCTGGGTCTGGACACCCATGTACATCAGTTCTGCTCACATCTCTTGGCCAGAACACAGTCACGTGGTCCCACTCTACTGCAAGGGGGACTGGGAGATGTGGTCCAGCTGTGTGTCTGGGAGGAAGGGGAATGGGGTCCTTGCAGAATCATTCTTTTCAAGCATCTGCAGCATTTCAGAGATTGTAGAGCTGCCATAGAAAGACTCCGGAGACGGGGACTATATCCAGATTTTTGTCTTGCTGTTGGGATTGTAAGCAATAGTAATTAATTACAGAAGATTGTCTGGAAATTGTCATACTATGTATCAAAAACACAAGGGGAGCACATGCTGCTGATGCTAAGGACCATGTTGCTAATAATAAGCACCAGCATTTATTGAATGCTTACTCTATGCCGGGAGCTGTTACAGAAGCGCTTTACAGGAACAAAGTAACCTTAATAGAGAGGTGTGAATAAGGTCAAGCGGGGGGCAGTCAAGGAAGCGTCCTGCAGAGAAAGATATTTAGGCGGGATTAAAGGACTTTAGGGTCAAAGTTAGAAGGGAGGTCCTAAGACAGTGTTCCAGGTCTAGGAAGAGTGAGATTTGTATCAGCGGGACTGATAAATCTGTTAATCTCCGTTACCTTTGAAATATACAAGAGGAATCACAGTCGGCCAAGAGACAGGAGGCAGGAAATCTGCTCCATGCACAGGAAAGCCTCTTGGACCCAGCGTAGTCTGAAATTAACTTAGTGCCCCCCACCCCCCACCTAAGTTACAGACGTTCTTCACTCTCAGTTCCTTGCACTGGTGGACAGAAGTTTGGGGGTAAAGAAGGGAAACCAATGGAGTTTAATTCTCTCCCTTGCAAGGGTAAGAAGAGCACTGCTGTTCAGCCTTGGGTGGAGCCGTGGGAGAACAAAGGTATTCAAAGCCAGGAGTCTCCCCTTGCTTTCGCGGGGAAAGTATCTCAGGTTGGTGGTCAAAGAGCCAGGCAGGTGCCTTCCAGGAGTGTTTTCAGCTTCTGTTTCCTTGATCTGCTTTACTTTAACCCCTTCCTGGTTTGGGCAAGGTCATAAAGTGGGTGGGCTTCATTCCTGCCCCCCAGCCCCATTCAGCATCCTTCTCTGCTTGCATTACCTTCAGTCAAGTCCTGATGTCTCGGTTCAGAAGAGGGCGTCGAATCAACCACCTCTCATTGAACTGCAGTGTTCTGAATGTCTTATTCCTCCTAGGATCATCTGAACTCTGCAAAAAAGTGTGATAGCTGGGAGGGGGTGCTTTCTCTGGTGCTGGAATCCAGGTAGAAGGAAGGAATTAGGTCTCTGTGGGGCCAAGGAACAGCGACAACTTTACAAGACACAAAAACCTGCCCAGGGAACCATCTTTACAGCCCCTGTAGCTGCAGATGAAAAGTTAGGGCACACAGCCCGGTTATGGGGAAGGACCACGTATGGCATCGTGATAGTCTGGGTGTGACCCCGGGCTCTGCCACCAGCTTGTCGCGTGGCCTTGGGTAAGTTATTCTGCTTTGCTGAGACTCAGCTTCCTGATGGAGCAATGGCCATACACCATCCATCTCAAAAGTGTCTTGTGCCTTAATGAGATTAGATTAACGATGAGCTCAGATTTGCTGACATGCTCTCGAACTGGAAAATGCCACACTCAAAGTGAGGTGTCTCTGTTTTCCCAGGAGGCCCTGCTTCTGATTTCTCCCCAGGTGGGGGGTTAGCGGGGGTGGGGGGAGGCTTGATGAGGAAGGGACTCAGCCACCAGGGGGACTTACGCTTGGTGCAGGGGGCGGGGAGGGGCGTCCTGGGCAGGAACTTAAGGACATTAGGGAGAAGAATGTCAGAGAGGAGGTGGGGGCTCTCTAGGCCTGCAGTAAATACTGATGGACTGTCTGGCCAACAGAGATCAGAACACTGGCTCACAGAACATGGCTTTGGGGACCCTGTTCAGGATCTAAGTTGGTCCTGGTGCCCTTTGAAGGGCGAGCAGGGCCAGAGAAAAGAAGCAAATATCCCCAAGGAGTAAACAGCGTCAAGGCTGGGTCCTCACGGCCACTCTGGACCCTGTGGCTGCTGCCAGGCTATGTGTGGGGCCTGCCAACTGGGCTGGGCACACTTGCCTGCTTGAATGAGTGCGGCCCCAGGTTGTGCCAGATGTCTGGGAGAGGGCAGCTTCGTGGGGTTGGTTGGGCCTGGGTATTCAGCACGGGAGTTGGTTCAAAAAGGCAGAGGGGGCCAATGTGTCCCTGTGTGCTGTCCTTGTACATATGTCCCTGTATGCTGGATGTTGTCTCATGGATTACTGGTGATCTGCACCCCGTCCGAGTGGCAGTGCCACAGAAATGCACAGACACATGGTGTCAGCTAACAGCACCTGGGCTCAGGCACCAAGCACCTTCCAGGCTCAGAAATTCAGGAGCTTGAGAGCAGCCTCCACCAACTGATTGGAACTGGTGGCTACGAGAAAACGGATTTGCTGTTCCTCTCCAAATGCATCACCTGCTTATTCCACTGGTTGAGTGTCAATTACTCATGCGGCTCTGGTTTCCATGAGATTACACGAATGCAAGAAGGAAAGACAGAGAGAAGGAAGAAGAAAAAAAAGTGCCAAAGAAATTAGAACGTGGCTGACAGCAGCTCAGATCTTGCCTTTCTATCCTTCCTCCTCTTTTTGTTTGTGCAAACACAGCTTAATTATTCCCTGAAGCTGTTTAGGTTTGTGATCATGGTGCAGTAAACAAGGACCTTTGTTTTCCCTTGGAGGCCAGACTATTCCAGCGCTTGCATTGCTCTGAGGGTGCTGGCCAGCATCTGCTGTGGCTTATACAGGTCTTGTGAGTTGCCACTCACCCTTCCTGTGCCCAGGGATGACATTATGAATTGATCATGTCATGCTTTTCTGCTGAGCTGGGACCCAGCCTCAGAATCCCTCATGACACGGCAGTCCAGGCAGCCAATGTCAATTGACTGGAATCGGCATAAGAGATAAAATGATGTGTCATCCTTGATTTAAGCCCCCCTACCCTCCGTTAATCTGATGAGAGAAAGAACACAGGGGCCTACTGCCTTCTTCTCCCCTCTTGACCACGGTGTCTGCTTCCCACTCGTCAGAGAGCTTTGGCTTAACAAGGGGTCCTGCAGAAGTAGGGGCAAAAAGTTTGGGAAGCTGTGCACACGCTTTATTTCTCTCAGTCTCTCCCTCTGACTCCTAACTGCCAGGGCAGCAGGAGGTGTGGGATAGCAGGTAGGGAAAGATGCGAAGTTATGAAAGAGCCCACGACCGGGAGAGGGAGCCAGGGGGCCCAGCAGTGCCTATTTCTCTCTGAATTGCAGCAAAGGAAGTGAGCCAAAGCTTGGGGGAGTCCAATCACGGAAGCTGCCAGGCAGGAAGCATGTAAAGGGGCCACCCAGTATGAAAACAAAAAGGAAACAAGGGTTGCCATAGCTTCCCTTCTTCTTCAAGTTTGGAAATTTCCAGAGTTGGCTAACTTAAGACCCTTCAAAGACTGAGGGCACTTTCAAAGTCAGCTGTGTTTCCAGGATGGCTTCCTCATTCATTCATTCAATAATATTTAGTGGAGACCCACCAAGAGCCCCGTCCTGTACCAGTTACTGGGGACACTTCAGCGAATAAGAGGACCCATTGCTGCCTTCAGAGATCCAACAGGCAATCAGGAAAAACTGAAATAAATATGTAATTGTCATGAAATCAGATGAGGTCTACAACAAGAAATGCGCAGGCTACTGCAGGCACATATTTACCCACACGTATACATACACATCGGCATAAAATATTTCTTGCCTTGAAAGCATGACAATATTCATTTTTAACTCTGCCCTCGGGAGCCAGGGCCACAATAGTATCTGGAAGTTTGGTCTGTTGAGATTCTATCTGACTTGTGGTCTCTTGTTCATTGAACAAGAATGCATTAAGCACCCACTCTAACGGACTTTCCTTTTCAACAAAACCTGTTTTCAGAGAGGTCACGGAAAATGACCATTCTGCATTTATAGCCAAACCCACTCTGTGCCAGAGGGGCAGGAACAGGACACAGAGGCCAGGCCCTTGAGGAACTGGTCCAGCAGAGTTCCCCTGGCTTGAGGAACTCACATTTGTATGGCAAGCTAAGTCCCAAAAGCACAATTAGATGGAAGAGCTTTATGTTCGCCCTGGGAGGCTTGGAGGACAGGGGTTACCATCCCGATGCTTTTCCTGGAACAGCACAGGCCAAGTCAAGTTTCAGAAGCGTTTTCTTTTTTCTTTCAGATCACTGTTCAGATATACTCAAATAAGCTAATATTCCCAATTCCTCAATAGAAAAATCTATTTTACTTTTTGCCAGTGCAAAGAGAAGAGGAAGAGCCACAGACAGGGGAGCAGCAGGTTTTCCATAGTTCTCCAAGATCAGAGCCCTCACGCCCCTCTGAAAACAACACGGCCTCTTGACTATCCTCATTTAACAAGTGCAGCCCCCAAGATGACCCCCAGTGACCCAGCTTCCTCCTACTCCTGCCCTTGTGTGGTCCTCTCCCACACCAGTATGTGACTTCTGAGAACAGGTTATTAAAGACTTCAGCTGCTGTCTTGGACACTCCTTTTCTTTTTCTCCTGGATATCCCCCCCCTCTCTCTAGGGAAACCCCCTGCTAGGTAGTGAGCTGATTTCTGGAGAAGCTCACCTGGTGAGGAACCAAGGCCTCTTGTCCCCAGCCCATTCAACCTCTGGGTGACCATGGTCCTGGACAACAACACCTTAACTGCAGTTTCATGAAAGACTCTGAGCCACAAGCATCCAGCTAAGCTGCTACCAGATTCCTGATCCCCAGAAACTGTGAGATAATAAATGCTTGTTGTTTCATGCTGCTACAGTTTGGGGGAAATTTGTTACACAGCAATGGGTAACTCATACATACCTCCTTTATTTTCTTCTCTAACCGAGGATGGCCACCACTTCCACAGTTGCGAGAATTCAACACCTCTCTCATTTTCTACCTCAAAATATAGTAACAGCCGAAAAGGTGATTTATTTGTTAGTGAACAATTCTGTGGTTATCACTGCCATCCTCAATAATGGTAGATATCCCACAGTCAGCAGAATTCAGTTACTGTGTTCAGTCAACAGTCATTTACTGGGCTCTCAGCTGTGGGCAAGGCAGTGCCTGTGGGCTGGGATACGGAGATGAGTAAACACACACTCTCTAGGGGGAGATATTACACATGCGATCATAATGCAGAGTAGAAAGTTTCAGATGATCTGGAGAACTCAGAATGAGACTTGACATCTCTCCTCAAGGAGTTTACTAGATTCCAGTTGGGGAGATGAAACTTCAAAATCAGAAACAAATAGGCATGATACTCTCCGCACATAGTTGGAACTTGATACTTCTATGAAAACTGAATGGATATATAGTTGCTAATAAATAAACACTAAACGATGTGAGAATCGTGAAAGTGTGAAATATTGCCAGATTCTTATTTTTCACTTTAAATTCCTTAAGTTTCAACAACTTACTGGAGAAAAAAATTCAAAAAGCAAAATGAAACAAAATAGTAACAACAAAAGAAAGCCCTCCACTTCTGTCCCTGGGCATGGTTACACCGCTCTACCGCTCTCCTCTAGCTCCCTCCTGCATATAGAGACAATTAATCCAAAATGTCTCAATTCTCTAAAGCTCCATGGAGAATCTCCTATATCGGCTTATGCCACCCTATCATTCAGTTGAAGGAAAGGGCTCGTTGCCTGTGAAATATACCAGAATCTGACTATAATATTGTCCTAGACATGCATGCTGTAAAAGTTCTTTGTTGCAAGGTCCTTTTATGTCTTGTTGAATACGGTAAAAGAAGCTACATTAGAAGTTTTATGTGTTGTTTTTTTTTTCACCTCCGTTTATAGTCTTGGTTTGGGTTTATGATAGATTATTGAATGTAAAATGGACATGGTGGGCAGGGTTTACATCCTTGGTAGACCAGATGTCTTAAACTTGTACTTTTTTTTTTTTTATAAGGACTAAATTTGGCCTGTATGATGTGGCTGCTGTTCATGTTATTATTTTTAATTAAGCAATCACTGAAAATTTATATTCTCAGTTATTACTCTTACCCTATGGCTAAGAAGTACTTTTAAACAATCCCTCATAATGGAGAAAATATTTCCCTCTACCCATGTTTCTATCAAAACAGGAAAATTAAAAGCAGACTAAAAAAGGTGCATATTTCAAGAAGAATGGGAATTGTAAAAAGAAACCAAAACATTAATTTCTGGTCTGTTTTACTCATTACCTTCACTTGCCTGGTCCTTGTAGGCACTGAAGTCTGTGACCCCAGCAGCATACCTCGAGATGGCTATTTCCCAATACTCTTGGGAATCCCTTGATGCTTGGTTCTCACTGTAGCATATAACCCCTCCCACAAAATGCAGCCAAGGGTAACTTAACCGGAGTGACTTAACCAGAGCAGAGAAGAACTCAGGGGTGGGGCTGTCATGCTGGGCTGTCAGCCCCCCTGACTCCACAGCGCGCTCCACCCAAGGTTCTGCTTCCACCAAATGGTCACTTGCTACACCTGGAGGACCTTGATGAACAGTCACATATCCAAATCCTGAAGGTCTATTTGTGACTGCATCCTGGAGCTGTGTGCCCTTTGCCTGTCCTTGCTACCTAGACCCACCACACTTTGATAAATAAATTCCCCTGGGTAAAAGCCAAACTTTTTATTGAAAAATGGAATTCACTCTAGAGCGACCAGCTGTATAATAAGATGTCAGTGCTTTCCAAAGGCCCCAGGAATGTCTCCTTAAACAGAGGAGAAGTGGAAGTTCAGAGAGGGTATGCCACAGGACACGCTTTCCAAGGCTGCCCAGCAGGAAGGACAGTGATACTGCTGAGGACTGACTGTCTCCACGTCTCACTTGGGGCAGAGCCCAATCCTGTGCATACAGAACTTTCTGTGATTATTGAAAGTGGGTCTGCCTGGTTTTATTGCTCAAGTTCTGAGTCTCGAATCTTCCTTACCCACCAACGAATATAATTTAGTATAAAGAGGGAAGAATTAAGGAGAAATAAAAAGGGAGCTGACCTCGGCCAACTCCTTACTATATGCGCCAAGCACAACACCCGGCACTTCTCAGACCTAATCCCAGCCTGTGAGGCAGGAGCCGTGTGCCCTGTCCTTTAGATAATATAAGACCCCAAATGTTAAGCGGATTGTTCAGGCTCACAGAACCAGGACGGGCCGGCTCTACAGCACAATCTCCTCGGGAGAAGCGCTTAGAATTCTGCTGCATTCATCCGTGCTGTTTCCCTTTTCCCTCCTTTTCGCATTTTCTCATCTGTCTACTTCCTGCCTTCTGTTTCTTGTTCATCTTCCAAGACCTACGTCACTTTGGCCTTCTGGCGAAACTGCTCTGAAACATTAGCCCACCTTGGCATCCCCTCTATCCCAACCCTTGTCTTTGAGGAAGCTCCCACTCAGTCAACGTCTGTCCTGCACAATGTAGAGCTTTGTTATATTGACAGAAAGTGCTGGAACACATGGCGCCGCCTTACTTTATAATCACCTTTTATTTCATACTGTGTTCTTCAGCTCCGTGCACTCAGGGGGTTTATTTTATTTTTGCCCCATGCTTTGTTGTGTGTGTGTGTGCGTGCGTGTGCGTGGGCTTCTCAGCAAACACTCCCCCTTCCTGAAGCACCCCAGTTTCCCTCTGGGGAATTACCAACCCCCATTGTGCATGGCTTCAGAGAGAAGATAACTACAGACGATGGCCTTGCACTCGGGAAGCCGAGGAGGCCAGATCCTCTTTCTTGGTACCCCAGTATGCCTAGAGGTGAGCACGTGACCTAAGCTCAGCCAATCAGAGCCCTTCTGAGGATGGAAGGTCTGACTAGTGACCACGTATCACCATGTCGACATGCCCATCAGCTGTCCTGCCGGGAGTGCAGAGCTGGGCTTCCTGCCATCGGATCCTCACTGCTGCCTTGGCTCTAGCTCGGTTCTAGGCCGGGTCCTCTGGCTTCCCACCAGCTCTGTGGGCCTTGAGAACTTCCAGAAATGTTTCTCTTGCTTTCAGCTTGTTTCTGTTATTTGTAACTATATGCTCCCACAGAAACTCAGCCCTGGGCTGGGCTCAGATAAGCAGTGTAAGTATAAATTCTTGCTGATTGCCTTTCTGAGGTCACAATATAATTGCCACCCAACATTTGTGATGAATAATGAGAATTTGACTCTGTTTCAAAGCCTAAGCTTCTGAGGGGGCTGGGAAGGAGTTTTGGATAATAACTGGGTGTTCTCCAAGCAGCCAACTCCCTTCTTTCCAGTCTCTCCTTTGCAAATCCCAACTGCCTCCCCTGTTTTCCCTGCACGTTATCCCTGGGGTGGATGCAACTTTAAAAAGTGGTGGTAGAGCCTGTTTCTTCTGCTTCCTAGCATCACAGCAATGGCACTGCCACACAGCAGCTCTGTTAAGTTAAGTGCCCTGTGCTACTTTGTCATGAGACCATATCCCATTCTTCAAACCAGTCAGGGACTGAGGAAAACAGAAATTAAATGTGAAGCAAGAGGGATGGAGACTGGCCAGGAAAGGAGAGGCCAGGTGTGGATGGATGACAGGCAGAGGGAGGCTGCAGGTGGGCTGCACTCCTCTCCCCAGCATCTCCCGGAGAATGATGTGTCTCACATTTGCACGACAGTATTTGCCCAGGAAGAGCAAATTGGAGCACCAAATCGGAGCCAGGCACAAAATGATAAACTTCTCCCCAGAGAAGCCATTAAGAGTTAAACTGGGCAAAATTCTTTTCACCACAATTTCACTTGAAGCTGGGAAAGTATGCCGTCATTTTTCTCAAACTTAGAGTCAGAGGGGGCTCATTAAAGTCACTTACACGTTCTCCAAGTGCATTTGAAATAACAGAGACGAGGTCAAGGAGGAATCATCTCTTCGTAGCAGCCTGACACTCAAAAACCAGCAGCCTGGATGGTCCCTGACCTTGCCAACATCCCTTGTTTCTCGGCAGCACTGAAGATCACAACATTCAAAATTCAGTCCTTGTCTCTAGTGCAATTCTCCAAATAACCCCAAAGGTAATTCAAGTTTTGCTGGTTTTTTCCCCTTGGAGAACATACTTCCCCGCCCTCCAAAACACATCCATGTGTACATGCACACCCGACTTTGCAGAGTTACATTTAGGACGATATCTCTATCCTTACAGACCAGCATGGACTCTCCCCAGCTCCACCACAATTAAGAAACTCTGAGCTAGAAGCCAGTGCAAGAGCATTACCGAAGTTTCTGAGGGTGATGGTGAAAGATTCCTATAGACTGGCATTCTGTTCTGTAAAAATCCTCAGTCTCTAAGAAGTGATCCACAACTCAAGAGAAGGGGTGATGTGGCTAAGGCTGAGATGCAGAGATGAGTCCAGGGCTTCCCACACCCATTTAAACTAGTCGTGGGGCAGCCAACGATGCCAACCCAGAAGAAACTAGAGGCAAGAGGTGGAAGGACCAAGTCCTCATGGCATGATCTGAGATCCTAAATCCAGCTCTTCCTGAAGCCATCATCCCTTGAACTGTCCAGTTATGGGAACCAATCAATCCCCTTTGGTCTAAGCCAGTCTGAGTTTTATTTCTGTCATTTACAACCCATGCAGTCACCAACATCGTAGTGGATTATGGACTAGGTCAGGAGCCCCAAAGCTTCCCACCTGGGCCGGCTTCTGCCACTGGACCTATTTTGGGCTAGTGTCTTCTCTGAGTCTCTCTTTCCCCATCTGTAAATGAGGGGGTTGGGTGAATTGCCAGTGTGGCATTCTGGTTTCCACTCTCTTCCTCCAGCTTTCAAGCTCTGTGATAAGGGCCAGAAGTGTGACCTTGACCATCAGCTGCTTGTGAATAACACAGGAAGGAAAGAGCAAAAAGCATGCTTGTATGTACAGGCCAGGTGAGGTGACGGAATCAGATATCCCATTTGGGTCGGTTTAGGGGGTGGCTGGGGTCCTTAGCACCTGCCTCCACCAGCCATGAGTTGGACCCCTCAGTGGCCTACTGTTTTGTGCAAGGGCCACTCCCGTGCCAACAATCTCTTACTTCTGGGCTGGTGTCAAGTCAAGTTGTTGGGAATGCCTGAGAGGTGACTGAAGTTTGGAACATGCGTTTGGTAGTGGCGTCCAGATCCCTTGCACCGGTCTCTTTCTGCCTGTGTTTTTAAAAGCTAAGTTTCCAAAAATACAGTTAGGGTTACCACGTATACAATGCAGATTCATCTCAGTGATAGAGGATGCATTCCAGGTCTCTCCTGGTTGTCAGACACAGGAAGTATCAGAACACGTTCCTCTGATCACTGCTTCCCACTCCCCGTCTTGTCCTCTGCCACCTCCTGATCCCATAGGTGTGGGGGTGGCACAGTCTGGTGCCTTTGGGACAGAAAGATCTGAGTTCATGCCTTTGATCTGCCACTTACCAATGGTATGACCTTGAGCTAATGACCTAACCTCCCTGGGCCTCAGTTTCCTCCTCTGTAAGATGGACTATTATACTGATGGAGTGTTAGACTGCAGGGGGCAGAGCCCAAAGTGCTTAGCACAGACCTTGCACACTGTTGCTCCTCAGTCAGCGCTACCAGGGGCTGCTGAGAATGGTCTGCTCCCAGTTTGTCCTGTGGACGAGCTTCTGAGTGGGGATCACACTTATTCGCCTTTCAAAGCTCACATCACAGGTCCTCTGTTCTCTCCTGTTAGCCAGCTGTACTTGGCTGCATCACTGTTCTAGGTTTTATGTTATAATGTGACAGTGACCACGATGGGTTCTACTCATCTACCTCCTATTGGATGACCTTGGACAAGTTTTTAAAATTCTTTTAGCCTTTTTTTACCCCAGCTGCAAAATGGTGATCTGAGTGACCGTGCCGTGGTGCTGTGAGACTTAAGGTGGAAGATGTACTCAGCGTGCTGAGGACAGTGCCTGTTCCCAGAATGAGAGATCCACACAGGGCTGAGGAGGTGAGTTCAATTTCTGAGCCAGAATCTAAGCTTCACCATGACGAACTGTAGCCTGCAGATTCGGCAGACGAAATGAAAAGTGAGGATCAACAGAGGAAAATGAAGCGCAGGGTGTCTGTTTCACAGGTGCAGAAAAACTTGTAACAGAAAGATAGAGATGCTAAATGTCTGGGCCTGCTCAGAATTAAAACATCAACACAGATAGCTGAAGAGTTAAATTAGGTATTCTAATAGATGTAGCCAAAGAAGTAGATGGTACACTGTCATTGGAAGCTTCACTGCCTTACAGCATTTGAGGCTTTTAGGAAGGAAAATTCTCCACTTCCCTCCCTAGACAATTATCTTAAAGAGGGCTAGGAAAGTCTCAAAATCCATTTTAATTTATTTTAATTAAAATCATGAATTCCATTTACTTTGGAGTTGGGCGAGGAAGAGGGCGGTGACCACAAAGAAGCCACAGGGTAAGGATCACTGTCCCAATGAATTTTGACACCGTTTTCCTTAAAAGGTGTGTATCCTGCAAAGGTTTTCAGTGAAAACTCTCAAAGTTTGAGTTACTCTTTGCACCACATACCGTGAAATCTTGTCAAGAAGCTCTTCTATTAAGATCTAAGAACATTCAGAAAGAAAAATTGTGCTCTGCAGTTAGTAAAGGAGCCGAGAGGACCAGATTCTTTCGGTTTTACAACGTTCAGTTTACCCGTCTCTAAGCTGAGCAAACTCATGATTTCTTGAGTAGGGGCTGTGCTTCTTTCTAGAACTGTTTTGAAACTCACAGGACCGTTGAAGCCCTGGGAACTCTATAGTCAGAGAGCAGTTAGGGGGAGCAATCCTGCTGGAGAATTAGCCAGAGAAACGCACTGCTTTGGCAACAGGAAGACCATAGAATGTAATGAGAATTCTGACAAAGGGAGCAACACACATAGGTCACAGGAATAGACAATGTACCCGCGGTGCCTCCATGGTCCCCGTGGGAGGCTCAGAAGGAATGAGTCACTGGGGATTCGCTTCTGGAATTGAGAAGACATGCTCTTCTCCATAAACGATGCCTCGCCTTATCTTTCCATCCCATAATCACACTCCATCGGAGCCAGGAGGGTGGCAGGAAGGCCAGCAGCCTCCCGCCCAATGGCAACTCTTCCTTGCTCTCTCCGAGGGCCGCAGGGCGCCTGTTAGAATGCTTTCTGTTTGCAAATTGGATGGGCTGCTCCAGATTTATCCCATCACATTTGCAAAGCTCCGCCCTTTATCTCTGGATGTGTCTTGTGTCTTATCTGCCAAGAGTCCTCTAGCCTGCAGAGGTAGCCTGCCGGCTGGAACTTAATCAGGCAGCGTTTGAAGATCTGGGGGCCCTCTGGCAGCCAGGCACCTTATCTCACCGTGCAGAAATCCCTCTGGGAGCTGTTCTCCCAGAGCACTGGGGCCCAATCAGGAGGGGCTAGAGATGGATTTTTGATTTGCCAGACAAAACAATACAAAATAAAACCTATCTTTTAATATATTACCTGGGAAGCCCAGATCAACCTTTGGGAAAAACCTATACACTTCAAGGTGGGTGGTAGAGAATCTTAAAGGTTATGTAATTCAAGAGGTTGGGTTGGGGTAGAAGGAAAGGTGGGGGCCAGAGACAGTTGGTTCATTGGCCAAGTTCACCCTGATTACCTAGATATCTCAGTGACACAGGCTAATGGCTCACTGGTCCCTCAAAAGGGAGCCTGGGGAAAATAAAACACAGGGTGCGTTCTCAAGAAAGGGAAACTCTGCAAATGTCCCAAATGCCCAGAAAGCAGGTGCCAGCTCACTCTGCTGTTGCTATAGGTCCGAGCTGCCACAAGGTGGCCATAAGCAAGACCACTCTTGCTTTTATTTAAAAAAAAAAAAAAAGTGCTTTTGGTGCTTAATTTTAGGTACTGATATTTAAGGCATCAGGCCAACAGGGATTTTGTGGTGTCCTAACAAGGAAGTTTGGTTTCCTGATGCAAAGACCAGAAAGGGTCTTCTTTTGTGTTAAGCACACAGTGGACAGAAGCCCAGGCCTGGCTTACCTCCAAGGGGCCTGACCGAAGAGCCTTGGGTTCTTGGGCGAATAGCTCACTCCCCACAGGCTGAGTCCCTGAGGATCTGCCGCTAAGTCCTCAGACCTCCTGGTTGAGAAGGTTCAGCTCACAGACCTTCAGAGGCCTCAGCCAGTCCTTTGTGATCATTTCATACGGTGGCAAAGTCTGCACGGGGGCAGTGAGCGACTACGAGTCCTTTTCCCTGAGACTCACACGTCTTGCTGGTTTCTCGAAAAGTGTTACAGCGAGAGCTTTGGTGGATGGGTGGTGACTTCTGTTCAGTTAGCACAACAGGCACTTGGTCAGCCTGCCTAAGGGAAATGACTAAAATGTTAGCACACTGTTGCAGCAACAATCAAAACAACGTCCTTTCTTTTACTTATATAATACCTTGTAGTTTTGAAATGGCTTTCTCACTCGTTCTCTCTTTGGATGCTCACAACAACTTGGGCAGGCAGGCAGGCAGAGACAGGTATCATCAGAGCCTTAGCTGGTTCATAGGGTGCCTCTGAGGGAATTAGACAAAGATTTCCCCTTCTTCTGTTGAGATGGGGTGGTTGGTGCAAAGCTGGCTCAGCTGAGTATCAGCTCCTGCTTGTCCCTCAGCCACATCCTCCTGTGCAGCGCACGACCTGCCCAACCTTACATGGCAGCCATTTTTCAGATGAAAAAAATTAAGGCTCAAAGAGTGTAACTGACTTGTGAAAGGTCACGTGTCTTGTAGCTCTTCCCGCTACTGGTCCTGTGGTCCTTTTCCCGTACCCATCTATCCTCCTGACTCACCTTCTAGCTTTACATCCACAAACAGTACTTAATAAAACACTTAATATATGAACATTTGCCTTTCCTCTCCTATTCTCATCCAAATGTCCTACTTCCTGAGTTGAATAAATGCCTATATCAAGAGCCAACCTTACAGGATTTTGACTTGCTATATAAAATTCCACCCCAAAACTCAATCCTTTGAGACTTTTAAGGCTGCAGCTGCAAACAATTAATTTGTGTTAAAATCCAAATGCATCTGGAAGAGCGTTCCATTAAGTCACTGCTTCCCAAACTGTCTTCCTTTGAACACTGGTGCTGTCAGATGAGGGGCATCAGAATCACCTGGAGGGTCTGTGCAAACACAGCTCCCTGTGCCCCACCCCCTGAGGTTCTGATTCAGTAGATTTGGGGTTGGGCCTGCGAACTTATAAACTGACATTTCTAACAAGCTCCCAGGTGGCGCTGATGCTGCCTTTTCCAGAACCAAATGTTGGAAAGAAAGGTTCCAGAAGATGCTAACAGCGGTTCAATAGGACTTTAGGGTTTTTTGCTTGTTTTGTTTTGTTTTTCATATGTACATATACTTATTAGTGTACTCGTGAAAGTTAATTCAGAAGGTAGTTTGAAAAATCCTATCACGAGCCATAAGAAGCCTACATGGCTGTCTGGACTTAACTTACTTATTTACCCTCCAGTCATTTAAACAAACATTACCTAAGTACTGAAAATGTTCCAGGGTCTGTTTAAGTCCCTGGGGATTCAAAGGCCTGGTCCTTGTCCTCCAGGAAGTCTCAGTCCCTCTGGGCACAGAGACGCAAACAGACCATTACGACCCAATGGGTTACTTTGCCTGAGTAAGGTGGGTGCTAGGCGTCTGGGGGCTGGGAGTGATGGGTGGGTGGTTTTGTGAGCCAACAGGAGGAAAGAGGCCTCGTGGACACCAGCCCTCAAGAACCTTGTTTGAGTCACTCTTTGTTTCTAAGGCAATGGCTTTGACGCTACCTGGGGCAGCGACCTTTATAGGTTTAGTCTGCCCAAGGAGTTCACAGAACATCAACGGTGGCCAGGGCCAGCTCCATGGATGTGCAGCTGGTGAGGACCCAGAGTCCCTCCACACAGCAGAGCCCCAAGCTGGGTTTAATGCTCTGCTGTTGCTGTCTTTCAAGACATTCTTAACAATGTTTGAACAAGGGCCCTACATTTTCATTCTGCTCTGGGCCCTGCAAATGATGCTGTCGATTCTGACCATGACTATACTGGCCACTCCACAAAATCTTTTGGAGCACCTACTAAGTGTCATTTGCTGAACTGGGCATTAGAAGGTCTCAATTTAGTAGGATGGCGTTCCTGGCAGAGAAGCTACTAACTGAATACAGAAGACAGATGCACGAAGAGGAATTGACAACCCAGTGTGGGAAGCCGAGGGAGCGGAACACGCCCAGTCCTTCATGCCTACAAGAGAGAATTTATCTCTGCCAGTGCCTCGGGCTGTCAGCGGGAGACTCTGCATCTCCTGTCACAGCCAGGGAGGACGGGCGTCCCTGCCCAGGTAACTTACGGTGGGAAGGGTGGGGGAGACTCCATCACATAACACATCCCCCTCACGCCAGGTTTAGCTTTCCTCAAACTAATGTCACTAATGTGCATTTTTGTCAGAGGCTCATCGGACAAGCTGGGTAACCCTGTGCTGTAACAGATTTAACAATTTCTTTTTAGTTGGAGTACCGTCAGTTACAATGTGTCCATTTCTGGTGTACAGCACGATGTCCCAGTCATGCATGTACATGCATATATTCGTTTTCATATTCTTTTGTAACAGACTTCTTTTAAAGTGAAAAGTCATCTTCCTGTCTGGATCCTTGAATTGTCCTGAATCTCCACAGCCGTTTGAACAGAAGTCAGCAAATACCCAACTCTAGCAGGCTGACCTGAACTGGAGCTAAAATCTAGATGATTTCAAGTTATGGGTGGTTTGCTTGTCCTTCAAGACAGTGTCTTGCAAAGACTGGTTCACAGACCACTTGCATGAGGATCCCCTGGGATGCTTGTTAAAAAGGCAGAATCCTAAGCTGCAATCCACTCTGGGATCTGCAAAAATTATTTTTTTTCTTTTATTAAATTGCTCCCCAGGAAATGCTTAAACACATAGAAGTTTGAGAAGGTCCATAGAGGCCTTGACAGGAGATCACTGGAGTCTACTAAGTGAATAATGATATTTATTGCGCTCTCTATGGAGTACCCGGTGCTCCAAGAGGCCGTACTGGGGGATGTCAGAGATGAAATCCCCCAGCCAGAAAGGTGACAGTCTGTGGAAACAAAACTTGTCCACAGGCACAGACCAGAGGGGGCAGAGCTGAGCTCCGGGATCCCATCAGTGCCGCAGGCCAGGGGGCTTCAAACAAAGCTCCTGGAATGTTTGGCATTCACAAGGGTTGCCGGGGTGCCATCAGGGGAGCAGAGAACTGGCAGGGAAGGTGGGGCTCCCAGCCAGGACACCACCACTTACATCTGCTATCTGGGAGCTTCTGCATGAGATCTCACTTGAGCGAACCTGTTCCACAGTTTAAAACACATTTCAGGCCATGAAGGAAGGAAGGAAGAAAGAGATTGGAGCCGGCTTCAGTGATGGAAGAAGGAAGGACAGACCTGGCCCTAGGCCTGCCAGGCCCTGCAGGATCTGCGTCCTGCCCTCAGTGGTTGGCCTCATCCTAGACCAGGTGGAACCTGGCTCGGCACGTCCATCACATCCCAACAGGTCCCAGAGCCTTGCATCCCACCCCGCCAACATTTGCTGTTTCCACTCATTTTCTTTACCCCTCTTCGTGGTAACTCTCCCTGGCTTCTGTTCAGCCAAGTCCTTCTCTTCCTTTTACCGGCCTTCCTTGTCCTCCTTCTCTGGATTCATCCCCTGGACCCCCTTCATTTTTCTCCATCACTGCCCTCATTTCTTCCTAGCACTTAACCTCACTTTCCCCCCATGTGCCTGCTGCGTGTCTATCTTCTGAAGCACATGCCCACTCCCCAAGGGCAGGGACACCCACCTGCCCTGCTCTCTGCTGTGTCCAGAGCACCAACGCCACGCCTGGCAAAGAGCAGGCCGTCTCTGACTATTTGATGGGCGATGAACAAACGTGGTTGGAGAGGTGGCCGATGGCATTCCAGGGGGAAGAGACACACATACGCAGACCCGAAGAGGGATGGGGGCACAGCAGGGAGCGCGCCAGACTTCCCTGATCTCGTTCTTTCCACAGACGTGCATTGAGCACCTTCTGTGTGCCAGCCAGCACTCCTCAAGTTGCCGGGGACCCAGCAGTGAAGTCGAGAGACAAAGATCTCCCTCCCAGTGGAGGTGGCATCCTAGAGAACAGTTATGAAACGAGAGACCTAATAAATAAGGGAATTATGTAACCTTTCAGGAGGCGAGAAGTGTTGTAGAAAAGAAAAAGGAGAGCAAGGCAAGGAGGTTGGGAGCAGATGGGGGTGAGGGAGGCTGAACTAAATTGCAACCACTGAAGGACGCAGGGCGCTGGCTGCGCAGCCATGCTGGGAGGGAGCCTCCAGGCAGAAGGAACTGAGCCTGGCATTTCTGAGGAACAAGGAGCAAGAGGTCAGAGTAGCTGGAATGGGGTGGGTATTGGGGGGAAGAGGTCGAATAGATAAGGAGGGACTGACTCGTTCTAGGTCTGCACAGCCCAACATCGTCGCCACTGGGCAAATTGGGCTATTTACATTTAAATAAACTAGTAAAACTTTAAAGTGTAATTCCTCAGTCTCACCAGGAACTTTTTCAAGTAGTTCAATAGCCACGTGTGCCCAGTGGCTACCACACTGGACATTACAGATAGAGAGCACTCCCGGCACTGCAGAGAGGTCTGAGCGGGCATCACGAAGGCAGACCTCAACCTTTCCTCTGAGCAAAACGGGGAGCTGTGTCGGGTCTGAGCCGAGGAGTGGCCATCTGGCTTCTATGCTGAGGGTAGTGTCTAGGTGGGCAAAAGCAGGGAGCTCACAGCCTTAACAGGAGACTCTCATGGAACGAATGAGTGATGGAGGCTCAGGTCAGGGCAGCAGCCGAGAAGGGGGCAGGAAGTGGCCAGAACCCCAGTATCTTGAATGTAGAGGCAACAGGACCTGCTGACAGATCAGATATGGGGAATGGAAAAAAGAGAGAATGATGCCAAGGCCTGCACAGCCGGAGGAGAGAGGGTGGCGTCTTCTGAGCTGGGGGAGGCTGCGGTTGGGGCAGGCTTGGGGTGTGGAGGGAGATCGGGAGTTTAGTTCTGGAAATTCTGAGGTTACTTCTGTTAGACGTCTAGGTGGAGACACTGAGCAGGCAGTTGTGTCTATGAGCCTGGAGTGTAGGAAAAGGGTCTGAACTAAATATACGCACTTGGCAACTGTCAGAATACAGAGAGCAAGAAAGGCCGCAGGCTGGGTGAGCTGGCCGAGGGGGCGGGAACAGAAGGCCTGCTGGAGGAGAGTGCAGGGGGCGCGCACGGAGGGCGGGGATCGGGGGGGGGGGGGCGCGGGCACTGGGGCAAGCCTTCCCGCTGTGCAGAAACTTCTTCCTATCAGCCACGGGGGCCTTGGAAGGCTTTCAGCAAGCATACCGCACACTCATTCTCTCTGATTACGGTTTCTCATTCATTTCACAAGGTTAAGAGAACATGTCTCTCGGAGCAACAGTCCTTACAATGGCCGGCAAAGCTCTACACGACCAGCCCCTCAACACCCTCACTTCTCCCATCTGACCTCCTGGTGTCTCCAAATGTGCTCACTGAGCTCCAGCCGCACCCAGGCCCCTGGGCAGCCCCTTAAACACGCCAGGCCACTCTGCCCCAGGGACTTTGCACTGGCTGTTCCCTCTGTCTAGAATGCCCACGGCGTACTTCCTCACCCCACAAATGTCTTTGCCAACCACCCCACACTCCTTGTCCTCTTACTCTGCCTTATCTTTCCCTGCAGGACTTATCTCCACCTTGCACACTGGACACCTTTATTTATTGACTCCCCACGCTAGAAAGTCAGCCCCGAGAGGGCAGGAAGTTTTGTTCAGTCTCGTTTTGCCCATTGAGGGCTCTCTGGCATAGGGAACAGTGCCTGGCACATGGTAGGCTCTCAGTAAGTATCTATGTTGAATAAATCAACATTAGAGTTGCCCAAAGGACCACAAAAAAGCATCCACAAAGGCATTAAGTACAGACAAGGAAGCAAGGTACATTGCGTTTCTCCCATTTTTCTCAGCCTCAAGGAAAAAAGGACTTTTGACTTCTCTCAGAGGTTAACTGGGGTGAGGGGAAAGGAGAAGGTGAAAAGAGCTATAAAAAAGAGAGGAAAACCTAGGATAAGAGCGACCTTGTTGCTTTCAGAAGAGCTCCAGCCACACCACCACCTTCCGGAGGACGCGACGAAGTGCGAGCTTGTCAGCCTGTCTCTGGAGGTGACAGCAGCTCCTCCTCCTCTGTCTCCACCTCCTCTTTCTTCCCCATCTTCTTTTTTTGCTGTCACTTCAAACGCTGCCCTCTTTGGCTTCTTTTAAATAGCCAGGGTAGCAATATACAGAGCAGAGGTATCAGGGTTCCCTTTGAAACCTGGCCCAGCAACTGCCACCCACACACGCCTCTCTGCAGGAGAAGCAGCTGGCTTCTCATGTCTGAGGGTGGAGGGAGGGTCTGCAGGGCACTCAGTTCATGGCAGGTGCCTCTGCTTCAGCACAGACCCTGAGAGGTGGAGTCAGGGCAGCGGGGAGAGGGGAGGTTGCTTCACAGTGACCCCTTCCTTTTCTTTCTTAAAAAAAAAAAATAGAGCAAATCCATCATGTTGGAAAAATCGGACAATTATTTTTACAATGCTTTGCTTCTGACGGCCAGGGGTGAGGGGAGGAAGAGGGAGAACAAAGGTGCAGGTCTCCCTGTCTAATTCTTTTTGTCCAGCTTAAAGCATCATTTCTCATGATTGTTGAAAATTACTCCCCTGCGTCAGCGAGGACTTTGAAGGGAAGCCGAGGCCCTTAAACATGCATGCTTCCTGGGCTTTGTTCTGAAAACCATCCCCATCACTGTGAATATACTCAAGCCTTCAGGGTTAAGGAGCAGGAATAGACTGAGAGCAAGCTCCAGCTCCTGGCTGCAGGCCGTGGGCTGCGTGGGAGTCGGGATGCCTCAGAGCGATGGGGGAGTGGTTCTCAGATCACAGCTGACTCGGTTTTATCTGGAAGAGACACATGCTCTCTGACTCACTGCATTTCCATGCAGCTCCAACTGGGACACATCAAGGGAACATGAGTGTTTTCGGAACCGGCTTCACAGAGGAGGAGAATGAGACATGATTTTTACCTAATTCCCCTGGAGGACAAAAGGTCTTGATCCAGGGTAGCTGGTAAAAGAAGGTGAAGTGTCAGGCAGGGAAATGGTACTGGAAAATAATGATAATAAACTCAAAGTACAAACAGCTGAGTGTTTGCATAGCGTCTTGCTTGGGAAGTAGACTCTGAAGTCTGACAGACCCGAGTTAAATCCCGTTTCCTCCACTGACCAGCTTAGGCAAGTGACTTAGCATCTCAGGGCCTCGGTTTTCCAGCTTAGGCAAGTGACTTAGCATCTCAGGGCCTCGGTTTTCCTCTCTGTATAACAGGGATAATAATAGTACCTACCCCTCAGGATCATTTTAAGATTTAAACGAGAAAGTGTGTGTAAGTGCCAGACACAAAGAAAGCCCCCAGTGAATGCTCATTGTGCACCACCACCACCGAATTTAATCATGGCTCGGCTACTTCCTACCTGGGTGGCTCTGACAGGCTATCCGGGGAGGGGTGTGTGTGTGTGTGTGTGTGTGTGTGTGTGTGTGTGTGTGTGTGTGTGTGTGTGTGTGTGTGTGTGTGTGTGTGTGTGTGTGTGTGTGTGTGTGTGTGTGTGTGTGTGTGTGTGTGTGTGTGTGTGTGTGTGTGTGTGTGTGTGTGTGTGTGTGTGTACGCACATGCGCACATGCACCAGTTTCTCATTGGTAAAATGGAGATCACAATGGTATTGACTCAGATGAAATGAGATAATTCTTGTTCAGGACATGACTCAGTGGCTGCAGGCAGTGATGCTCCAGGCACCGGCACCACCATTGTTGGGCCCTGCAGTTGTCCTCATTCTAAGATGACATAGCTGAGGTTTAAAGAGCTTGCCGAAGATAAAAAGATTCAAGCACGTCTCTTAACTGCTGCCTTAGAAGCGGCCCTGAAGACCAGGATCTGGGTGTAGGCGGGTCCCAGGAAGCAGTGGCAGAGGAGGGAAAGGGAGACAGGGGAGGGGAGAGAGCCAGCAGCAGGGCCCTGGAGGAGCAGAGCAGCACTGCAGGCGACCTCTGAGACATGGTGTGGGTCATGCCTCCGAGCTGTCCCTCCACAGGGTCAAGGAGGCTGGGGAATTTAGCCTCTTCCTTGTGTCTGCTGTTGGCTGAGGGTGACTCCCTGTCACCTCTAGCCTGTACCACGTGTGGTTTCAGGGAGAGCCCTCGGGTATTCAGTTTGATCTTTGCCAAGCGCTAGAGTGATGAACGCCGAGGGGGCGTGGGGGACCCCCAGTAGCATCCCCTGCAGCCACCATGCAGCTCAGCAGGCCTGGGGCCAACGTAGTAAGAATCAGGGGACCAGGGGATCAGAGCGCTGCAGACAGATAAGAACCTGGGGTAGAGAAGACAGAGGACTGAGGAAAGGGTAAGGGCTCAAAGGACCTGGGCTGGCGGGTTACTAGAGTTGAATCGAATTAAGCAAACCCTGGCTGAGGGTCTGTGATGTGCAGGGTATCATGTTAGGAATCAGGAAATAGGATCGCTGCCTTCCTAGGACTTACAACCTATTGTGCGCCTGGGTGTGAGGACTCGGGATAGGACCTGCTCTGTGCCAGAATGCTACACAGGGCAGGTGCTTCAGGGGCGCAGTGGAGGAAGAGGTTTAGTTTGAGTCATCTGAGCCAGACCACAAGTGGTGAGTTGGGCATCAAGAGAGTCACAAGGAGACGGGAGAGACAGGCATGACAGGCGGCTGTTGTGGGGCAAGTCCTGGGGGTGGGCGAGTTCAGAGCATGTTCAGGGTATGATGGGCCTTCTGTGTGGCTGGAGAGTAGGGGCACCCAGCGTGCAATTTGAGAACTTTCTAGAAAGATCACCTGAGGACACCACAATGGACACGGAATGTCATGATGAACAGGAGGCAGAAGCTAAAGACCTTGGTTCCTGAAGAAACCCTGTGCCTTATGCAGGGCACTTCAATAAACTTCCTCTGCAGACACAGAGAGTGGAGTAACTGAGAACCAAGGTGGGGCAGAAGGTCCCATCCTACCTCTAGTCTCCCATGTTCGGGGTCGGGGGTATCAGGGGCAGGATCCTGGGCTGGGCACGCCCTTGTGTCACACCTGGGGCACGTCCTGCTCCATGTGCTGAAGCCATCTCTCCTCCTGCCTGGCATCCTGAAAACCTCAATCCATCTTAAGGTTCCCCAAAGAGGTTCTCCTTCCTCTGCCCAGGACCCCCAGTGTTCTAGAATGACACAGCCAGGGCCCACCAAGGTTGGCCCTATTCTGTAAGAGCTGGTCTCGCAGGAGGGTGCATAATCCACTGGAAATGATGAGGGGAAGGTTCTTCCCCCAAATACCAAAGGAAATCCCCTCTCCCCTTTTTTGTTCCTCTTGAGAATTCCCAGCACCATGCTACCAAAGAGATGTGCAACATAGTACCAGGCGACTCTCCTGCACTCCACTGACTACTGGAACCCAACCTTACCCCGATCTCTCTGCCAAGTGGATCCCCATTCCTGGGAGCTCCCACAGAGAACAGGCAAGAGTCAACTCCTCCTTCTCCAAAGATGTTCACGGTCTTTGAGACAAGACCTCGGGGAAGAGGCCTGGGTCACCCCTCAAGCAAGCCTGGTAAAATCCTACTTCCCTGAGAGCTTTTCAGAGCCATGGCCTGCGTCCAGGAAGGCCCCGAGGCCCTGTCTCGTGCCCCCTCCTCTGTGATCCAGTCATGCACGGCTCAGGGTATGAAACCCACCAGACATGATCACAGAGGAGCAGGCATATCTCAAATACCACGCCAGCTCCTCTGGCGGAGCGGGCGCTGTGTCCGCAGGGCAGGCTGAGGAGCAGGCTGTGTTGGGGAGCAGCTGGAATTTTAGCTGCGGCAATGGAAGGGCTGAGCATGCTTGCATTTATCCTGTGAATCAACTGAATCAATTATTTTAATATTTTTGAACTCAGTGCCAGGTGTTTTATGTTACCTTGTGTTTATTTTTACTTTAAAGTGCTGTGCATGGGTGAGTTCTCTCCTGCGCATTCCTTGCTATTTGATGCAGCCTCAGAATACGGCTCTCATTTGAAATATTAGCTGACCACACCTCTTCTCTTCCTAGCTTTTCCTTGCTCTTTCCTCCCCTCATCTTTACCACTGAGATCCATATAACCACGTCAGAGTGCGTTCCACCTCGTGGATCTTCATTAAGGGCCATAAACAGCCATAACCTTAACAGATGCGACCAGTTAGCTGAGCCTGGAGGAAAAGCAGCGGTAAAACTGCAAGAATGCAGATATTTGTGAATCCCTGGTGACAGGCTCCAGCCCCCGAAGGGAGGGGGGCGGTGAGGGGTTTGTGCACCGGCAGCTTCCCTTCCTGACTCCCCCCACATCTCATTTTGTGCTATTTCCCTCTCTCTGGAAATGTAGCTAAAATCTTTGATGGGCGGGCAGTCTGGTGATAAGCACACCTGGGCCCGAGCATTCTTCTAAGACACATCCTTGTGAAGACATCAGGCGGCTCCAGGCAAGTTCAAACACGAACTCTCAACCAGCCAGGGAAGTGACAATGTGGAGGAGGACAGAAGGAGCAGAGAGAGAAAATCAAACGGTACAAGCTTGTTCATAACAGCTTTATTCGTGATAGCCCCAAACTGGAAATAACCCAAATGGCCACGAACAGGAGAACAGACAAGCAAATTGTAGTAAGTCCCTGCAATGGAATGAAGTGGAAATAGAAAGGAACAAATGTAATGGTCTATGTAGGCTGCCGTAACAAAACACCCTAGACGGGGTGGCTTCAACAACACAGTTCCAGAAGCTGCAAGTCTAAGATCAGGCTGTGGGTAGGGCAGGGTTCTGCTGAGGGCTCTCTTCCCAGCTTGCAGACGGCCACCTTCCCGCTGTCCTCACATGGCTTTTCCTTGTGCATTTGTGCAGAGAGACAGCCTCTTATAAAGGCACTAATCCCATCCTGAGGGCCCCACTCTCATGACCTCATCAGCCCCCTCTCTGATCACCTCCCTAAGGCCCCATCTCCAAATACCATCACATTTCAGGGTCAGGGCTTCAACAGATAAACTTAAAGGAAACACATTCAGTCTGTAATGGTGAACTTTGGATAAAAGAAACTATATGAATGAATCTCAAGTGAAAGAGGGGGCATAAAAGAGTGAATACTGTGTCATTTTGAAGTGAATTTTTAGAATAGGCAAAATCTATGATGATAGAGGTTGGCTCTGCAGAGGGTGGGTATTGACTAGAAAAGGGCATGAGGGGACTTTCTGGGAAGAGGGAAATGTTCTAGATTTTGACTGGGGAGAGGCAGGTACCAGATAAATACATGTTCAGAGCTCACTGAATTGTACACTAAGGCCTGTGCAGTTTAAGTAAATTATGCCTTGATAAAAACCAGCATTAAAAATAAGGAAGAGGGTTGTGAGGACCAGGGAGAAGAGAAAGAGAGAGAGAGAATTTTGTTTGTGTGCATGTGCGTACGTGTCCATTTGAGTATAACATGCACATACTTATACACACAGTTACAAAAAGAACCCACAACCAATCACAACAACGTATCAAAGAATTGAAGGCGAGCAAACCCCAAGCCCCTGGTAGGAATCCCATGCATCTGTGCACCAAGAGGGGAAACCGTGCAGGTGGTCCTGGGAGCAGACAAGTTCACAAACCTGGGTGAACCTAATCCAGCCTGGAAGATCGGTGCCATTTAAGTGTCCTTGCCTATTGAGTTATATCAGAGAGCTCCTTGCTTTGCCTTTCCATACTGATGAGAAAAATTGTAATTTTTTCACTGTCGCAGCATTGAGCTGTGACTTAATGCTTCACAATTTACATGGTTGATTTCATGTACTTTTGGCGGTTCCACCACATTTTCAGAAGTAACTAGAAAAAGCTTTTCCTCTGGGACGTTAAAAAGGTGTCTATTCTGTTCCCCCACTTCTCCCCACTGCTGCTGGGCTCATGAGGAGAAGGTCAGAGTTGGGGATGGGAGGTGTGGGAGTCAGAGTCTTTGATTCCTGCCTGGAGACCATGCTCTTCATGCTGGCATTTGGGGCTCTGTTTTCTGCCTACGTTTTCTCTATGAGCCTTATTTATCCTCCAAGCAGGGGCTTGGAACCTCCCAATGCTCAAGTAAAAATGTTGCCTCCACTATTTATTGGCAGTTTGGTTTTGGATAAGTTAACTAATTTCACCATTTGTGTAATGGATCCAAAAACGCACATCTGCAATGGTTAACCCTGAGGATTAAGTGAGAAATTGTCTAGCACCACGGCCAGTGCCAGGTGGATGCTGGGAGCCAAGAACTTCTCTTTACCCTTTCCTCAATATCATTGCCTAATTTGGACGCACAGTCCTATCTTCATGCACTTTCTTCTTTAAAGTGCCCATTCATTTGTTCACCCATTCATTTATTCATGCAGTCACTTAGTAAATATTTATTGAACACTTATCATTACAAACTGTGATACGTTCCCTGAAGAAAAGGACCATAATTGCCTGGCTGTGGACCAGCAGAGCTCAACTGAGACTGAAGGGTCAGAGAGGGCTTCCCCCAGAAGGGGACTGAGTTTTAAGCCTGAGCCGATCTCTGAGGATGGGGAGGGTGAGCTTCCCATACACCTGCCCATTTCAGCCTTTGCGGCTTTGCCCAGACAGCTCCTCAGTCAGGAGGGGGCTTTGCCCTCCATTCCACCAATTCCAATCCCCTAAAGGCTCAGCTGGGTTCCTTTTCATGAAGTCGCTTCCTAATGAGGCTGCCTGTACTCAGCACCCTGTAGTACTTAAGAGTCTGCCCCACACAAACCGCAAGTGAACAGAATGTGTTATCCTCTGCCTGAGTTGTGTCTTATCTCCCCAATCCAACCATAAGCCCTTGGAGAACAGTGGCCATTCTGTCCACCTCTCATATAATCTCCATGATGCTGGACACCAGGAGGCTACAAAAAAACTACTTGCTGCCTGGACTTCCCTATGGACAAATATCCTATCCTGAATGAAAGATGTCAGCACTAGCCATGCACAGAGGAGGGTGGTGTGCTGTTAAGCACACCTTGAGAGCCTGATTTTTCTTTCAGCAAATCTTCATAGACTACAGTAGCTCAGTGCTGTTCCAGGTGCAGGGGATATATCATCCAATCAAAGGTCTCTGCTCTGGAAGAACTTCCTATTTAGTAGAGCCCAACACATACACAATAAACATACAAATAAGTTAATTCTATAATAGGTCAGAAGGTGGTAAGAACCAAAGGAAAAAAAATTAGCCAGGGTAAAAGAGTTTAGGTGGTCCCAGGGCAAAAAGGTGGTGGTGGTGGGAGGTGTTAGAATCTTAAATAGGGAAGTCACAATAAGTTTCTTTGAGAAGATGACATTTGAGCACATTCTTGAAGTTAGCCATGTAGTCATCTGGGGGAAAGTGTTCCAGATGGAGGGGGTGGCCCGTGCAAAGGCCCTGAGGTAGAAGTCTGCCTGGTGCGTCTGAGGAATGGCCGTGTGAATGTGGCTGGAAATGAGTGATCAGGAGAGTGATGGGGGTGGAGGTCAAGGAAATAAGAGAGACAGGACCGTGGAGGGCTGGTGGGCCTCCCAAGGAACTTGGCTTTTACTCCAGGTGAAATGGATTTGTGTCTTGCTCTATTAGCTGTGAGAACCGGGGAAATCAGTTCACCTCTGAGCCTCAGTGTTCTTGTTTGTAAAGTATAAATGATGATGCTGATGATAATTATACCTGCCTGATAGGTGGCTGTGCTGAGGACTGCATGAGATCAAGCTCTCATCGCGAGGATTGGCACCCAGTAGTTCCCCAAATGCGAGGGATTGCTGTTTCTGGGGCTGCACTGCCTTTACTGTTGTCTCTGTTGATTTTGGAAAGGGAAAGGCACTACCCTTCCATGAACCCCTTCTGCTTGTCAGAGACCGTGCCTTCCACTGTATCCCATCTAAGCTACTCCCTAACCCTTTGGGGAAAAGAGGTCCAGTCCTCTTTTAATTGATGAGTAAACTGAGGTTTCAGGAAAGTGAGGAGGCTTGCCGAGTGTCAGAGTTTGTGTCTAAGGAGGACTTTGAACCCAGGTCTGCCCGACTTGACACATGAGCCACTTTAAGGGAGCAGAACGTAACTGCAGCGCTGGGATGTTTCTGCCGGTGACACACTCACTCCTTTGCGTGAACAGAACCCAGAGACCCAGGAGGGCCGCGTGGGGCCTCGTTTCTCGGAGATGCTGATGGGATTGCACACTGCTATTCTGCTATTCTTAGGGGGTGACCATCCTCTCTATTCTGTTTATAAATTGAAATCCAGTTTTCTAGAGCTTTGCTGAAAGATCATAAAACTATATGACACTGTCCCTCCTTGAATTGTGATGGAAGAACAAAAGCCATCATGAATTCCAAGTATCAACAGAGACCTAAATATTTAGATATTTCCTGAAAGTACCCTGGCTCCTTCACGGAAAGGAAGAGGGATCACTTGGGCCTGGGTCCAGAAGTTCTGCTCTTATCCAGAAGGAAGAAGTGTGGGTAGATAAATACGACAAATGGAAGGCTTTGCAGAATTTTGAAAAGATCTGCATGGAGTTCAACTTGAGCTCAATATAATGAATTGCTTGCACTGAATTCTTGTTTGATCTGACTGAAGGTATCTGTTTCTTTCACAAGTCATTCCCGTACTTTTTTACATCAAGAAATTGCAGCAACGCTCTAGAAAGAATTATGGTTACTGGTAAAAAAAAAAATTTGAATTTGGCAGGGGTGCAGGGGGCACGTACCCTGAAGAATGTCTGTAAGCTTTTAAGTCATTGGTGTAAGTTTCCTCCATGGAAAGCATGGGCCTTTCTGAGCTCATTTATTAACCCAGACTCCTGAGCTAGCACCTTGAAGAGTCACGGAATATTCGGAGATCGAGAGCAGAGAATGTGCTAACTTGGTCTCACTGAATGAGTTCATCCCTCCCGAAACTCTTTAATTAAGATAAGCTATCATATAGGGCATTTAGACTGGACATAAATCAGAATGCGAGAGTTGCGCAGAATAAGACCGTAACTTTGCCAGAACCCTTGTTCAAACTTGATAGATTCCAGGTCAAGGAAGCCAGCCAAAAGCTTATTGAATCCACCAAGGAGGGCTGCTGCCAAGAGTCAACTTGACAGAAATCCATTCTGAAGCTCCTGAGCTGCAGTCCACTGCAGTAGAACGCATTAGGTAGAACACAGCCCGAGTTCATTTACAGGTGATCCACTTAGAGTTTGAGTCACAATTTATATCAATGAGGACCTAGAAACTTGAGCACAACCACGGGATGAAGGAACCATTGTAATTTTGCCTTGTGGTGGACATGGACTCGTTGGTGGGCAGCAAACACACACCCAACCACATGCTGCCAAACTGTAAATCTCACTTAACAGTGACCGTGACTTCTACACAGACCACACTTTGCACTTGTCCTAACAAATACATGTGCACATACACAACATACACACGTACCCGTGCATTAGACACTTTACTACCTGCTCATCTCTTCCTCCTTACAGCTGGTTGAAGGCTGGGTGAAGCTAGGACAACCTCTACGAGAAACAATTATGATAGTTCCTACTCTGTTCTGAGATTCTGATGTATCCTAAACACTGTGACAACTCAAGGAGGCAGGAGCCATTATTATCCCCAGGTCACAGATGGAGAAGCTGAGACAGAGAGAGCTTAAGTCATTTGCCTGTAGTCATGTGGCAATGACTGGGGAAGCCAGAGGGACGGGTGACCAACACCATGAACCCCAGCCTCGAGGACACTCACACACTAGAAGTCGTAACTGAAATGTCCCTTCCTTAGGAAAGGCTGAGTCAGTTCCACTTCAGGGCTTCCCTTTGCAGCCGCATGAAAGTTAACGATTCCACATTCACTTGCGGGCCTGGCAGGTTAGTGTCAGTGTCCCCTGTAAGGGGTGTTGGAGACACGTGCTCACCGTTGTGTGCCCAGTGCCTGGCACACAGTAGCTGCTAACTGAATGAAAGAATAGTCCAGAGGATGGGAAAGAGAGAAGGTAAAGGAAATGACGGGACAGCAGGCATCGCAACAGCAGTCCCCGAAGTTACGGCTGATGCGACTGGAAGCAGCCAAGGCCTTCTCGGGGGCTGACTCCCTCTCCCGGAGTTAGCTCTGAACGTCGTGGCCTGGAGGCCCCGGGCTAGAGCCAGAGGAGCTGGACAGGTGGCTCTCCGCTTCGTTTGCCTCCCTCCTGACCATCCTGGGCCCTGCAGCCCCACGCAGAGGTCTTCGCGCAGCACCAGGCTTTGGTGTGCACTGGCTCAGCAAGGCCGACGAGCTGATTCCTGAGGAACTAAGTATCACTGATGCCCATGGAAAAGGGCAAACTTCAAGGCATCCTTCATGCATCCACTCATTCATTCATGGACACGTATTAAGCACTACCACGGACCAGGCACTGTTCTGGAGTCCAGGCAGGTGGTTGTGACTTAACCAGAAAAAGTTCCTGCCTTCAGGGAGTGTTCAGCTGAGTGCGGCTGAGCAGAGAAGACACACATAAACACAAAACATAGGTGAGTCTGGTGGCGCTACATGCTATGCTGGAAATGGGGTGTGTGAGGGGCTCAGAGTCCAGGTATAGTGGGGATGGGGTGAAGGTCTGCTGTTTTAGATAAAGTCATGAGGGCAGGCCTCTCTGATGAGGTGGTATTTTGAGCAGAGCCCTGAAGAAGGTCAGAGTGGGAGCCACGCAGATGTCTTGGGGGAAGAATGTTCCCGGAAGAAATAAAAGAAGATGCAAAATCCCTGAAGCAGGAACGTGCTTGGCATGTTTGGGGAAGGGCCAGGAGGCCAGTGTGGCCAGAGCAGAGCGAGCAAGAGTGAGAGGAAAGGGGGCGAGGTCAGGGAGGTTGTGGGCTGTAAGGACGCCTAGCCTGAGTTAGCTGGGAAACCGCTGCTCAGAGCTGCGTCTCCCATTAGGCTGCCATTGCAAAGACATTCCTTCCAACTCCAGATATAAGAACTTTCCAGAGATTTGGGGGATGGGCAATGGGTGAGCAGTATAGCATGTTGACTGAGGACACGGAATTAGACAAACAGATTTGAATCCCGGCTCTGATGCCTACCAGGTAGGTGACCTGGGACAAGTCATGTAACCTTTCAAAGTCTCGATTTCATTACCTATAAAATGAGACCCATAATGCTTCCCTCACCAGGGCCGTTGGGAGGACCAAAGTACATAGTCAATGCACAGCATTGGCCCAGGCCAGAGTCCCAGGGTTCAACAGATGTCACAGGCTCACTGCACTGTCGCTTTTATCCTCTAGAGATCTGACTCTCGTCTCCAGCATCCCAGCTGGGGCTTGTGTCACGGCAGGTCATTGCCTGGGACTCTGTGGGACCGAGATCTAATGGTGACTCTTGAGTTCACCATGGATCTCCTTCTCGGGGAGCTGGCTCCTGGGGCAGCAAGGGAACAGCACAGTTGGAGCGCTGATTCAGGAGATGAAGAACTGACCAGCCTTCCCAGCATCCCCAGCTATAGCCAGGGCTTCCCGGGGACTGGGAAGATGTTGGGCGGGTTGCTGCTCCAGTGGCCTGACCTTAAAAGACAGGCATTGCAAATGCAAGGTGAGGGGATGGGCCTGCCTTGGCCAACCCAGGCCCAGCTGGGTTCAGGCTGGCCTCCAATGAAGCCATAAACCCAGGAATGACCGGCCCCCTTTGTCCCCGCTTCAGCCCTGAACAACGCACCTTCAGTGAATCCCAGAAATCCATCTGGTCGGTTATCTTTTAGGGCCAGAGGGAGCTTTGTTTTGTTAAAGTGACTTATAGTTTTTCATGATGTGCTTTTGCATAACTTTCTTACCTGTTAGAGAAAGCCAAAGAATAGAGAATGATTTATCTGAGATACTGCAACTGCTTGCACTAAACCAAAGCATACTTGCCAGCCCAGAGACCAGGGTGGCAGCGGCTCAGCAAGCAGGGGGCACCTGGGACTCTCTCTGTCCTGCTTTCCTCTGGCATACAGCTTAGGGGCCTTTAGTAGGACAGCTGGAGGCTTAGGCCAAAGAGGTAGGAAATGGAGAGGTAGCAGGATGCAGTTTAGACAAGCAATGTAAACATCCTGATTATATCCCTGGTGTGTGTCCTTACAAGGTCCCCTGTGTGTCTGTGGCTTTTACAACTAGCATGTATGGGACGTGCTGTGCACTGCACAACTCTAGAGGGCACTATAGAGTTGTCAGTGTCTATGTGAATGGCCCTCAGCTGGCTCTGAGCAGCATGGGTGAACTTAGCCTTGCAGGAGAGGGCGCTCCCTTGCTGGAGAGCAGTGTGCCTTGGTGAAAAGTGCCTGGACTATGGCATCAGGCAGACCTGAGCTGAAATCCTAACCCTGTTACTTGCTACAGACTCTAGATGAAGGGCCTAATTTCTCTCTGCCATATTTACCTGATCTGTGAAATAAAGACAGTTTACCTTTGAGCTCAGCAGTGGAGAGGGTTACATGAACAGCACATGTGAAGTACAATGACCTTGAGAGCACTGTTTGTTGGGTGTGATCTTTGTGTCATTTCCTTCTTTAATCTTCACAACAGCCTGTGAGGGGTGCACTCGTATTTTCTAGAAAGGGAGTTTGAGGCTTAGAGAAGTTAAATGTATGTTGTTAGTAAGTAGGGACTCTTTGGACTGTGTCAGAAACTCAACTCAAACTAGCCAATGAGTGGAATGCGTTGTGTCAGGTGATAGACGTGTCCAGAATGGGCTTCAGGCACATCTGTATCTAGGGGCTCAAGGTATGTTCCTAGCACTCTGTCTCTCACATCTATTTTGGGTATTGTTGTTTGTTGTTTTTGCTGCTGGCTCCGTTCTCAGTCTGGGTCCCTCCCTGTGTGGGCAAGGCTGGCGTGAACAATTCTAAGCTTCAAGTGACTTACAGTTTTTCACGATGTGCTTCTGCATAACTTTCTTCCCTGCTGGAGAGAGCCAAAGAATAGAGGATGACTTGTCTGAGAGATCAGAATTGCTTACACTAAACCAAAACGTGTTTTCCTTAGTGCCCACTTCCCCTGAAAGAGAAGGTGCCTCTTTCCCAACAATTCCAGCACGTGTCCCAAGAGAGTTTTGGTTGGCTGGGCCCAGGTCATAGCTCCACCCTGGAGCCAGGCTATCTGGAGCACATGGGCCAAAAATGAGGGAGGGGTGAGATTCCACAGTTACCAGTCCACTGTGGTTACGGGGTGAGGAAGTGCTGGAGAGGGGTTTGAGTCCAGCAGTGCCTGCAGGCAATAAATAGACCTGCTTTTATTATCGCTGGTTTTACCGCATTTTGAGTAGCTGAAGTCTTTAGGAGCTTAATTTCCATTTCATATTTGCTAGTATTTGCCCTATTGCTGTTTCATGGATGTTGTAACAAGAAAGCAAATGAACAGATGTGAAAATACACTGAAAGGCATAAGATGACAATGATGCCAACTATTTCAGTACATCTGAGAATATCCAGTATATCACAATGACCCTGTGGGGGGAAAATAAAACAGGGTTCATGCTGCTTTCTTCTCTCTTACAAAGAAAATTGAGGGACTGAGAGTTCAAATAATTTGGCCACTTAAGCCTGAGATTTATGGTCAAGCTAGAATAAAGCCCACATTTCCTGACTCTCAGTCCAGAAGTCTTGTCATCAGACAGTGTTTCTCAAATTCTATTCCAAGGAACACCAGGGTTCCAAAGGAATGCATTGTGCGGGGCAGGTGCTAAGTGGGGAAGACCTTAAGATCTTCAGAACAGTTGCCATGAGACCAGTTCCCTGTCTTATCTGTTTATAGAAATAATAATCTGAGAGAGATTTTATAAGAAAAAAAGGTTGCATTATTCTTAAGTTATAAAACCATTGCCACTGAGCAAGTAAGCCCTTAGGCAAAGAAACCCTGGCCTGAGTTTCATAGAAGTCAAGCAGAGTTGTGAACACAATCAAATGAGGCCCCCACAGGGGAAATTCATCTTTTCCTAGAATCATAAGAGGAACCCAAGGGATCAGAATCTGAGGCACAGACAGTGGTCTCAGATTGAGCACTTGTCCACATGACGGCTGCCATCTCTTAGAAACCCACCTCCCTCTAGGACCACATGATAGAAGTTCTCTTAGAGTGGTGAGGCCTTCCATGTTATACCTTCTGGGTGCAGGGATGTTATGCAGGTCCCACATAACTGAATTTGAATGTAAGGCATTGTCTGCTTTGAACCCTCTGGAGGGTATCTGGGCCAAATACAGCCATACAGCGAGATTCTTCTCCCTCGTATGTACAAGGAGAGAGAGTAAGAGATGAAATAAAAAGACGCTACCTAAAGTACATCACTAAAGATTAAGGATCTCCTCTAGATTCTGGACGGCGCGGCTTGACCCTGTGTCTTCGGCGGCATGTGGCGCTTTGTTCCAGGCCAGGCTAATCCTTTAAGTCGTCTGCCTGCGCTGTTGAAGGAAGGAGGCAAGCTCGTCCTCCCTGGGCTTGTGACCGTGATTTAATTCATGCCCTCATGCTGACTGAGCAAGTGTTGTCGGGGTGGTTAGCTGAGTACACACAGAAGCTCATGGATGCACACTCAGCACGCTTCGAAGCACACTCAGATCAGGTCTCATCAGAACCCAGAGCATGAAACTCACCAGCCAAAGCCAAAACACAGACTGCAATTTAAGTTTAAAATAACGAGGGTAAAATACTCACTTGCCTACTTTCTCCTTTTTCACCACGGCTGACTGGGTTCTTTCACTGGTGAAATTTCTCAGAACCTTTACAATGTCCAAGCACATTGGGAATGTTCAAGACAGACCTTCCAAGTACCAGTCACTGGGGTTAGCACAACCCACTTTGCAAAACAATGACATCAATTTCGCTGGATTAGCCTGAGAGCCCACGCACCACACGACACATTCATGACTTTGTTACATATACGATTTCATTGAGCAATCATTACCTGCATAATAGCAAGCTATTTGGAAAGAAGAGGAAGTTTGTAAGTTCCTTTGTGCTTGTTTATTTAGATCTTGGAAAGTAGTGTCCCCTGGAGCGAATGCTACACATGGGAGTTGGAGGGCCCAAGGCCTACGCCAGCATTTTGAAAAGTAGGTTTTTACCAAATACTGGGGACCTGCACAGGAATTCTGTGGCTGGAGGAGTCTAGAGACTCTTTGGAGAGTCCCAAAGCCCACCAGCGCAGTAAAGGTTCTGAGAAATTTTGGCTAGACAATCGTTCAACAATATTTAACCCAGAATTTTTCAAACTTACTGATACAATCTGCTTATGATCCAAAGACTGCAATTTGGGAAATCCGGCTTATTTAACATATAATGTCTCACAGTTGCAGTTCGCTCACTGTCCTGTGGTAACACTAAAACCACCAATCAGCTGTGCTTAGTCAGGTCTTTATGGGAAAGTACGTTCCAGGTCCTAATCAGGGCTACCCAGATGTGTCATCTCGCAGTACATTACTCCTTGTGTCACCTAGGACACAAGAGAGAGGACAGATTCCAAAGCCACTGCTGGAAGAGAAAGCATAACACCCCAATAAAAAGCATAGCAAGAGAAGAACATAAGGTGATATGTGATCAGTAACCAAGAGCTGATGGGATGTTAGCGGTGCCCATATTACAGGAGGACCATGCCCCAGATTACTCCAATTAATGCTCCAAAACCCACTGGGGGCTCTTCCCTGAATAATGTGAGAAAACAATTACTTATGATTGATACGAGTTGATTACATACAGTTGACATCCTTTTACCCAGAGCAGTGCCTCTGGTTATAGCCCAAGGCACATTGTGTCAGACTGACCCCTACACAGAGAACAAGCCCCATTTCCCTGTTAAGTCCTGGAGAAAGGTAGATGCTTCATGGAGAGGTTTGGACAGGGCACAGACCTTGGGCATTCACTCCCTGTGACAAGAGCGGTGCTTGGAGGGATGTGGCTGCTTAGGCAATGAAGTGGGAGCCAGCAGGGCAGAGTGGAAAGAACACAGACTCCAGACTGAATAAGGTTCACATCCTGCCTCTCTGCTGTGTGACTTTGAGAGAGTCATTGACCTTCTCTGAGCCTCAGTCCCCTCATTTGTGAAAGTTTACTTACGCTGCCACATAACAGCAGACAGCTACCAAGAGATAAACTTCTTCCTGTTGCAGATGCTCAGTAAAACTCACACAGGAATGAAAAACAGGATCAGTCATCCCTTTCCATATAGTTACTGAGCACTCAATACCAACAGTTCTATCTGAGCGGCAGGCTAGGGGCTGCAGACAAGAAATTGCGGTGGGACAGTCCGTAGAGGGGGAGGGGTCACCACAAATTCCCATCTGGCCATCATTTCTGCAGATGCAGAAGCCCAATTTTAATTTGTACTCTGAAGTGTCCTGGTGACTGACTCACCAAACTCACAAGACATTGAGGGATGAGCCAGAAGCTAACTTCATGATTTCCAGTGGGAGAAAAGCCTGGCTTCGGAGCTGGGGACAGCCATTTGGCCTGCCTTACCTAGATCAAGTCACAGACTAGAAGTCACTTGGGGAGTATACAATTAAAAGGCAGGAGTTAGCTCTCCTGAAAAATTTCTCCTTCTAGCCAGGAAAGCTGGATTAATTGTCTCAAGAGCAAGGATTGCGGTCTAGAGAGCCTCATTTTCCTTCCTTGATGCTGATAAATTCTGACAAATTCTCAGTCCCCAATTCCATTTTCCTCTTCTGCGTACCAAAGTTGCCAGAACATTCACAATATACTTACATAGGTAGCATTTTCTTTCCATTGGTTACATTCTGACAGTGACAGTAACAGTAGCAGCCACTGTCTTCCGAGTACTTACTATGAGTCAGGCATATGTTAAAATTCCTTTAACATATATTATCTCCTTTAACCATTGCAACAACCCTGCATGGCTTTAGAGTTTCCTGATGAGGAAACCAAGACTCAAAGAGGTTAAATAACATTCAGCCACGAAGCTGTGGAGCTGAAATCTGAACTCGGATCTTCCCATCTTTGAGCTCCTAACTTCTAGACCTTGCCTTTGGTAAGACCTCTCTAAGGTTCCATACACTTATATATCCACTGGACCCACAGATTCGTCCTATGGCTGTGGGATAGACCCTGGTGCCACGAGTAACGCTGTGGATCCTCTCCTGCCATGGACATGCCTAGAGGTGGCAAATCTTTATATGCAGTTCTCTCATAGTTTCCATTTCAGATGATAAGATTTTCCAATGGCCCCAAAGATCAGGGGTACTCTTCTTGAGGGCCTCCTTGCACTGCCTGTACCTACAGTGGCCACCAGGTCCTCTGCCTTTACTCCAGCTAGCATGGAGAAGACAATGTCTCAGGCTCCTTTCTCCGACGGTCATTTGAACTGATGTGTTTCACTGGCTCCAAAGCACCGTTCAGACACACCGTGTACTGCGAAGCCGGAGCTTGCTCCCCTGGGAACATTCTTATTCACCTTTGTGAGAAGGTGAAGTCAAGTTAAGCACCTTTCCTTCCAAATCAGCAGCCAGAGAAATGCCAAGAACCTCACTACGATGTTTTTTTGTTGATAACAGTCAGATTGCCTCAGTAGCCAGATGCGATGGATTGAGTTAAGAAAAAAAATCACTCAGCTTAAAGGTGAAGTGTGATTTACAGAAAAATCCATGATGAGGATACCTATGGGCTATTGTTTGTTTACACATAATAAAATTTAAGATTTGAGCAATCATTATTTTATATTACTGTCAAGGAAAATGTTTAATTCACTGCCGAAATTTCCATTTTTGGAGAAACTGGACTGTTATGTGATGCTTTAGCAGGAAGTCATTCTCGAGTGACATTCAATAATATTTTCTACCAAAGCAGAATCCGTCAGCACCAAACCCTGCTCTGTGGACAAGTCTGGAATGTGAATGCAAATAAATTACATTACAGTGGGATAGGCATAGGATGGCATGTAATCAGGTGGTGCTACACTCCTAATTTTGTCAAAAGAATCCCCAAATGAGGCATTCCTGCAAAGGCTAGCACAGGCCCAGAGCCGCTGCCATCGGAATTTCACTTATTTCCATGATGCAGGAAGGCATCGTCATTCCTCTGCAAATCCTGAAGCAGCCCATCATCTCTTCTGCCCCTCGGCTGTGTTTTCCATCTCCTGAATGTGGCATATCACCACCCATTCGCCTGCCCATAGACCTTGGAATCTTTGCTTTTTCCCCCTCTCCTTGCTAGACTGGGAGTGACATCAGAGAGGTGCTTGGTGGCATGCTGGCATGCTTTGGAAGTGCACCTGCTGCCTTAGTGTAGGTTCTCCCAGAAGTAGATCCAAGACAGAGACCCAAATGAAAGTGGTCCACTGGGGGAATAGGGCTAACACTGATAGGGAAGTGGAGAGGGGATACAGGGAAGGGAAGACAGGCAAAGAGTATATGCCATTAAATCTGCTACCTTGGAGGATGCTTGAAGCCTAATTCTACGGGGAAGCTTTGGGAAATGGTGTGAAACCCAAGCCTCAACATGGACGGGGCAGTGACTGTTTCTGTTAAACTGCTGTATCAGAGACGGCAAATTTACCCAAGACCATCGATTTTACCTCCAAAACATCTCTGTTCTGTCCATTTCTCTGTCTCCTACTGCAGCCCTAGTCCTAGTGAGGATTATCTCCCTACTGTCTGAATTAACACATTAGCCTCTGGATGTGTTTTCCTACTTCAATTTTTAAAAGTCAAATAATTTTTCAAATTAATTTAAAATATTTTATTATAAAAGTATTTCATGCACACAGGAGAAATAAAGAGAGTAATGTATATCCACCATCTGAGCACATTTTCTAATGGCTTTACTTACTCACTCACTTAATAGCATTAGAGTTTTATAGATACAATTGAAGCTCCCTGTGTGTTCCCTCTCCATCTCATTCCCATTCAGTCCTCCCAGAGGGACTGATGCTTATCATTGACAATGCTTGCTTTTCTATTTTGCAACATTTGTATATATCCTAGCCACACTAGTGTAGTATTGTAAGTAAGATTGTATTACATTATTTCAATGTAAAACAATTGGCGTCATGCTGATAAATCATAAAACATTCTGACTTTTTTTCCTTTTCATTATGTTTTTACAGTTGCATCCTTGTTGGTGCGTGTAGCCCTGGTTTAATCATTCTACATATTTTACCTTGTACAAATATACTACAAGTCTTGTATTTAGTTCTCTGTTAGCGGACTATCGGCTCTCCCTCTCCCCCACCACAATAGAAAGGTCTTTTTGTTTTTTCCTACTGCAAATTGTGCTGCAATCAGTCGCCTTCGACTTTACCAGTTTCCTTATGAACATGCGGGAGTCTTTTTTGGGTGTAATCCTAGAAATGGAAATGCTGAATCCTCCAGTGTTACTAAATATTACCAAATTCCTCTCTAAACTGAACTAATTTACTGTTCCATGGACAGGAGATGAAGATTCCTATTTCTCCACATCCTCTCCAGCTCCTGATGCTGTCCTTCTAATTTTTGCCCATCTAGTCCAAAGCAGGTCATGAGCCTTGGACAGCTCTCTGCCCTGGCTTTCTGCCCCTCCTGTGGCATCTGGGCAGAAGGGCTGCCCGGGCTGATGGGGTGGCAAAGACCTCTCTGCTCTACTTTGCTCTTCCTGATTACTGATGAGGTCGAACACCCTTTTTTTATATGCTGTGGGACATTCAGGTTTTGTCCTTTTTGAATTTTCTATTCATACCCTTTATCTTTTATTCTACTGGGGTGTCTTTTTCTCACTGAATTGCAGGCATCCTTTATACATTCTGAATGCTAACTTTTTGGTTTTATGCATAACTATCCATTCCATTCTGAACTGTAGACATCCTTGGCATATTCCGGATGTAACTTTTTTTGCTCTCATGTATCAGTATCTTATCTACTCATTCTGTGATTTGTGTTTTACCAGACATTTCAATTGTAATATAGTCAGATTTGTCATATTTTCTTAATCATCTGCATATTTTAAAGAAATTATCTAATAAGAAGTCATAAAGATATTCTCCTACATTTTCTCTTAAATGTGTTAAAGCTTTGCCCTTTTTCACTTAGGTTTTATCCACATGGGATTGATTTTTGTGTATTGACATAAGGATCTAATTGATTTTTTTTTTCTATATGGAGAAATGGAAATCCTAGCACATACTGTCAGTTCATCCTTTTTCTCACTGATTTATAACACCACACATATTACAGATTAAGTTTTCATACATATATGGAATTAAAGCCGAGCCCTCTATTTCATCCCATCGATTTTGTCTGTCTCTGAGTCAACATCACACTGTCTTCACTACTACAACTTTATAATGTCTTGATATCTAGGAAGCGAAGTGCCTTTTCCATATTGTTCTTTCTAAAAATTATTTGCCTCTTTGATTTTCCATGTATGATGTCCATAGCAAATTCTGTTAGGGTCATGATTAGAATGATCTTAACTTTATAGACTGATTTGGGAGAATTTCTATTTTATAATATTGATTCACTAATGAATATGGTCTATCCCTTCCATGCTATTCCTCCATTTCTCAAGGTCGTCTTTTACGCTTTCCCATAAAGTTAGAAATTTCTCCATAAAGGTTTATTCCTAGATATCTTAAAGTTTTATTGCTAGCATATATGATATCTTTTTAAAACTACATTTTCTAGTTGTTTTGGCGGATGTATAAAATTGATTTTTGTATATTTGAGCTTGCTCCCAGCAAAAGGGCCAAATTCTCAACTTAGCTTGGCCAGTTAGTACGTGGGTCCTTTGAGTTTTTCTGTGTAGATAATTCTGCCTTTAAATAATGAAAAAATTTGAATTTTTTCTTTCCAATTCTTATTTAAGTTCTTTTATTTTAGGTGTTTCCTTATAAAAACATAGAGAATATAGGTTTTGTTTAGTCACCAAAGATAGCTTGTTTATACTTTCTGTGACTCTTGATAATGTTAGATTTATTTACTGACACACAGATTTATTTTGCTGATCTTATTTTGTACTTGCTGGGTTTTTGTGTATTTTCATTGTACCCTTCCCCACCTCTTTCTTATTATCTACTGTGTTGATTAAATGTCTTTATTACGTGCATATCTTACTTCATAAAGTCTGAACTTAGTCAGCATCCCTCCCCTACTCCTGCACAACACAAGACTTTAGAACTTTTTAACCCAAACACTTCCCTTACACCTAACATATTATTACTGGGTGGCATTTTTATCTCACCTACTTTTTTTATACTCTCGAAGTCATTTTATTACTGTCGCTGTTTTATACATTTGATGCTTGTTTACACTTTATCATGTATTTTCCATTTTCATTGCTTTGTGTAACTTCTTGTATTTCACATTGTCTTTCTGGGTTTTCCGCCCTTCGTTTTGAAGTTCATGTCTTAGCAGTTCTTTCAGTAAGATTCTATCAGGAGTAAAAACCAGCCTCACCTGCCTAAAAATGTCTTTATTTCACCTGCAATTTTGAATGATCATTTGTCTTTGATAACATCCCATTGTCTTCCGGATTATTAACACTTCGGAAAATACACCGTCTCTCTGGCAGTGTCCCCCGTACGTCTCCCTCTGGGTACTCTCAGTATCTTTTCTTTGTATTTTCCAGTTTCACTATTGTGTGTCTAGCTTTAGATTTATTTCTACTTACCCTTCCTGTAACTTGCTGTATGTTCTCAATCTATAAAGACATGTCGTATTATTTTGTAGAGTTGCTATGACAAATTACTGCAAACTTGGTAACTTACAATGACCTAAACTTATTCTTCCTAGTTCTTCAGGCCAGAAGTCAAAAATCAGTGTCTTGGGCCAAAATCAAGGTGTTGGCAAGGCCAAGCTACCTCCAGAGGCTCTTTGGGGGAGGGAACGCTGAGTCTGTTCTCTTCCAGTTTGCCAGCATTCCTCGGCTATCAGTCACGCTACCCATCTTCAGACCTCTCTCTGCTCTGTCCTCCCATCGTGTTCTCCCCTGTGTGTGGCTGTGTGACACTTCCTTCTGCCCTCCTCTTAAAAGGACACTTGTGATTTTATTTACAGCTCTGCATAATTGAGAATAACATTTCCATCTCAGGATCCTTAACTTAATCATGTCTGCAAAGATCTTTTTTTTCCTACAAGGCAACATTTAAGTGTTCCAGGGATTAGAACCGGGTATCTCTGGGTGGCCGTTATTCAGGTTATGATATGTGTCTATCATTTAAATTCTGAAATTTGTCAGTCATAATATTTTGAATATTGCCTTTTCCCAGTCCTCTCTATTCTCAAGCCCTGGGACTCCTATTAAAAGTATATTGGACACTTTCATTTAATTTTCTATTTCATTTAATCTGTCTTTCATGCCTTTTACCTTTAACTCTGTGCAATGCATTCTGAGTCATCTCATATCTTCCAGTGTATTAATTTTCTTCTCATATCTGATGAATCTGCTGTTCAATCCATCATCTGAAAATTTTGATTTAACTATTATTTTAAATCTAGACATTCTATTAAGTTATTTTAAAATCTGCTCTTTATCTCTAGAGGGTCTGTCATATTTTATGTTTAATGGCCTTTTTATGACTTTAATCATTTTAAGTACATTGTATAGCTTTTTACACAGTTCTTTTAACAAGAGTTCTTAGGGAGAAATATCGACCCTTCGGTTTGTTGTAATCTCTGACGCTTGCACATGGTGAAAGTTTTCCTTGTGCATTTGTAACTGGAGATCGAGATCTTATTCTCAGCGGGGCTTCATCTGACCTGTGGGAATTTTGTGTGAGCTGAGTTGAAGGTACATCTCTCCCTCTGGGAGTTTTGTGTTTGTTTCTTCTAGATTCTCCATGGGTATCCCTGCTTGGTACTGGTGTTTGAGTTTCTTCTCAGTTTGAGGGTTCTGGGGAGATACAGGTGGTATGAATCTGAACCCCAAACCTATGTGATAGCAAGTCCTTGGCATTGACTTTCAGGTAGTTATTTTCTTTTAACAGGACCTACACCGAATAACACGCTCTGTCATTACCTCCCTGGGTGCACAGGAAGTGTCCCTCCACCCACCCTTCGGTGGAGCAGGGAGTGTCAGCCCGCCCAGAGTCCTTGCTCCACCGGGATACTCTCCTCATTACCCACTTCCCCGGAGTCCAAGACCTCAATCTCTGTAACTTTCCAGGCATTAAAGGCTCTAACACCTAAGCCATCAAGCTAGCTTTCCACTTCCTCTATTGTTTCTGGTCCCTTGAAGTACTTTTAACTTCCTTGGGAGCTCATCTGTGCATTTAAAATGATATTTGCTGTATTTGCCAAGCATCTGTGAGCGTCTGTGAGGGACAGTGCCTCCGCAGTCGCTCTGCCCTAGCCACGCTAGTCTTTCTGACAGCTCCTAGAACACACTGTGATCTTCCTTGAACAAAGGCTCTGCATTTGAAATTTTCCCCTCTGCCTGAAATGCTTCCCCATGGCTGGCTCTCCACAGCCTTCTGATCGCAGTTTAAACATCACCTCCCCTCCATAGAGTGACTTCCATTACCCCCCAGCGTACCCTCTTCACCTCCTTCACCGAACTGATCAGGATCCATAACTGCCTTCCTTCTTTACTGTGTGCTTGTTCATGGTCATCGTGTCTCCTAGAACAGACGATGAGGAATCCTGTTTGATCTGCCCCACTCTATCTTTGTCCCTCTGTATCTCCAGCACCAACAACAGTGCCCAACACGTCATAAATTTCCAATGAATATCTACAGGATGAATAAAGGGATGTACCAAAGCTGCAGACTCTCGGGAGACTCCGCCCATGCCCAGAACACACTCACAATTAGGCCGCAACGGTCTGCAGGGACAGGAAACACACATCCCCGTGGCCTACGGGCCTAAGCTCTTCCCTTGTTCCCCTGCACACACTCTAAAACTCAGAAGTTCCAGACCCAGCAAAGGTGGAATCCGCATACAACTTTTAATTATAATCAAACCGTTAGGTTTCTCCCCTTGAACAGTTCCCACTGGGGATTACTCTCACCTCGCGCGAGCCTTGACCCTAGAGACTGCTTCTCGGGAATCAGGTACCTGCCCGCGTTAAGTGAGGTCCAACGAGTCTGTGCCTCATACAGCGAGCTGAGAGGTGCGTGAGTAAATGAGAGCAGCACGTGGAAACCACACAAAGTAGCAAATAAAGGAATCTTTAAAAAGCAAATTAATTTTCCTATTTGGAAAGCAATATAATCACTTCCCAGGAGCTCTAAATATAGAAAAAAGACACCACTCATAATTTAAGACCAACCATAAGCCTCGGGAAGCATTCTAGTGCATGTCTGTCTGGTTTTTATAATTATGTTTGGCTCTTTTTTTTTTTTTTTGGGCCATCATTATTGAGTATTTACTATATGCGTGAGCTCAGTTTATACAGTGCTCTGAACTAGGTGTGATTTATTGCTGCCATTTTAAAATGAGCTCACAAGGGCACAGAGCGGTCAAGTAACTGGCTCAAGGTCTCAGGCAGGCAGTGGGCAAGAGAAGGCCTGACCCAGGTCGGTCTGATTCCAGACCCTGTTCAAGCCTCTTCTTGAACCTTTGGTATTATATTGCCTGTTTTCTGCGGGGCTGTGATCACATTGAACTTTGTAGCTCCTTTGTTTTTTTTTTGGTTTTTTTTTTTCACCTTCCTTACTATCACAAGCTGCTTTCACCCAAAGATTGGATAGTCTTTATAAGCACCTCTTTTCATGGTCAGCAGGAGGAGAACTGATCACTATTGTCTCATTCAACAGCGCAAACTGATCACTTTGGGGAACAGCATAGCTCGATCTTGTGAAACTGAACATGTGCATAGCTATGGCCCAGCAGTTTCTCTCCTAGGAGCACACCCTAGAGAAGACCTTAGATGTTCGCAGGACCAGTGTTCAAAGTGGGAAAACTAGGGAAGGTGCAAACATCCACCACCAGGATGCGTGGTCTCAGCGCTATCTGAATGTTCACGGCGACGTGCGGCGATATGGGTGGATGTTGCTAACGTAATAGCGGCTGAACGAAGCAAGCCTCTGAAGCCCCAGAATAAGCAAATCTAAGCGATCGATTGTCTGGACACTCATATCTGACTAGTAAAAACTGTATACAAAAAAAAAAAAGAAGAGGGTAAGAAACAAAATTCAGGCTGGATTCCACTCTGAGTTCAATGTTCTAACTTCGTTGGTAAGTATTTTTTGAGCATCTTTTAAGTCCCAGCTCCTCTGCTTGCTCTTCATCTACAACAACGTATTGACTTCTCACTTCAGCTCTGTGTGCTGTTTACAGATGAAGACATCAGGACTTAGAGAAGGTACACGTGATGGTTAATTGTATGTGTCAGCCAGACTGGGTTAAGGGGTGCCCAGATATATGATCAAACATTATTCTATGTGTTCCCATGAGGGAGGTTTTGCATGAGACTAATATTTAAATCAGTAGACTGGGAATAAAGCAGAATGCCCTCCCCCATGTGGGTGGGCCTCATCTAAGCAACTGAAGGTGAGAATAGAACATAAAGGCTGACCCTTCCCCTGAGTAAGACAAAATTCCTCCTGCCCAGCTGCTTTCAAATTGAAACATTGGCTCTTCCTGGGTCTCCAATTGGCTGACCCACTCTGCAGATCTTGGGACTGGTCAGTCTTCATAATTGCATGAGACAATTTCTTATAATAAATCTGTGTGTGTGTGTGTATACATATATGTGTGTATACATATGTGTGTATACATATATATACACAGACACACACATATATATACACATCTCATTCATTCTGTGTCTCTAGAGAACCCTGACTGTCACAGTCAGTAATCTGCCCAAATGCTGCACAGCTAGGAAGCAGTGAAGCAGGTCTGTTGGATTTCCAAGGCAGAATTCTTACCCACTCTACCCTACTGCCTCTCCAACACAACACAAAACTAGTCTTACAGAACTCCTAAGATTCAAAGAGGCTTTTAAGTGTCAAAACTTTATAATCTGAATGGACAGGCTTTCTTGAAAACCTGTATGATTCTGAGTGGAGATGCTTCACAAATCATACACTTTCTTCTCTGCTGGGCATACAACCCACTTCTAATAGCACATTTGGACTCTTTAACAGGCTCATATCCAATACAAAGTACCCTGCATTCCTCACTGGTTTCCGTCAGAGTAAAAGAGGAAGAATCTGCATTTCAAATCATTGTGTTTGTTGTTATGACAACACACAGCCTGGATCTGTTCAGAGAAGCAGTATGCAAAGTCCTAAGTTTGAAAGCATTTCCATTATGTGATTCAGAAGGTCTCTGAAAGAGGTGAGTCTATTCACACACACAGCCACACCGCCCCTCGCCCCCCACCATGCACAAAGATGAAAATGTTTCTTAGCTAACTTAATGCAATGTAGAAAACACAAAGAGTGCACAAAAGCGTATAATAAGAGAAGCTCTCCCAGCAGGGAGGCTGAGCATTTGCTCTTTCTTCCACACTCATCCTTCCAGCAGTGTGACAAAATGTCAGGCACCAGACAGCACAGTGAAACCGGATTCCTTCTACAGGAAGTCACTGTGTCCTTCAAGCCAGCTTTCCTTCTTCTTTTACATACATACATGTCAGTGACAATATATGGTTTTCATTTGCATGTACGTGTTTCATTCCACAATGTGGGGTGTTTGTTTTTATTGGTCACTCATGTTTTTGAGAACTTTTGAAAATTCATTCTTTTAACTGTGTTAAGTAATCATCTTATGAATAGAGCCCATTGCTTTTCTCCTATTTTTAGACATTTACATTGTTTCAAGGTTTTTGTTCTCCTTCCCAGTGTAAACAATACTGGAATGAACATCTTCAGGGATGTCTCTTCATGCATGTGTGGGAGAACTTGTTTCAGTTTATGACTGGAATGGAGGTGCTGGCACCTAGTCCTCATGCACTCTTTCAGTTTAACTTGATATTAATAGATACTGCCAAATTGCTTATGAAGGAAGCAGTGTATGCAAATTCCTATTTTCCCACCCCTCACCAGTGCTTGACATTGTCAGATTTAAAGCCTTCCTCCATGGGTGGCTGTGAAATGATATCTTGCTGTTGCAGTTCCCCTGCTATCCATGAGGTTAAGTCTCTCCTTCTGTGTGTACTGGCCCAGCCAATTCACTTTCCTTTTCTGTTCTGTTTGTTTGTTTTTTCTTTTGCTCTTGGTTTTTGTTTTTTTCTTATTGATAAGTTTAAAATTCTTGTTATTTTCCTCATTGGTAACTTGAAAATACATATTCCAGAGACTAATTCAGTTATATATTGCAAATATCTACTCCCAGTCTGTAGCCTTTCTTTTAACTTTGTTGACAGAAGGCTCATATTTGGAATGAAGAAAATTTATTAATGTTTCATTTGCTGAGTTTTTGGGTGGATGAATGGGTGAGGAATCTTTACTAAGGATTCCTTTCCTAGCCTTAAGACTTACAGATACTTTGTTTCATTTTTTTCCTAATAGATTTAGAGTTTCCCTCTTTTTGCATCTACGATTTTGATCCATCTGGGTTTTATTTTGTGTATGGTGTGAGGTAGGGATCTCATTTCACTTTGTTTGTTTGGTTATATGGGAAGTTAATTGTCTTGGCATCACTTTTTAAAGTATTTAATAGTTCGTATTTTCCCTACTAGTCTGCTATGCCTACTCTATAATGTATTAAATGAGTGTGTGTGTGTGTGTGTGTGTGTACCTGTGCGATTTTTATTCTCCTTCATCAATCTATTAATCTATTTCTGCATTACTATCACACTGTTTTCATTATGGTAGCATTAGTTCTGGTAACTGGTAGATCAGTTCCTTTCTTCTTGTTCTTTTTCAGAATTTTTTGGCTACACTTAGGTATTTACTCTTTTCTGTGAATTTTAGAATCATTTTATCTAGTTTTGTTCTCTGCACCCTCACCACCACCACCACCAATCCTGCTAGGAGTTTGAACTGTATTGAATTATGAATTAATTTGTGGAGAATTGATTTTTATGATGTTTTATGTTGATTCGATCATCAAACAATATGGTATAGATTTCCATTTATTTGAGTCCTTTATGCCCTTCAATAACTTTGTCCAATTCTGTCCATAAAGTTCTTATAAGTATGTTGTTAGATTCGCTCATAGTTAGAATAGGTCATAGAGTTGTTATGAGAACGAAACAAGGTACAAGATATAAATCCTTGGAACACGGGTAAGAACTCAGTGTTAGTTTTAGGCAGTTAGATAGAAATGAAGGGGAGTGGAAGGGGAGTGGAAGGGGAAAGAAGCAATCCAGAAGATAACAGTATACCTGCACTCAGGGGCTCCAAAAACTTGTTTTCTCTAAATGAGGGCCAGCAAAGATGCTGTCTAGAATCAAACACTGCAGCTGCACAATAGAGAAGGACTGGGCTTAACTTGACCCAATGCTCATTATAATGCAATTAACATTATAGCAGTTTGAACCCCCTCCCATTGGTTTCTCAGTGTGCATCATGGGTAAGAACCTGTGAAAAGGGGATGGTGTGTGTATCTGAGCACAAGAAACTGAGCCATAAATCAGTCATTCACAAAAATGCCTCTAAGCCAGGATATAAAAAACAGGAAAAACAAAGGAGGGGTGCCATTTTTCCTCTCTTGGATTGGCCCACTCCCAATTCTCGGGAGTGTATTATACTTTGCTACCTTTTTGCTTTGCTAATAAATCTTGTTCATATCATGCTTTTTGTCTTGTTAAAAATTCATTTTTTTCCTAAGAACCGACGTAACTCTTATTCCCCTCCTCCCGGTAACATTAGCAATTATTAATACTCTCATAAATTTGTTGCTATTGTAAACAGGTTATTTTTTAAATTACGTTTTCTAATATATTTTATGGCTTATAAGAAAGCTATTGAGTTCTTTAAAAATGTGGATCTTGTATCCAACCACCTTTTAGAATTTTCTTTTTATTTCTAAAATTTTATGTGTACATATTCTTTAGTTTTTCTATAAAGACAGTTATAACTTCTGCAAATGAAAACACTATTCATGCCTTTCCAATTCTTGTGCTTATTTCCCCTCCTTTTCTTGTTGTATTGTATTGGCAAAGAATTCAAATATAATGTTGAATAATAAATGTGAAAGCAGGAGTGCCTGCCTTGTTTTGAGCTTTCCTAGAAATGTTTCTACAGTTCACTGTCAATAATAATGTTTGCTTCTAAGTTTTGGAAGTTTTTTTTTTATCAGGCTAAGGAAATTTGTGTCTATTTTTAGTTTGGCAAAAGGTTCTCTATTTTTTTTAAACTTTTTAAATTGAGTTATAGTCATTTTACAATATTGTGTCAAATTCCAGTGTAGAGCACAGCTTTTCAGTTATACATGAACATACATATATTCATTGTCACATTTTTTTTTGCTGTGAGCTACCACAAGATCTTGTATATATTTTCCTGTGCTATACAGTATAATCTTGTTTATCTATTCTATATTTTGAAATCCCAGTCTGTCAGAACACTCCCTTACACCATACACAAAAATAAACTCAAAATGGATCAAAGACTTAAACATAAGACAAGATACAATAAACCTCCTAGAAGAAAATACAGGCAAAACATTATCTCACATACATCTCAGAAATGTTCTCCTAGGGCAGTCAACCCAAGCAATAGAAATAAAAGCAAGAATAAACAAATGGGACCTAATTAAACTTACAAGCTTATGCACAGCAAAGGAAACCATAAGTAAAACAAGATACAACCTACAGAATGTGAGAAAATTTTTGCAAATGATGAAACTGACAAAGGCTTGATCTCCAGAATATATAAGAGCTCATACGCCATAATAAGAAAGAAACAAACAACCCAATCCAAAAAGGGTTCTCCATTTTTTAAAAAAATTATAAATAAGTGTTGAAATATATCAATCACTTACTCCATGTCTACTGAATTAATCATGTTATCATTTTTCCTTTAATTGGTTAATGTGTTAAGTTACATCGATAGATTTTAAAACTTCATACCATCCTTAGTATAAAGTTCGTTAGTCGCAATGTATTCATTTTAATAATCTTCTGGATTCAATTTGCTGATACCTTACTTAGGATTTTTCCGGCCGTGTTCTATAAGTGGGACTGACCTACAATTGTATGGTCTTATCCTGGAAGCCTCATAAAGTTGGTCTGATTCACTCTTTTGTGCTTCTTCTGAACAATTTGTATAAGAAAGATTACCTTCTTTTTCAAGCTTTGGCAAAACTCTTGAACATCTTCTGGGCTCAAAGTTATCCTCTCTACCCGGAATTCTCTTTCCTGATTTGAAAAAATTCCCAAGTTTCCAGGGCTCCCTGAAATGTCATCACCTCTCTGAAGCCTCATCTGAATCCTTCCCCGCCCCCGCCTTACCCTCTTTGTAAAGTCATTGCACTCGCTCTCTCCCCAACAGCCTCAGACTGTTGTTTGTGTCATGTCTGCAGCATGTGCAGCCCATTTTGGGGATGCATCCTCACCTTTCTCAAGTGCCCAGCACAGGCCTTTCTCCTGTATGTTCAGCATAAATTTGTTAAATGAATGTCTATGTAATGTTACTGCCCTTGCTCCACATTCTCAATACAGACACACACACACGCCAGGCAGATAGAAACATCAGAGAAAAAAAAGTTTTTATTTTTAATCAGTTTCTAATGCTAATTCCTATGATCTAGCGACATCTGGCAGGGCCTTGCTCTTATGCAAGAAATGCTGCTTCTCAGACCTCAAAGTGACAGGCAGTGAAGCACGGGCCAGGCCTGGGAGGGCACAGCTAGGCGAAAACATTAACCGAGGATTAATGGGCCGAATAAAGCTTCTGCATTACGTACTTATCACAGAGGTTTATTACTTCACACTCAAGTAATTACAGCACCTGTTACAGTCCATGGTGACACTTGGACACAGTAACCCGCTCCCTCCTTGCCATCCCAGCTCAGCGTGGGGTGGTAAATAAACACTGGTTAAGGAGCTGGAGAACTGGGTTCCAGGCCCAGCCCTACCACCGGTTCTGTGTCCTTGGGCTACACGCCTCCGCACAGCGCACAGGCGCTGAGAGGAAACCCGCCCAAGGAGTGCGTACGTTGATGGGTGGACCGGACAAGATGATTTCTAAGCGTCCGTCTAGCTTTACGACTTTGTGATTTACAAGAGCTTAAACTACGAGGGGCACAACACTGCAAGGCTGGCTTGACAAGCTTTAAATTCACGGACGACGGGACTTCTCTTGGCCAAGTTACTTTCACATTGCTCTTAAAGAGGCTTATATTTCTTCCTTTGTGGTTCTTTTAGGAAAAATACTGCCTGAGCTGGCATCAAAGAGAGACTTGTGGGGGAACGGCGCTCCCTAAATACATCGTCCCTGTCCCAGGTACCCCAGGGAGGGCAGCAGAAGAGGTTCAGTACATCTTGAAGCCAGTGGAACTTAGCAGAGGCTTGGGTTTGGGGATTATCACATATTTGGGAAGGAGTGCATCCCAAAGGGATGAAACGGCTGTGAAATCAAACTCATCTTTTTTTTTTAATTGAACAACTACTTGCTGAGAGCTTGATACATAAGTCTACAAAGCCATGTGAGAGATGATGAGATGAATGCCATCTTCAAGGAGCTGGCAGCCCGGCAGGGTACTGGAGAGATTTCTTCATAAAGGGCTATGATGAAGCCAGAGGAGGAAGAGGCAACTGACAGATGGAGCCTGTTTCTGACAGGTGACATGGAACAAGGCAGCCTTGAAGCGTGAGTCAGGCCTGCGACTGTCAGTGCTGACTGGAGGGTAAAGCACGTGCAGAGATTCTCAAGCGGCAAAACGAAGGGCATCATGACATCATGAGATGTCTCCAGCTATTACGCAGGACAGAGGGCTTTGAGATGGTCATGCGAGTAACCTCAGTGCCTCCCACTGGTGACTCCTGACTCCGTCTCAATGCCCAGGACTGGTCCTAAGAGGTGGCCATATGTGTGTTGTCGAGAGAGTCCTGAGTGTCTTTGTGCCCTTAAGTTATCGTTACCAGGGTGTTTCGGTGTATGGCTTTCCCATCATTAAATTCACTATTCCATGAGAAAATACTATTTAAGAAACATATTTGCTTTAGCAGCAAATAGGCCACTTAAGAGGGATCATTTATTAACAAATTAGTTGCTATACAAAAAAAAAAAAAACAAAAACCCTTGTCCAGAGGCAGCAAGTGTCCTGAGTGGGGAAGCACACAAGGAGATTCAGGGCAGCCATGGTGGTGGTGGTTGCAGCCCTAAGACTTTAGAAGAGATGAAATTCCTGGGTAATCTGATTGCAGAAGTATAGGAACACCAAGTGCCTAGACGTACGGAGAAGAAGGAGGGAACAAAAAGGGGTCTGCCCCTTCAGGTGGCTGTCCACACTGGAGTCACCTGGTTGATGGCTTCTCCCTCCCCATCACAAACATGGGGAGAAGGAGTAATGCTATCAAAACGTTAATGCCTGTTTCTCAGAGAAGATAAAAAATAGTCATCTCAGAATTCTAAAGCAGTCTTGATTGCATCTCCTATTTTTGGAAAAGTGAGCTCTTCTCATGCTAAGATGGGGGGATCCCTTGTATTTAACAGGGGGGCTAATGTTACCTGGGCATTAACCAACCTCACCTCCAGCCTGCTCTCTCCAAGTCTCAGGCCTTTTAGAAGGAATAACAGCCAACACTTCTCCAGTGCTTGCTCCGTCTTAGGCACTGTTTGAAGTACTTTATATACATGAACCCATTTAATGCTCCTAACAGCCCTACGTGATACTGTTATTATACCCATTTTATAGACGAGGATATTGAGGCATCTTGCCTCAGGTCACACAAATAGTGAGTGGTAGAGGTAGGACTGAACTTCAAGAAGTCTGGATCTACTCCATGCTTTTGAATACTACACTCAACTTCCTTTCTAGGAAGCGTATAAATGATAGTGACTATCCAGTAACCAAGCTGTCTCAGTTAGCTATTGCTGCATAACAAACCACTCCAGAACTCAGTGGTGTAAAATTCACAATCATTTATTACTACAACTCATGCATTTGCAGGTAGGTCAGGGAGTCAGCTGGTGTAGGGGGCTTGGTTGATCTTGGCTGGGCTCATTTGTGCAGCTGTAGGTCAACTGAGAGCTTCGTTCTAGGCTGAAATTGGCTGAGCCACCTTAGTTGGAGGAGTTTAGCTCCATGTGTCTCTTTACCCTCCTCCAGTGAAGCAAGAGAGCAAGAGGAGTCACACAAGGACTTCCGAAGCCTAGCCTCAGAACCGGCACAGTTAACGTCTGCCTTCTTCTGTTGGTCAAAGGGAGTCACTTGATGTTATGGAGTGGATGTGTCCCTGCCAGATTCCTGTGCTGAAGCCCTAACCCCCTCCTGTCCCGTGTGGTTGCATTTGGAGGTGGGGGCCTTTGGGAGGCAATTAGGTTTAGAGGAGATCATGAGGGTAGGTAGGACTCCTATGATGGGATTAGTGTCCTTATGAGAAGAGGGAGAGACCAGAGCTCGCTCTCTGCATGTGAGGACACAGGAAGAAGGTGGCATCTGTACACCAAGAAGACCCAGCCATGTGGCACCCAGACCTTGGACTTGCAGCCTCCAGAAACATAAAAAATAAATTTCTGTTGTTTAAGCTCCCCAACCTATGGTATTTTGTCATGGAGAAGAGCTGACTGGGACATATGGGGAGGGAAAATATCCCCCACCTCCATGGGGGTTCTCCTCCCACATGTCACATGACAAAGGGCACCGAAGCAGGGAGAACTGCCGTGGGGCCATCGATGAAATCGGTCCACGTAATTCTTACAGAGCCACGCTGACTCTGGGCTCTTGAAAAAGGGGAGAAGGAAACATTTAAAATCCAACGTCACTGAAATCACTGAAGGAGGAGTGTATAGGAACAGGGATGGAGACAAAAACTTTCTATCTTACTTAATTTTTTTTTGATGTCAATCTTGTTCTAAGTAAAAAAGACTCCCAGAGCAGAGAAAATGGAATCTGTCTAAAAAGACGGTTGACGTTCGTCGAAAGGCATTTAGGTGACAGCACTTTTTCAGTCTTACTGCTGTAAACAGACACTGGGTGTATGGCTTTAACTGAGTGGCATATTCCCCCGCATTTATCTTAGATGTTTATGACCAACCCAAAGTTTGCTTCTACGCTTAGAATGGTGTGTTGAAGGGGTAAGATGAGGACAACACTGGCCCATTTCTCCATTTCAGATTATCTTCCAGAAACTCAAGTACACAGCCACAGAAATTTTCCCCAGTAATTTCAAGCTGGCAGAGCCAGGCTAATTATCTGCAATTTCATCTGTCAAAATAGTTTGGGAAATTGTCACATGTTAGTGGAGTGAGTTCGAGGGGAGGGCCTCTCCCTGGAACTTTCACAAGTTTGAAGAGGTGTTAGACATTGGTCTTACACCATCTTTTTTTTTTTTTTTTTGAGCCCTCATGTCTGAGCCACGCGATCACAGTCTGTGGCTGTTGGGGACTTGGCTCTGCCCTATCTAAGCCACAGCAGTTCCCAGAGGCATCCAAGGTAGAGAAGCTGAGCACACAGCCCAGCCGTGCACATCCGCCTGGAGGCATGAGTGTACCTCTTCCAAGGACCCACTGTCAGTGCACACCAGCAGGAGACTTGTGTCCTACAAAATCTCATTACGGCCGGTGCCGCTCTGACTGGTCGGTGCTGTTCAGGTTGTTAGATACCCTACACTAACCCTGTCCTCTAACCTCCTCTAACCCTGTCCGGGATATTCTTGTTGCCCCTCCAAATTCACTCTCCATCTTCCCCTGGGAGGCTGACGTTTCTGGATCAAGTATCCCCTTTCCTTCCAGCTTCCTAGTGGATTGGCCATGGGGGCAGGGGGCGCTGGCAGGGGACTGAAAGGTGAGAGGGAAGGAGTGGGATAAGTTGGTCCCCCTGCTGCCTTTTGTAACAGCTGGGCAGCAGCTGCCTTCTCCACCAGGACCATAGCTTCCTCCAGTCCCAGCACAGCTCCTTCCTGGTTTCCAGGAACCACTCCCGACCCCTAGTCATGAGTCCCCGCCCTCAGCCCAGAGTGCTTCCCCAGCTCTTACTGGTCTTCTTTAAACCTGCTCTCACCTTTGTAAACAGACCCTAAATTAAAATCTCTTCAATGATCTCATTTGACTGCACCATCTGTTTCCTGCCAGGACTCTGACACTTCAAAAAAAAAAAAAAGTAGTGGTGGTGAAGAACCGAGCAATATGGCTTATACATTAACAGAATAACAAAGGACAACAACACCATCAACACAGACTCCTTACTCCATTTGCAGAGACAAGGAGATGCCTCTGAAACAGAGCAACTTCCTCCCCTCCCTTTCCTCTCCCTCTCCCCCTGCCTCCTTCCCTCCCGTCCCCTGGGCCTCCATCTCTTTCTCTCTCCTCACTTTTTCCATTCTTCAGTCCCACAGCCCTTCAGTCTGTGCCAGGCTCTGTTCAAGATTCTGGGGAGATGGCGATGAGTTAGATGATCTTTGACCTCAAAGAGCTCACAGCCCAGGACTTAACTCATCCTAGAAGCACAAAGACTGCGCTGAGCAGAGGTTCTCAAGTCCACAGACCTGGGTCACACCCCGGTTCTGTCACTCATCAGCTGGGTGACCTCGGGTATATTACTGCGTATACGTAAGTCAAACTTACCTGCTTCTCTTCCCATACGGATAAAACAGGAACCCCTCCTGTCCTTCTCACAGAGTTGTTGGGAGCACTCACGAGATCATATACGTAAAGGACCTAACGCCATGCCAAGCAAATGGTAGGTGTCGATAGACAATGAGATTTTTTTCTCTTTTCTTTAGTGGAGAGAAACCATGATGGTGCCGTGAGTGATGGAGAGTGTTGAGATCTTAGGCAAGCTACTTAACCTCTGGGTTTAATGGGGCCAATATAAATGACCTTTGCTGCATAACCCAGAGGGGTTATGATGACTACATATGAATATGTGATTATATAAGCATAGGTAAATTATATATGTATGTACAAGGTTCCAGATTGTAAACACAGTAAGTATCATCCAAATCCCAGCACACATTATTACATAATGTGGGTGCGTATTTCAAGAAGCTCTTCACTTGTTTCCTGCAATCACTGGACAGGAGACCTCCCCACCCCACCTCGTCCCAGGGTCCCTCATTATTTATTTACTGAGAACCTTGAAACAGTCTGACCAGAATATTGGAAATCAATCTGTCTGCTGAAATGGCAGGGATGGCAAGCAGGCCCCCGGGTCCAAGGCCATTGTCATTCCCTTGGACATAAGAGCACAAGCCATTTTTAACCCCCTTTCGAGCTCCCCAACCTTGCGAACCTACTAAAGACACAGGAGAACGGCATCATGAACACTGATGCGCTTACTGAGCCTGTGCTGCTGGGGTGGGGGTGGGGGTGGGGGTCCCCGCCATCAGAGCTGAGCTCTCCCTCCATCCTGCCTGTCTGATGGCAGGAGGACATCAAAAAGCTGGAAGCAGCTGCACAGCGTCAGATAAACGCCAGTTGGGACAGCCTGCCTTTGATCATCAAATCCTTATAGCAAAGCTCTAATTCTCTTGGTATCATTAAAATTAGTTTAAAGGGATTCCCAATTGCTTTTTAAAAATTTTTTTAAAACCTTCCCTCCACACGAGGAGTTTGCAGGTTCACCTTTGCATGACTTTTTTAAAATTCAGGGCTGTCCTGGGAGACTTCAGAGGAAACACCTGCCAACGCTAAATCTCAGGGAACAAAATATTAGTCATCAGTGCCTGGGGAGGGCACCACGAGTCACTCCTGCAAACGTGTGCCCTGGAAGAAGCACAGAATAGCAGGACACGGCAAACTCACTGTGAGACGGCGTTTTACCATGAACTGTTACATACAAAGCCTGCATTTCCTTGGTATTAGAAGGACGGTTTATTGTTACAGTCTTGAAGGCACAGGGAGGGTGCTGGGCACCATGTGACTCCTCTGAAACTAAATTATGTCTGCAAGAGCTTATGATCAAAATATTTTTACTTATATACATTTGTTTTTGCTATCTATTAATATATCACTATATTATAGTGATAATAACACAGCAACATCGACCACTGGTGAGCACCTGCTCTGAGCCAGGTACTCAAATGCTTCACAGGCATTATCTCAAGGTTCTCAAACATGTGGAACAGACCAACAAGAAGTGCCACACAAAAGACGTTTGAGAAAGCGCCTCTTTGGGACTCTGACAAATCCCGTGGCCTCTGTGTAAAGGTTGGCTATTTGGTTTGCCCTTGAATGTTTGTAAGAAGAGAACTCAGAGCAGCTATGATAAAGCCTTCAAGGAAACAATATCTGACTTTGGACAAATCATCCAGCAGTGAAAACCAGCCTGCAGGGCTGCAGAATGCTCCCGTCTGCCTGAACCCGACCAGGAGCATATCACCCACTGCACCCGTGGAAACACACCTCTAGGGCAGAAAGAAAGCCAGGGGCAAACAGAGCCCTCCACTCCCACCAGAAGCTCCCCAACCTGAAAGTAGATACATTTACTCTGTAGATGGAAGCTCTGGTGCTCTGCTTGGCCCCTGTGAGAATCACCCCGAGAATTCCAAAAAGAGACAGGATTCTCTTTCACCTGGGCTAGACCGGCAGTTCTCAGGGCAATTTCGCTCCCTGGAGCAATGTCTAGAGACATGGTCAATGTCTAGAGACATTCTTGGTTGTCTCAGCTGGGAGGGGGTTTGCTACTGGCATCTACTGGGTAGAGGGTAGGGATGCTCGCAAACATCCTTCAATGTGCAAGCGGTCTCCCCCCCACCCCACCCCACCAAAGAGCTGTCTGGCTACAGATGTCACCAGTGCCACAGCTGGGAAACCCTAGGCTAGACCGGAGCTCAGTGACGCTGGAGACCCTGCCTGTCTCATTGGACGCTGCGTCTCCAGCACCCTGCCCAGGATCTGGCACAAAGTCAGCCTTTGCTAATCAAATATGAACTAAATCCTTTTTTTTTCCAGTCATACATGGACATATACACACTCATTGTCACATTTTTTTCTCTGTGAGCTACCATAATATTTTGTGTATATTTCCCTGTGCTATACAGTATATTGTGCTGAACACTGGAATTTGACACAACATTGTAAAATGATTATAAATCAATAAAAAATGTTAAAAAAATATGAACTAAATCCAGCTATAGAAGAGATAAAAAAACACACCTCTAATAGTCAAAGTAAGGTGCCTCTCAATTTCTCCCTTATTATCGGCATCACAGAGACTGGAGAAAGATGATAGTTCTTATTGGACATACTACATATGTACAATTTTACCTTATATATCTACACCTTCTCCCTTCAAAACGTTTGACAAGAAATGGCTTTTTTCCTCTTTGTGATTTTCTTGTCTTCTCCAGAAGTCTGTGTTACAAACTGTTTGTGTTCCCCCAAAATTCATATGTTGAAATCTTAACCCCCAAGGTGATGACGTTAGGAGGTGGGACCTTTGGGAGGTGATTAGGTCATAAGGGTGAAGCCCTCATGAATGGGATTAGCACCTTTATAAAAGCACCCAGATTTCTCCCTTGCCTCTTCCACCATATGGGGTTACAGAGAGAAGATGACAGTCTAAGAACAAGGAAGCATGCCCTCACCAGACAATGGATCTGCTGGTGTCCTGACCTTGGACGTCTCAGCCTTCAGAACCACGAGAAGGAAGGGCTCATTGTTTAAGCCACCCAGTCCATGGTATTTTTGTCACAACGGCCCTAATGGGCTAAGACAGTCTGTCTCTGAAGACTTTGGCTCAGGAGGTGAAGAGGTGTGAACTCTATTTAATGAAGGAAAAGCAGAGATGACCTTCTGCTTCCAAGAAGTGGGACCTCGGCCCCACTCAACACACTTTCCATGACTTAGCAGGAGCCCTTTGTGGATGGAACCAGTGGCAGCTCCCAAAGACCAGTCACGCTCCTGGACGCCAGGGTCCACAGCGACCTGGTAATGATTTCTTTGGGGATTTGAAGACATGAGGCAGAGAACTGTGCTTGTAAGTTCCATAACCCTGTATCTAGCAATGAATGTCTGGGTCTGGAATCGTGAGGGGTGCAAAAGAGGAATGAAGACACTCGGAAATGTCCTGGCTTCAGCAATAAGAGACTAAGTGAATGCCTAAGTGCTGCGAGAAGTCAGGGTTCCGGTGTGTGTCCCTCGATCCCGGTTCTGCCAATGATTATATTCAAAAGTTAGGGCACAGGAGGCGGACGCCAGCTGTTAGTGCAGGGGTGGGCTTTCGGGGACTCCTCCTTTCTAATCACTTTTCTGGTTCTGTTTGAAGGTGATGCCAATAGGACTTTTTGGCGTATCAGAGGTGGGTGTGGGAGAGCCGGGTGCCCACTGGTGGAGACAGAAGGCAGAGGTAGGGGTGTGGAGGGCTCCCAGGAGTAGGCTGCTTTGCGTAAGAGAAGGTCAAGATGCCTATCAGACATCCAAGCCCTGAAGCGGGGCAGGTGAGTCTGGGGAGAGTCTGGCTGGAGATACAAAGATGAGACGAGATCAGTAAGGAGTGAGTGTCCTCAGAGAAGAGAAGGGGTCTTAGGACCCAGCATGGGGACTGCACCGTTTAGAGTCAGAGCCGGAGAGGGTCCCTCAGACGTGACGGCAGAGCAGCCAGAGTGGAGGAGGATGGCCAGGAGCGTGCGGCCCGGCCTCTCTGCACCGCCTCCAGGCTCCTGGCTAACCCAAGACCCCTGCGCCTCTTTCTGGGTGTGGCAGTGGCCTCCTAGCTGGCCTCCTGCCAAATCTCAACACATCAGCCAGAGCGGCCCCAAGTCAGCCCCTGTGCCCGGGGTTGGACTTTCAAGGACTCCTGCCTCTTTCTGAGTCAAAGCCAAGATCCTCAGGAATTGGCCCCCACCAGCACACGAGGCACTGTCTTCCCTCGGGGCCTCCGCGCTTGCTGTTCCCTCTGCATGGAATGCTCTTCCCTCAAATATCTGCACACTCACTCTCTCACCTCCCTCAGATCGTCACTCAAATGACACGTCTCAGTGACGCCTCCTTAAGTAGTACTTAATTCTCCTCAACTTGTATTATTTCCCACTTCCCAGGGAGGTGGGTTTCTTTCCTAGAAGTTTATACCATAGATCATACCATACATTATACTTACGTATCTTATATTCTGTCTTTCCCACTAGAATATAAGCTTCAGCAGGGCAGCGAATTTTGCCTGTTCACTCCCTGCTTCGTCTCCAGAGCGAGATCAATGCTTAGCACATAATAGTCTAAATCAAAACTTGCTATAATGTTTATTTTTGTTTGCACATAGCAGATTTTGTTGTAATTGGGGGGGGGAACTGATACAATTTATCTATTTATTTATTTATCACAGTCGAAAATACGTCCATGTCCTTATTTGGCTTTGGTCCATTTACCCTTCTTTTAAATAAGCCTTTTATTGCAGCTCGCTTCAGATTAATTTCTGCCATGAGAATTAAATAATCAAAGATTACTTCCATCATTGATAATTCTGTTCTGTGAAATGTATCAGTTCTGGGTGAGAGAAACTCCATAACTGCCCTGTTTATGTTAACATCAGCTCTACTGGAGCAAAAACCTGGTTCACTGATGAACGATGCCCCAGTGCTTAGCACAGCATCTGCTGCATAGTAGAGGCTCACTGAACATTCACTGGATGAATGAATGGATCCATGGATTTCAAAACACTAGTCCCTGAAATGTTGGCCTATCAGGCCATCGACAATACAAAATCCAATGGTCCTCAAGTGGAAAGATTTTGCCCCCCAGGGGACATTTGGCAATGTCTGGAGGCATTCTTAGCTGTCACATCCAGGGAGGGAGGGTACTACTGGCATCTAATGGGTAGAGACCAGGGATACTGCTACACACCCTGCAAGACACAGGGCAGACCCACGACAAAGCAGGATGCAGACCCAAATGCCAACAGTGCTCTGGTTGGGAAGCTTGGACTTGAATCAAACAGGCAAGTCATCACCATGCGCTTGGAACCCAACTTTTCAGCAGTGGAACAGCAGTGGCTCTCCTTACCAGGAAAGTCTCTAGTCTGCCCTAAGCAGACATTATGTTTTGAAGCCCTGGTCCTGCTGCCCAGGCAGAAAAACCTGACCATGACTCATGGGTAGGCCCAGCGTTAAGTCAGTGACCCACCCCACTGTGACAAATGGAGTACGCGGAGTTGGCATCGTTGAGGATTGAAAGGGGTAGAGGTTGGTTGCTCTGCTCGGTGGAATTGCTGTTTCCTGCACTTCCCGACTGTCATTGTTGCCATGGAGAGCAGTTTCTTTGAGCTAAAGGAGGTGGGACTGATAGCTCTTATAATGCATGGTCTTTCCACTGATGTGCTGGCCCCAAGGACCTGCCCGCTCAGGTTCCTACAAGGCTCCTTCATGTCTGTTATCTCTGGAACAGACAGACGCTTACGGGACGGCCGACGGGTGGATAGGAAACCAATTACTAGTTAAAAAGATCTTTATGGTGGGTTGATTCCCACCCCATGCTATTTTTAAATGTCTATATTATACTGAGTGGCTAGACACCTTAGAATATCTTCCATTTAAGCACCACAGCAAAATGCTATCATTCCCATTAGCTTTCACCCAGAAACAACAAGAAAGGGGGAACGGGTAAGTAGCTACCTTTCTTCAATTATGATGCAAGATGATGTTTCTTTTTCGACATATAAAATACAGAAATGTCTGGCTGATCAGGAAGATCCTGATGCTAAACAATTCCCACCTGATGCTCAGCAGACTCACACAATACCACAGGAGCATCTGCTCTGCCAACGAAAGCGTGCACGGCCGAAACAGTTTTGTTCCGCGTAACGCTTTGCGGTCTGCTGTTCCTGCTCCGCTGCGATGACCATATCCAGAGTCTAATGACGGGTGTGATGACCGCCCTTTACTGAGCACTCACTACGCTTTATCCGGGTCACCCCATTTAACCACATGACACGGCTCAGGTCGGTCACGTGACCTGCCCAAGGCTCTGCAGCCAGGATGTGGGGCTGAGGGGTGCTGACTCATTCTGCTTCAGCTTTTACCCCGCGTGACGGGAAGGTGCTCCTTCTGAGTACACTGCCCATATCAGCCATGCACGTGCGGAAGCTGAACGCACACTGTCAACGATCAAGACGGTAAAACTTTCACAGGAGACAAGGAGCCACTGCGCTCTCATCCACAGTGCTCAGGCACTGGGTCTTGGGACATTCTCCTTTCCTTACTATTTTTAAACATTTGTTTCATTAAAATTCTTTCTGGCTTGACTGAGATATAACTGACATATAGCATTGTGTCAATTTAAGGTGTACAACGTGTTGATGTGATACATGTACGTACTGAAAAATAATTACCTCTCTTCTCTCCATTGTTTGCATCGTGCTTATCCATGTGTTGACCAGTGACCTACAGTCACGGCTGGCCAGGGTCCCAGGGAGTGTTTGAAGGGGGCCCTGCTTCCAGACTCCGAGGACTCTCCCTGTGTTGAGTTGACCACGTGCACACGTGGCTGCACATGTCATTCCTCGAGGCAGCCTCACGTCTTCGGGTGAGCATGAGGCAGAAAGTGCAGGGCAGTTGCGTCCTCGGTGGGTCACAGTTTCTAGGGCCTCACAGGAAGTGTGCTATCCCAGTGTTTAAGAGATGTACATAGTTTTCCATAAATGTTACCATTTTGTCCCGGACTCAGCTGGAGAAAAAGCCATTGATTCCAGTGCGGGGAGTGGGGGGGGGGTGGGGGAAGAGGCTGTCGGTGTTGAGTGCCTTAGAGAGAGAGAGCAGGTGCATGGGTCTCCTATGTACCTGGGGTCTGCCTGGGCTGTTTCCTCTCTGTTTCCCCTTACTTTTGAATCTAACCTCCTGCATTCTTTTTCAAGTGCATATATGATGCTATTGTGAATAACAAAAGACAAATTCAAAGTATTGCTGAATTCGTAGTAACTTTTTTTCATTTTTATCTGTTTTTTTCAATAAGCAGACCCTAAAGTATGACAGTTTTCTAGCAATCACAATTTAACAACACTTCGACTCTCAGGGATTATAAAGATGGCCTGAGTTGACTCAACTGAAATTAGGGGTTCTCTTGCCAGAAAAGGCTGGAAACGGCTAACCTGGAGCTGCAACTGAGGCTCCCAGCCAAGCCGGACATCTGTCTGCCTTTGCCCTAAAAGACTAAAGCGCTCCAGAGCGTGGGTAAAGCCTAGCTGATTGGACTTTGATTCTTTGGAAATTGGCAAATCCCGATGTGATGCACGGGATCTCTCTTGAACCAGATTACCCAATTTCCCAGCCTCCTTTCTCCCACACCCTTTCCCGGCACATTTTCAGCCTGTGCCTGCCTGTTTGGATGCATATAATTTACCCTAAAACCCTGTAGGATAGTGAGCATGATGTTATATATACGCTGGTTCGTTCAAGCCACTGTTCTGGTGAGGGCGGGGGCCGGGGGGAGTCAGTGGTCTTGATCAGGAACCTACACTTGGGAACCCCAACACTTACTCAGAAACACCACACTCCTGCCGGTTCCCAGCAAGCTTCCTCATCTTTCTTTACTTCTGAGCTCTGATCAGCACCAGAGGTTTTGCTAGCAAGCTCAAAAAAGGTTCCAAATGGCTTTCCATTGGCAGAAGTGGGGGTCATTATTTAGTATAATGGGCATAAGAAGTGGGTTTTCATTGGTGGAATTAAAGGAGTTCAAGATGTGTGGTTTGGCTAAAATATTTTCCAGTAGCTCCCACCCTTGCCTAACGTGGATATGAGAATCATGCGGGCACTTTCTCCTTCTCCCTTTGGGATGGGGCTTGAGCCGTGAGCCCCAAACAGCCCTGTCCAGCAAGTGGTCAGGAGGATTCTGTCTGCCTGACGCCCACTGTGAGATTCGCAATATCCTCCCTCTTGTAAACCATCTCATCTGCCTGGGGTTCGGGCTTCATGGGAGGTATGGTCAGGGCGCCTACAAGGACAGGTATGTGGGCTTTCATGGAGTTTCCACATTTGTTTTGCAGTCTGGTGTCAGCTGGCTACTAAATGTCGGACTGTAGTTCAGGATTTGGTCTGAAAAACGCTTTCACTATAACCTGGTGGCAATGGAAAGAGTAGCCGATTCCTAACCCTCTCCAACTACTGGCAGCTGTCAATAGCTACCAAGAAGCACTGAATAGATGTGCATGCCCAAATTGACTTATATCAGTTTATAATACTACCCAAGTGGTTTTGCAAAAAAGAAATTTTTTTCCACTTCTATACAAGATCCACATAAGATGACTGGATAAAGAAGCTGTGGTGTATTTATACAATGGAATACTATTCAGCCATTAAAATGTCAACATAATGCCATTTGCAGCAACATGGATGTCCCTGGAGAATGTCATTCTCAGTGAGGTAAGACAGAAAGAGAAAGAAAAATACCATATGATATCACTCATATGTGGAATCTAAAAAAAAAAAAAGAAGAAGAAGAAGACAAATGAACTTAAATATAAAACAGAAACAGACTCACAGACATAGAATACAAACTTGTGGTTGCCACAGGGGAGGAGGGTGGGAAGGGATAGACTGGGAGTTGGAGATTTGTAGATACTGACAGGTATATATAGAACAAATAAATAAGTTTATACTGTATAGCACAGGGAAGTATATTCAAAATCTTGTAGTAGTAGCTCATGGTGAAAAAGAATATGAAAATGAATATATGTATATTCATGTATGACTGAAAAATTGTGCTGTACACCAGAAATTGACACAACATTATAAACTGACTATAACTAAAATAAATAAATAAATAAATAAATAAACAGAAAGGGCTACATCAAAAAAAAAAAAAAAACACCAAAAAACTTAGACAACCAAGCACCTAGAAAATTTCATCCTACTTGTCACAGAGGCATAACTTTAATCTTTGAAAGAATCCTCAATTTCCTATGAAATCAGAAGCCATCTTTCCATCTGACACATTTCTTTGGGATCAGAGAGGCAACACACCATGCCCAGAATGCCTCCTCATGCTCCAGGACTGTGTGGGATTCATTTCTTTCCCTAGAGAAAGAAGAAAAACTTCCCATAGGCCTCTGAGGCTGTATGTGATTCCTAGACAACTGCCTCTCCTAGTCCTTGTCTACTGTTCTGACTCCCTTTGATCCAGTCCTTCTTCTGCATGAACTGCAGTTTCTCCAGCTAGTTACACAGCTGCCTCCTACTTACCCTGCAGAATCAGCCTAAATGTCACCTCCTCTGGGAGGCCTTCCTGGATTAATCTGCCTACGTAGGTTTTTTTTTTTCCCCCCATGTTAGTCTCTAACTCCATCCTCTGTTTCTATCACATGACTTTATATTTTATAATCAATTATTAGTTTGTTTACTTACTGGCCACCTGCCCATCCCACTAAATTATAATCTCCTTGAGGGCAAAGTCCAAGAAAATATACTCAACACAAGTCATTATTCCTTGGTGACTACAGAAACATTTTCATTGTTTTATTGACCTCAAGGTGACGGTACAGCAACCATGATTTAACAACACTTTGACCATAAGGAATCATAAAGATGGCCTGAGTTGACCCAGTAAAATACACAGCAGACATTTAACAATGAATCTCTGATATAAATTTGTCATTTGCTTTTCCCAAGGTAAAAATGCAGAAAAATTCCTCCTACTTGTGTTTTTAGACCACTTGGATGCACCAAAATGAAAAATCAAAGCTAATAAGGTCGATACATGAAAGAGACAACCATCCACATTAGTAAGGGATTCATTCTTCTTCTTTCAGAGGGAGTCTCTGCCATGTTCCTTCAAACAGTTGGCTCCTCTCGTGCATTTAAAATCTAACTTGGTTTACAAAAGCACTAATTTATGTGCACATTTTCAGGCCCACGTCTGTTGTGAAAAGCTAACTGCATCTTTCATGGGAAGCACATCTGCCTTGCCTCCCAAAGATACGTCTCCTGTTTCTTGGTTTTCTTTTCAGAATGTGGTCTCTTTGGAGGGCTGAGTCCGTGTCTCTTGGATGTTTGGTTCTGCTTCCTAGCACCCCAAACATTTTGGGAGGCCAATAAATATTTATTGATTCTGATGAGGCGAACGGAACCAGAGAGGTGTTTTGTTGTTTCCTTGTCATGTTCTTTGTGGGACATTTTTATCAGCATCTGCAAAACGTGCATCAGGAAACTCTTTTCTCCAAACGCTCAGCCTCTCAAAGGGACCAGGATGTTTCTGGAGGCCCTGAGACCACAACGCCTCCAATTCAGCTCTTGTAAATCTCCTGCTAGACATTCTACAGGCATAATTCCCCACTCACACATAATTTTCAGACTGTTTTAGCTGCAGGGGGTGGTCTTATCCTTGGTCCCTAAAAGCATACTCTATTGTATGAGATACCTTTGTCAGACAGGGTTAAGCATGGAATTAATGTCTCAATATCACAATGAAGAACTCAGAGACTAGCAGAGTTTTAATTTGCCTTCCATTAGAGTAGTGGTAGAGCAATGGCTCCCAAGTGTGGCTGCAGGACCAGCAGCCTCAGCATATCCTGGGGACTTGCTAGAAATACAAATTATCCGGCCCCTCCCCAGACCCTCCAAATCAACTCTGAAGGTGGGGTCAAAACATCTGTGTTTTTTTTTTTAAACAGTTTTTATTGAGTTATAGTTATTTTACAATGTTGTGTCAAATTCCAGTGTAGAGCACAATTTTTCAGTCATACATGAATATACATATATTCATTTTCATATTCTTTTTCACCATGAGCTACTACATGATCTGGAATATATTTTCCTGAGCTATACAGTATAAACTTATTTATCAGTTCTAATATACCTGTCAGTATCTACAAATCTCCAACTCCCAGTCTATCCCTTCCCACCCTCCTCCCCTGTGGCAACCACAAGTTTGTATTCTATGTCTATGAGTCTGTTTCTGTTTTGTATTTATGCTTTGTTTGTTTGTTTTTAGATTCCACATATGAGTGATCTCATATGGTATTTTTCTTTCTCTTTCTGGCTTACTTAACTTAGAATGACATTCTCCAGGGACATTCATGTTGCTGCAAATGGCATTATGTTGACATTTTAATGGCTGAATAGTATTCCATTGTATAAATATACCACAGCTTCTTTATCTAGTCATCTATTGATGGACATCTGTGTTTTAATATGCCCTCCAGGCTCTTCTGATGTCCTCTGAAGTTTGACAACTATTATGGTAGAGGCTCAAGTTTCTTTTTTTTATTTAGTTCTTTTTCTTTTTAATATTTTATTGAGGTATAATTGACATGCAATATTACATTAACTTCGGTTGCAATGGAATACTACTCTGCCATAAAAAGAATAAAATAATGCCGTTTGCAGCAATATGGATGGACCTAGATACCATCGTTCAAGCTTCTTCTTGAATAAGGAATTTACCTCTCACCTCCTGATCAAAAGCTGCCCATAATGTTCTACTGAAGATATGAATTAACCTCATAGCTCCTAAAAAAAAACTTTCAGAACTCAAGGCCCTAGAAGTCTGAGGTTTTTCAGCCCAACAGGTAGAAAGGAGGACACAGATGTAAAAGGGGTAATGGGCCTGCCACTTTGAGGGTACAGTACCTTTGTCCATATCCACCATGGCTTTCCTAACACACTGCCAACCCCCTCCACAAAGATGGCCAAGCGCCTACCCTCTCCTGGACGGCAGTCCTCTTGGTCTTTCATGGAAAGGTAGATATGGGGTGTGGATGGGAAAAGGAAAACTGAGCCTAGCCTGAGGGCCCCAGATGCACCGTTGGGGTTGGTCACATTGGCTTAGCAGCCACCGCCTGCTTCCATGCTGTGCCCGGGCCTCCGGAAGGAAGAAAGGTCTTTGATGCTCCCTTAACTCTGCCCAGGACCCATGTTCCCCACTCCTTCCTCCCCTTCCTCACTAGCCCCAGTGGTCCCTCCACCTTCCTCCACTTCCTCCCAGTCCCCAATCCCACTCTCTCTCCAGCCTGGTCTTTAGTTTCTGGGAGTGGAAAAATGCTCTCTGCAGAATCATCCATCTAGCATTTTGGTTGGTGCTTCTGTCTTTAGTCCAGTTGTCAGTCTTTGGGGCTGGTGCCAATACTCATGCCTGAAAACGTGGGCTATGGAGAGGTAAAAAGCCCTTTCACGCACACGTGAGGAGGTGGGAAATGCACCCGAAGCACAAAGATTAGTTCTTTGGATATAATCCCACCCTGTGGGGACTAACTATTTAATTATTTCATTGACAGTGAATTTGCTCCTGTACCACCATGAAAACATGAATTACCATAACAATGGTTTGTTTCTGATTTATATGTTTTTAGCTGAATCAGTTCCTCAAAGCAGAGAGGCTCACATTGTCCCATAGGTGTGTGGAGATGTTGGATTTACATTGTGTAACTGACACTAGGGCTATGGTCAGATTCATTCCCCTGGAGTCCTTGCTTTGCTTCTGTAAGAAATACCCTCTCCAGGAGAAGAGCAGTGTCTGTTGATTGATGCTGTCCTGAGAGGCCAATTCAGAGTTCAGAACCCATCCCAGCCTTGGAAGCCGTCTCATTCTTTCCTCATCACTTTCTAAATACCTCCCTTCTCTGTTATCACTCCCAAGGTGGAGAAGTCACTTGACAAATCTAGGGGAATGCATTTCAAGGTCCTTCTTTGAAGGAACACAGATTCAGTTATAAGGTGTCTCCCGTTGGGGTGCCCACAATTTTAAACACTACTGCATGCACATCCTTTAAGGTAAATACGGTCACTAGAGCCCTTGGATCCTGCTAAACTTAGTGACCCAGTGTTGAGTGAGGAAATTAAAGCATTGAACAATGCACTTCTGACATTTCTGCCACTTAGACAGCAGCGGCAGCTTCGACATCACACGCACAAAATAAAGAACCTTTCTCCTCAGGGGAAACGTTCAGGTGGAGGAGCTCTCCTTTTGCATTTAGAAATGAGTCTCCAGTCTGACTCCTTCCGGGGGCCATGCTGCTGTGGAAGCAGGGCTCTCCACTTCCAGCAGGTGTGTGCATGAGCTAACGAAAGTCAACACTGTCTACTCAACTCCTGGGAAGCCTGGAGTCCATGTTAGCCACTGTTTGAAACGTGGTCCAAAGGAAGGCGAGCTAGGTAAGACCTGGACCAGAAGTGGACCTGCAGAACACAGGGGCTGGTTAATGTGCTGGGGGGCAAGCGTTGAGCATCCCACAGTTTTTTTCTCACAATGAATTCTGCACCAGATGAGAGTTGTGAATTTGATAAGTTGCTTTCAACAACAATGAAAAACCATTTGCTGAGAATTAAAGCAACGCTTCCTCTCTCTCTCTCTGTCTCTGGTTTGGCTGCATAGCCCAGGCGAAGGACCCCAGAAGCCGAACAGCCTGAAGTCGGTTTAGCTGGAGGCCGGGCAGCTAGAATGCATCACAGGGAATGCCCACCTATGCAAACTAGCCAGACTGCTGCATCTACTTCTGAGCTATCAACAAAGCTTTTTTCCCAGGTCCCAAAGGTGGTTACAAGCGTCCAGTTATGTCATAAAAATTAGGAGAATCGATTCTGTGTTTGGTAAACCTGTCAGGGAGCTAGATGCTTCACTGATGACCACATCATGGGAGGGCCTAACGGATGGATCACTCATAAACACTCTGATGCCAAAACGTGAACATGTGCTTCTTGGCAAACAGCTGCTTTTCATGGACTGATGCTCAGAAGCTAAACTCCAGCTCTCAGGGATGCGTCCCATCAGTAAACAGACTCACACTGGGGTCACTGCTGCTTTCCAAAACACTATATTGCTTTTCAGAGCCACAAGGCGGTGCAGCGCAGTGGTGAGAAGAAGCCAAGTTTGCCTTTACCTCATCTCCCTTCCCTGCACTGCCCTCTCACAGCATCAACATACACATACTGAATGCCCTTATGGTTGAGGTACCACGCGAGACATTTGGTGTATGTTGCATCCACCTATTAGATTCAGATAAAGTCAGTCATTCGGGTCTTCACAGTAGACCTGGATGGTGAACCTCACCTTAGCAAGTGATTGCAGCTCAGAAGTGGAATTGAGATCTGAACTTAGATCAGCCCTCCAACCTCTTGCTACCCCACCTTCCTCCTTTCAAGCCTCTCATGTGGCCTGGTTCATTCTGAAAGATGTAACACGGCCAAGGTTCAGACACAGTCTAACTGAAGCATCTCCACGGAACTGAGAGAAAAGGGGGCACTGAGGGAATACAGTGAAGGGAAGTGGAAGGAAGGCAGGCATACATGGGGGTGCGCGTTCAGGGGCACGAATCTCCCTGGGATCGCAAACACATCGGACACCCCTGCCTTTGCACTAAGCCAGCGCAAGATTCAGCTTTTGACTGGTTTGCATGGAAGCCAAGAATATCAGTGGGGAATGATACTGGCATTGTTACCAACTCAGCCCAGATTCTCCAGCTCAGTTGCCCAGAGAGAGTGGACACAGGTGACAGGCAGGCTGGATCTCTTCCAGTGTAACTACGACACTGAAAATCTTCCAAGTTTTCTAAGTATGGATGAAGGACACCGACCATTTGGTTCCCCAGGAACTTGCTACCCCCTGCCCTGTCCAAGCGAGATTCAAACTGGGGACACCAGATGGCCAACAGCCTCAGTGGGGATGTAGCCACCACACTTTACTTTCCATCTGTACGTCCAGGGGCCTCCATAGAAGTCATGTCCCAAACAAACTACACTTGATTGCTAGACCATTTCCACAGAATTATGAACATGTTCTCTACTAACTTTACGCTGCAAAGGATTATATTTAGAGCTTTAGTTTTTAAATGGAAACAGCTACCATGGACGAGCAGACAGCTCTAATGAACAGATGTGTATTTCTGGAGAAATCGATTTTCCTTTTTATTATTATGTCACCAAATTTGGTTTATTTCCAAGCAATTTACATTTTTAAGCTACAACTTGCTTATGAACCAACAATAATAACTATGTCCTCCAGGTAGTAGAGAAATTTATCTCAGCAGAAAGATCTGCTAAGCAATGCAAAATCTGCAGTTGTTATTATTAGCAACATGCCGTAGGAGGAAAAGCCACGCTTTACAAGCTGACTGCCGTACCGGCCACTTCCGCAGTCTCCCTGGAGGAAGTCTTTCTGTTTGGGGTTGGTCTACAAAGTATTACGTTTTCAACACAGCGGTTCTCCACTGGGCCAGTTTTGCTTCTCAAGTGACATGTGACAACGTCTGAAGACCCTTTGATTGTTTTGACTGGGGAAGGGGTGCTCCTGGCATCCAGCGAGTGGAGACCAGGGACGCTACCAAGCAGCCGATAGTGCACAGAATGGCCCACGGCAAGGAACTGTCTCGCCCCAAACGTCGGCAGTGCCAAGGCTGCAAAACCTTGCTGTTAATGAGTTGAATTGAGTTCCCCTCAAAAGATATGCTGAAGTCCTGACTCTCAGGATTTCAGAAGGTGACCTTATTAAGAGGAGGTCAGATTGGAATAGCATGAGCCCTTAAACCAGTATGACTGGAGTCCTTATAAGATGAGGGAAGGCGACGTGAAGACAGACACACAGGGACAACGCCACGTGAAGACGGGGTTCAGAGTGACACTGCCACCAGCCAAGAACATCTGGAGCCACCAGGAGCTGGAAAAGGCCAGGGAGGATCCCTCCCCAGAGGATCCAGGGGGAGCGGGCCCTGCTGACACCTTGACTTCTGACTTCCAGCCTTCGGACTCCACGAGAATAAGCTTGCTTTAAACCCCTCCATTTGTGGCACTTTGGTAGAGCAGCCCTAGGAAACGCATACACTTTCTTTAAACAAGGCAAACCTTCTTAGAATGACAATAGTCATATTTTACTAGGCAAACACACTGCTTCCTCACTTGAATCCTCTCCCCATACATAATTAGTTTATTATGCGAAACAACTCTGTTAGGCAGGCGTCACGATTCCCATGGCAGAGATGAGTAACAGCAACAGCTACCATTTCTCCAGAGCTTTCCTGTGCCAGCCTCCATGCTGTTTTTTTACACACATCATCTCCAGCGACTGTTGCAGTGACCCTCACGGACAGCGCCTATGATTACCCTCATTTCTCAGTAGAGGAAACTGAGGCCCAGAGAGGTGAAGTGCATTTCCTAAGGTCCCACAGGCCGTAGGTAGAAGTTTCAAACCCAGTGAGGCTCCAGAGCCCTTAATCACATGCTGTCTGACTCTCAAGTGCAACCAGTCCACGCCAACGGCAGGCCCTCATCCAACCAAACTCCACGGCCCTGTTAACAATGCAGCTGTAATGAAGAAGGCCTTAACATAAGGCAGTTCTGGAACCTCATCCCACAAGAAAAGGGTCCTGAGGCAAAAGAAGAATGGGATCATTGCCTACTATACCCATCTCTTTGAGATTCAAAAATGTCATGAGTAAAGGCTCTGATAAGGTGTGCGTTTACAGGGGTGGGGGTGGGGACAAACCCAACCCCAAACCCTGTTTGCTGTGTTAACCCAGTGGTTCCCAAGTTATTTGTCTACGAAAACTCTTTTTGTGTGTAGGACACTATTATTATCTAGATCAGGGAGCGGTCGTTTTTCTGTGAAGAGCCAGTGACTGTTTTAGGCTTTGCACGCCACCAGTGGTCTCTGTCACTTATTTGTCTTTGTTTTGTTTCTTTTGAACAACCCTTTAAAAAGGTAAAAAACCATTTTTAGCTTGAGGGTCATAAAAAAAACCAACAAGAACAACAAAAAAAAAAAACCCAGCTGCTGGCTGAATTTGGCCTGCCAGCCAAAGTTTGCTGACCCCTCTGTAGGGACAGAATTGAGAAACACAAATGGAAGATAAGTTTTTGATGTGTTAATTTTCATTAGGACAACGCTGAGAAGTCTAGTGTTAAAAATCCAGGAACAGAAAGCCGAAATTCTTTATATGAACAGCGTTCTTTCTTTGTGACAGAGGAGAAAATAAAAATCTGAGCAGTACCTTGTTTTGGGTTGTGTTTCCTCCCTTAGAGGGAAGATGACGGCCAGAGGGTGGGTGGATGTGAGCCGACGGAGAACTCCGTCTGGGCTGCCGCACCCACTCGGGCCCTTGGCACGCCCTTCCACCCACGAGGTGGGACACATGGATGTTTAAACATCATCTGGGCATTAAGCAGATGATTTTCTCTCTGTCTACCAGGCTAAGGTGGATGCTTGCCAGCAGTAGTTTATAGAGATTCCAGCTCTTTCAGAGTCCCCAACTGCCAACCTTAGCAAGATAATGAGGATTTTTATGGGCACCAAATTGGATTTCCCTTTAAAAAAATACAGCCATGCCTCCCCGGAATGAAACTCCAGGGCTTTCTACAGCCAAGGTGCCAGTTCTTGGAGATCTATATTTAGAGGTAGCTGCTTCTTCGTAGGAGGAGAAATGATGTCGGATACACCATGGGCTACGTACGCGGCGAGACCTGCAATCCTGGTGTGCGCTCTGCCATTGCTGCACCGAGGAACCGCACAGAGGCAGGGCCCCCTTCCTGCGTCAGCTTCTCACCTGTAAAGTGCTGTGCAAATGGAACGTGTTAAGCGGGATCTGATTTTGGTTGAAATCTGCAATTTTCCTGACGACTCCTGATGTTGAGCACATTGTCATGTCTTTATTGATCATTTATACATCTTCTTGTGGGAACGACTAGCTCTCTACTCAAGTCTTTGGCTCATTCTAAAAAGTTGAGTTGTTTGTCTTTTTATTAATGAATTATAGAAGTTCCTTCCCTGTTCTGGATACAAGTCCTTTGTTAGAGATAGATATTGCGAAATTTTCCTTTTAACTTGAGGATTGTCTTTTCATTTTCTGAATGGTGCCTTTTGATAAGAAAACAATGTTAATTTTAGGTCTAATTTATCAAAAATTTTTTTAACGTTTTGTGCTTTCTATACTCTCTCCAAGAAATCTTTGCCTAACTTGAGGTTATGAAGGTATTTCCCTATATTTTCTTCTAACAGCTTTTTAGTTTGTAGCTTTTATGTTAAGTGTACAATCTCTCGCAAATTAATTTTTGTGTATAGTATAAGGTAAGGATTAAAACTGCACCCTCTGCCCATGATATATGGTTGTTTTGGCACTATTTGTTGAAAAGGCTTTCCTTTTTCCCTTAAAATGCTTTCTCATTCTTGTCAACCATATATGTGTGTATCTATTTCTATTTTTGACTTTCTTGCCTTTCTAAAATGTCACACTGTCTTGATCACTATAACTTTAAAAAAAAGTTTTGAAGTCATAGAGAGTAAATCCTCTAACCTTGTTTAATTAAATGTTATTTTAGCAATTCTATGTCATCTGCATTTCTTAGTATAATCAGCTTACTTATTCCCTGGAAAAAAAAAAAAGCCAGCTAAGATTTTGATCAGGATGGGTAGAATTTACAGATCAATTTAGGGAAAACTGTTACCCTTATAACAGTGGTATGTCTCTATACTTATTTTGTCCTTTAATTTCTATCATTTATGTTTTTTAGTTTTTTAATTTAAATGCCTTGACATCTTTGAAAATATATACTCTTAAGTATTTTGTGGTTTTGAATGCTATTTTAATTAATCAATTTTTCTACATTGACTTGCAGCCTGTGACATTGATAAATTCACTTATTATGTCTAGTAGAGTTTTTGGTAGATTTCTAACAAGTTTCTACATACAAAATTAGGTCATCTGCAAAGACAGCTTTATCTCTTCCTTTCCCAGTTGTTGTGGCTTCATTTTATTTTTCTGCCTTCTTGTACTGGCTAGGACTTCCTGTAATAATGTGAGCAGACATTCCTTGACTTACCTCCATCTTTAGGGGGAGAATGCTCAATATTACAACAGTAAGTTTGTTATTAACCACTTAATTTTCATAGATGCTCTATGACAGACTGATAAAATCTCCTCCTAGACCCAGTTTTGTAAAATATATTTTATTATGGGTGGGCGTTATATTTTGTCAAATGCTTTTTCTCCACCTAGTAAAAATGATCATATTATATTTTCTTTTCATGTGTTAATATCATTTTATTAATTGATTTTCATTGGTTAAAAAAGCCTCACATTTCTGGGATCAACCTCAACCAGTCAAGATGTATTATCCTTTTTAATATGTTGATCTGTAATTTTCTTATCTTGTAATGTCTGTCTGGCTGTAATCTTTCATTTATTTGTCTATTTGATTAAAATGTGTTTGTAAGCATCGTGAAGACTGGAATTATGTCTCTCTGGCTCACTTTTTTTCTCACATGTTAAGAATGTAGTAACAGTTTGTTAACTAATGAATGGATGAGTGGATGAATAAATTGTTTCTGGTCATAATATGTGAAAAGGACTTTATGAGCGTTAAAGCATAAAGCATATGTAAGTATGAGTTTCGTAGTAGGAGAACTGGGACTATATTGGCACTTTTTATAGGGCTCAGAGAATGACGTAAAGTAATCAATTTTATTGCAGTGAATGAAATCAGAATCAGGAGGCCTTACCCAGCTGGACTTCAGGAAGACCTTATTATGTTCTTTCCTCTACCTAAGGAGTCTTTTAATGCTCTGTCACTCCACTGAAGCAACAAAAGCACAGGCAGGACTTTACTATTTACACTTACAAGTGTTCAAGACTTTCCTTTTTCCACAGTAGAAAAAAAAAATGCTATTGATCTGATTCTGTGCCTGACTACATATAACACTGTGCTTCTACAGACATGTAAAAATCCCCGTTCATAGCCAGAGCTGTTATAGGCATACCATGGAGGACCCACAAGATTTTTTCAGGGGTGTATAAAAATGTCTGCAACCTGAAGATATGTTGTGGCTGTAAACATACAGAGATAACTGCAAAAGAGAAATAAACAATTACATAGATGTCTATGAAAAGTCACATTACCCAAATTTCACTGTTTAATTTGGTATTCAAAATTTTTATCACATTTGAAAATAATGTATATATTTAGTTTTTCAACTTTATGTTTTGGAATAATTCCTGGGTATATATGATCCTCTGAGAGATCAGAGCCAATTTTAAATTAAATGGGCTTCGAGCAGCCAACTAATTTCAAGAACTTCAGAAGTTATAAAAACCCTTACGAAATTTATACAAATCAGCAGTTGCATTTAATACATGATCCAGTCACTGGTCAGAGGGTTTAGGGTGGTGTGGGTTGGGCTTCAGAAGTGAGAGTGCTTCCTGTTGGCCTAGAAGAGATCGTGAAACGCCCTGGTCTTTGTCTGGAGGGATCACGCCTATTTCCTTTCAGAGATGATTGGCTTTTCCTTTGCTTATGATGATCAGGTCTTTGGTTCTGATGACTATTTTAGGAGTAAAATGTCATAAGTTTCCAAAGAGAAGAAGGAGTTTTTCCATTCTTCCAGTGCCTTTTCGCTGCTGGTGAAATGGCCTAAGTGTCGGAGTTCACACGCCCGAGAGATTCCGTGAGATCAGGAAGACCCCGCTGGGCTGGTGCAGGCGGCCGGGAACTTTGAGGGTTTAGAACACGAGGCTGCTGCCCGGATGAGGCACGAGGCCAGGTGCCTGCCAGCTCGTAAACTCCGCTTTTCAAACAGGCCTTAGGTATCTGCTAAATCAAACCAGACTGTCCAAGCCTGTCTCTCCCTGTGGACCATAGACTGAGAGGCACACCACAGTATCCAGAACACACCCAGTGCAGAGGGGCCATCAGAAGTGCAAGAACCTGCTACCTTTAGGCAGGTGACTGTCAAATCTGGCTAAGGGGTGGAACTTGGGGAACTTAGCTAGAATGTGAATTGCAGGACCAGCTTCACAGGATCTTGAGAGGAGGGGCGGGAATCTGTGTTCTCAGCACATTTCCTGGGTGGTCCTGTGAAGCTGGTCCTGGGTAACAACCGTGCGAGGCCAGGCATTCTCCATCTCTACACTGTGGGCACTTGGGGCCGGATCATTCTTTGTCGTGGGGACTGTCTTGTGCACTGTAGGATGTTCATCCCTGGCCTCTACCCACTAGACGCCAGTAGCTCCCCTTCCTGCGCCCCTCCTTCTGCACAGTGTGACAACCAAAAATATCTCCCGCTATGGTCACATGTGCCCAGAGGGACCCCTTTCCTATGGTTCTGGGCCATTCTATATTATTCATGACGATGACGATGACAATGCAGACAGAGATGATCAGGAACCAGGCTCGGTGCCAAGTTCCACAGGTTATTTTGTTTAATCTTCATGGTGATACTGTTAGGCATCATTTCCATCACCATTTTATACGATTTGGAGAAGACTTAGAGAATTTAAGTCTCACTTTTTGCAAGGTCATGGGTAATCAGTGGTCCCAGTTTTAATCCACCTGTGTTTGACTCCTCAGTGGGTCCCAGGCAGCACTGAGACATCCTTATCTTATCTTCCAAGGTGTGATCTTGTCAGTTTAACAACTGACGACTCCTAAATGTCTACTCCCCCAGATCCAGGCTGGCTCCACTTCTCATGCCCTGCTCTGCCGTTATATTCTGACCTCAGATCAGTCTCCTCTCTGACCCTGAACGTGCCCTGCTCACTTCCACTCAGAGGTCTCGAACCCAAAGCTCTACAGGGGCTAGACGTCAAAACCAAAGAAACAAAGTGGGCTCAGGACAAGATGCCAAAGGTCAACAAACCCCTCAGACTCATCCAGGGAGACATGGGGATGGCAGGGGTGGGGGCAGATCAGAGGGCAGCTGCTTCTCCATCTCGCCTTGTGACAGTGTGTACTGAGATTATTGGATTTTTGCAGTTACTCAAGAAAACCTGAAAATTGTCATAATACACATTTGAACATTTTTGGTAGGTCATTCAAGTAGGAAAAAACAAAAAAGCCTGGTTCTGGGCTGGTTTCAAGCCTTCACCTTGAAACTCTAGCCCAAACTTCCTTTCTAAGACTTTTCTGCATTTATCTGAGTCCTTCTCATCCTCCGTGGCTGGGCTCAGGGCCCGCAGCCATGCATCCTCCCTGGACCATCCTAACTCCTCTCCAGCATCCCTTATCATCTGTATGCACACCCTGGCCCTCGGTCAAGCGTATGGTTTGACTTCTCCTCTATTTCAGAAGTTCTTTCATCTTGTCTCCCCATAACAGTGAGAGCTGCTTCCAGGGACAGGACTGTGACTTACATTCTCTTTTGAGTTCCTTATAGCACAGCACAAAGCTCAACACTCAAAATGCGCTTGGTGAGTATCTGTTCCACCGAACAAAACCCTTCCTCGTCGTGAACCCTGGTGTCTCAGGTTGGCATGCAAACCTGCTCCTCTTGCTGGCCCTTTGCAGACTATGTAGTGGGTCTGCATCCACCACAGAGAACCTTTTACAAAGGGAAAATCCTTTTCAGCCTCTAGGCTGAAAGCTTCAAAAATTTTGAGGAAATTATATGAGACCATATACCTTGATTTGCTCAGCTTTGGTTGTTATTAAAAAACTAGATTCCTGTAAAGAAGATGTGGCATATATGTGTATCTATCTATCTATCTATCTATATAATATATATATTTTTACTATTTATTTATTTATTTATTTTTATTTATTTTTATTATTTTATTTTATTATTTTAATTTTACTTATATATTTTATTTATTTATTTTTATTATATTTATTTATTTATTTATATTTATATATTTATTTTATATATATATATATTTTTTACTCAGCCATAAAAAAGACTGAAATCATACCATTGGCAGCAACATGGATGGACCTAGAGATGATCATACTAAGTGAAGTAACTCAGACAGAGAAAGACAAATAGCATATGATATCGCTTCATATGTGGAATCTAAAAAAATGATAAAAATGAACTCATTTACAAGACAGAGAGACCCACAGACATAGAAAACAACAAGCTTATGGTCACTAAAGCAGAAAGGGAGAGAAGGGGTAAGTTAGGAGTTTGGGATTTGCAGATACAAACCACTATATATAAAATAGATAAACAGCAAGGCCCTACTGTATAGCACAGGGAACGACATTCAATATCTTGTAATGGCCTATAATAAAAAACATATATATGTGTGTGTATAACTGAATCACTATGCTGTACACCAGAAACTAACACAACATTGTAAACCACCTACATGCCAATAAAACAGACAAAACAAACTAGATTCCTGAACACACTTGTTATTCCATTCATTCCTTTTTCTTAATTTGGAAAAAGGTAAATGTGAGTTATTCCCCCCTCTCATCCTTTTCTAGTTAAAGTGACAGTTTTATACATCTCTGAAATCTTCTGGAATCTAAGATCATTTTCTTGATACAAAGAAATGGCTAACATATGAATTCTCAAACCCTCAACCACCTGTCAGCAGCCATTTAGAGTACCACCGCTTGAGAACTCTCCAGGCAAATGTAAATTTATAACTAGGCTTTGGCTCAAAATCCCTATGGTGTCTGCTAGGTGTAAGCTATGCACAGACTTTAATTTTTAACTTCTCTTGTTAAAAAGTAGTATGTGCTCATTGGAGAAACTTTAGAAGATACAGTTAATCAAAGAGAAAATAAAAATCATCTGCAATCTGACCTCCCAGAGAACTGGGCTTTTTTAGAGTCTCTCTCACACACACATACACATATTCATATACACATATAGTACAGGTATAATATATAACATATTACATACATTCATGCATATAATTTTTTATACAAATGGAATAATCTTATACATACTCTTTCAAAAACTGCTGAAGCCATGAATTTTGTGGTTGTAAGTAACAGAAACCAACTCTGACTAATGTAACAAAAAAAATCTATTGCACTCCCCTCTTGTCACCCGAAGTCCAGTGCAATAGATTCCCTTTTAAGGAAACTATCCCATTTACCGTCGAATCAAAAAGAATAAAATACCTAGGAATAAACCTACCTAAATGACCTATATTCCAAAAACTACAAGACACTGATGAAAGAAATAGAATATGACATAAGAGATGGAAAGATATATTGTGTCCTTGGATTGGAAGAATCAATATTGTTAAAGTGACCACACCTACTGAAGGCAATATACAGATTCTGTGCAATCACTATCAAATTACCAGTGACATTTTTCACAAAATTGGAACAAAAAATGTTAAAATTTGTATGAAAACACAAAAGACCCCAAATAGCCAAAACAGTATTCAAAAAGAAGAACAGAGCTGGGGGCATCATGCTCCCTGACTTCAGACTATACTGCAAAGCTAGAGTAATCAAAAGAGTATGGTATTGGCACAAAAACAGACACATAGATCAATGGAACAGGATAAAAAGTCCAGAAATAAACCCACGCACTTATGGTCAATTAATCTACGACAAAGTAGACAAGAATATACAATGGAGAAAAAAACAGTCTCTTCAATAAGTGATGCTGGGAAAATTGGACAGTTACACATAAAAGACTGAAATTAGAACATTCTCTAGCACCATATACAAAAATAAACTCAAAATGGATTAAAGACTTAAATGTAAGACCAGGTACTATAAAAGTTCTAAAAGAAAACATAGGCAGAACACTCTTTGACATAAATCACAGCAATATTTTTTTCAAACCTGCTCCTAGAGTAATGGAAATAAAAACAAAAATAAACAAATGGGACCTAATTAAGCTTAAAAGCTTTTGCACAGCCAAAGATACCATCAATAAGATGAAAAGACAGCCTATGGAACAGGAAAAAAATATTTGCAAATAATGTGACCAACAAGGGACTAATTTCCAAAACATACAAACAGCTCATACAGTTTAATAACAAAAAAAAGAAAACAGAAAAAAAAGCAACCCAATCAAAAAATGGGCAGAAGACCAAAACAGACATCCCTCTAAAGAAGAAATCCAGATGGCTAACAGGCACATGAAAAGGTACTCAACATCACTAATTATCAGAGAAATGCAAATCAAAACTACAATGAAGTATCACCTCACACCAGTCAGAATGGCCATCACTAAAAAGTCCAGAAATAATAAATGCTGGAGAGGGTGTGGAGAAAAGGGAACCCTCCTACACTGTTGGAGGTCACTATGGACATTCCTTAAAAAACTAAAAATAGACTTATCATTTGATCCAGCAATCCCACTCCTGAGCATATATCCAGAGAAAACTCTAATTCAAAAATATACATGCACTCCAATGTTTACAGCAGCACTATTTACAATAGCCATGACATGGAAACAACCTAAATGTCCATCAACAAATGACTGGATAAGAAGATGTGGTATATTTATACAATGGAATACTACTCAGCCATAAAAAGAATAAAATAATGCCATTTGCAGCAACATGGATGGACCTGGAGATCATCATTCTAAGTGAAATAAGCCAGAAAGAGAAAGAAAAATAGCATATGATATTACTTATATGTGGAATCTTAAAAAAGGACCCAAGTGAACTTATTTACAAAACAGAAACAGATTCACAGACATAGAGAACAAAATTATAATTACTAGGGGGTAAAGGTGGTGGGAAGGGATAAAATGGGAGTTTGAGATTTGCAGATACTAACTATTCTATATAAAATAGATAAACAACTAGTTTCTACTGTATAGCACAGGGAACTATATGCAGTATCTTATAGTACCTATCATGAAAAAGAATATGAAAATGAATATATGTGTGACTGAAACATTATGCTGTACACCAGAAATTGACACAACATTGTAAACTGACTATACTTCAATAAAAAAGAATGCAAAAAAAAAAAAAAGGAATCTATGAAAAATACCAAGAAGGCTCAAAGATTCAAATACCAGTTTGAACAACCAGGTCTTGAGAATGCTGGGGATCAGGCGAATCTTGGAATCTAGGTAGCAGGACAAATTATTCAGAGTGTTTCTTTTGGGAAGACTCAGTTCCAACCATTTTCTGGTATTAAAGCATTCCATTCCAGATCTGAGTTTCTGGGAGAAAGGTCTGACTGGCCTAGCTGGGTCACGTACTTGAACTGCTGGTATAGTTGTTCCGGTTGTACACAGCATAACTCCTGGGAGCATATTCACACTGCAGTCTAGGACTGTGCAATGCCCCGCCAGAGCAAACTTCCTGGTGGCTTTACATGTACATGCTCACCTTGAATGACAGTTCCCTTCCCAAGTCACTGGGATGGGGGCAGGGAAGTTCCCCAAAGCAAAGGCGATCACTAATAGAAGGGAGAGGAAAAAGCTGGGCAGGCAAACCCCCAAAATGCCCACTCTCCGTGTTTTCGTGAACTTACTATCTTATAGGCATCCTTGATGTAATTTAGTGGTCTCCTTTAGCGGTTTTCTTTTCTTTTTTTTTTTGGCTGTATAATACCCTGTGATATGACTATGCCACACTTTATTTGGTACAATTAGACATTTTGTCTGTTTTATTCACTGCTCTAACCCCATCACTTAGTCCCTAGCACAGAGTAGATGTCTAACAAAAATCTGTTGAATTAGTTTGCATTCTAATTGTTCATACAGTGTTGCAACGGACAGCTCACAAATGGATCTTGGCACATACTCATAGTTATTTCTAATAGGGTGACCGACTTGCCCTGGTTTGCACAAGGCTTTCTGAAGATCCCGTGACCTGGGTACCACCTCAGTCCTGGGCAGACTTGGTCACACAACAAGGGGTTCTGCACCCAATTCCAGCATGGCGGGTGAGGGTGATATCCAACACCGTCAAGCAATTCTCAGACACCAGCTGGGAGCCCTACGATTCAACTCAACCCCAACACTATCTACCTGGAGGTCGTGTCCGATCTCACAGGCTAAGGGCTCAGTCCCATGGGACTGCTCCCTCACCCGCCAATTCAGAAGACAGTCGCAAGTTCAGGTTGTCTCCTGTGCGTCTGACCAACTGGCTAGAGGTCAGAGGTTCCAATGACCCCCTCCTTGGGTTTCATTAATTTTCTAGAGCAGCTCAGAGAACTCAGAGAGACATCTTACCCACTAGATTACCGGTTTATTGTAAAAAGGTATAACTCAAACAACCAGATGGAAGAGGTGTATAAATAAGGTGAGGAATGGGGAAAGGTCACAGAGCTTCCATGCCCTCTCCAGGTGTGCCACCCTCCCCATGTCTCCATGTGTTCACCAACGCAGAATCTCTCCAAATCCCCTCCTGGATTTTTATGGAGGCTTCATTACACAGTTACAATTAATTAAATCATCGGCCGCTGGTGATTGATTCAACCTGATCCCCTGCCCGGCGGTGGTCAGGATGGGGTGTGACTGAAAGTTCCGATTTTCTAATCACCTGATTGGCTCCCCTGGCAACCAGCCCCATCACTAGGTGCTTCCAAAGGTCACTTTATTAACACAATAAAAGGCAGCTTCAAGCCTTCCTCACAGGAAATTCCAAGGGTTTTAGGAGCTCAGAGGCAGAAATAAAGACTAAATATACATTCCTTATTAAACATCACGATACCCCACCCTACAATTCAAGTAACCCCACTCTGATCTGAGCTCTCGGGGTCTTCTCTTACTGATGGTACCTCCTCCTCTCTGCCCCCGCCCTCTGCCATCCTTCCCAAGGGGCAATCACGCGGGAGGGATAAGAAAGAACATCAGGATGAAGGCAAAGCGGGGAGCAGCCAAGACGTCCGGCCTCCAGCCTGGCACCATGAGTTATCCCTCAGTCATCCCTCTGAGGGTCCCTCTGTGTAATTAGACCCTCCAACTGTGCCCTTGGAGAACATTTTAGAGCCAAAGCCATTTCTTCCTCCTCCCTGGGCGGAGACTGAGGTCGGCAGTGGGAAGAGAGGCTTTGCCCCTCTGCAGGCAGTGACGAGCCCCCCAGACGGCAGGAAGGTCCCAGGAAGTCAGCCCAGGTGGGGTCACTTTGGGTCCAGGGTCCACCCAGGGGGTGCACTCTTGATGTATCTCCACGCCTCAAAACTGCACACCAGGAACCATCTACTGCTTGATGACAAGTGCCACTTTTTCATATACTTCTTTTCCCCAGAAAATCCACCTTCTATTTATCAAAATAGCACATACATGGAGTTTTTAAAAGCCAAACAGTACAAGGCTTATAACAGACACCAGCAGCCTCCTGCCCCTCTCCCCTCACTCCCGATTCCACCTTCCCTAAGACAAACCTCTTTTTGCTCTTTGAACTACTCATGTTGTTTTCAGATAGCATGCTTATTCCTCCACTTGTTGGTTCTTAAAATGCAGGTGTTACCTAACCCAGCGGGGCTCAGAGGGTAGACCCTCAACCAGCAGCAGTGTCTGCGTAGCACCTGGGAACTCATCAGACAAGCAAATTCTTGGGTCCATCCCAGACCTGCTGAGTCAGAAGCCTTGGGGGCCAGGAGCCACCCCTCCGGGTTCAAACACGCCCTCCAGGTGACTAACCAGCTAGTTTGATAACCACTGGTCTCCTGTCGCCCTGCTGCAGATTTCAGTATGTAGATGGGGGACTAGGAATAATGTGTGTGTGTGTGCACGCGTGTGTGCACACGCACGCGTATGTGTGTGTTTAAAGCTCCTGAAGCTGGCCCCACTCATGGACTCAAAGTTTCCGTTTTTCCCTTATCCTGTAGGAGTTTTGGTAGCTTAAGAGACCTGGTCAGTGAGGATGTTATTAATATTTTCTTCTCTGAATTAGCCTCTTGCAAAATAACCTCTCTTAGCACTGGCTGTCCCCTGGCTAAAATGTTCTTCTCCCCAAAGAGTCTCAGTGTTGTTGCAGTCTTCCTAGCTCCCTGTTTTAATGACATGGCTCTCCCCACTCTTTAGCCTCATGTCCTGTTTTATTATTTTTCCCCTGTAGCCTTCATCACAGTCTGACATACTATGCACTCTATGCATTTCAATTCTTTTCTTTTTTTTTTGAGGTCTGTATTCTCTCCATTAGAATGGAAATTGCATGAAGATAGGAATTTAAACTTTTTTTTTCCTGCCAGATCCCCGATTTCTAGACCAGCACCGTTCCACAGCATGCAATTAATTGAACCACAAACGTCACAGCAGCCCTGTGTGGCTGATGGCTACTGTGTTAGTGCACACCTAGACGGGGCATGGGTGACAGTGTCCTTCAGTGTGCATTTAGTGAAAGGTGGAAGTAACAACTGAAAATGAATGAACACTCCTCCTCTGGAGGGTAGAATGCCCGTCATATGCAGGGTAGGATCTTGGAACATGACCCTCTTGGCAACAATGGAAGAATAAAAATTCTGGTTGTTGGGGCCAGAAGAACGGGATTCTGGTTCTGGATCCAACACCCAGCAAGAGAAAGAACAGCTGAGTTGGAGAAAACACAGAAACGCACCCTAATGTAACACAGCCATAGTGGTTAAGGTCTAGGGCTTTTAAAAAACAAAATGGCCCCCCAATTTCTTTACATGAAAATGTTGTAATGTATTTTTAATTGGATGAGTTCTCTAAAGGAGATGAAAGGGAAGTGGCTGCCTGCCAGTGTTAAGTGCCTCAAAAACGGGTCTCAAAATCAATTAAAGCTAAAACTAATTAGCAGAGGAATTAATTGAAAGAGAGATTAAAAAAAATTCCATTGGTTTCCAAACTACTTTATGAACAAAATTTAGTTTGTGGCTCCAATTTAAATCAATACAGACTGAACATGGTTCTCAAAAGCAGGGCTGCCGGGACTGAAATGACGATCTTCTTTTAGGGCTGCTGGCTAATGGGCTCAAAATTTTACAAGCTTGGCACATACCAACAGGCAGGTGCCACAAGGAGACGGAAAACGCAGGAGTCAGGGCCACTCGAAGACTGCCATAGAAACCCATCACCCGCGTCCGCGTTGGCTGACCTTCATATCAATAGCTCTTAACCAAGGAAAAATTATCTTTCACTCCTGCAATCAAGCGTTTCAGTGCAAAGCAATCTCCATTTATTTGTGCCATTTTTTTTCCCCTAAATGGCTCGAGTATGGCAGAAAAATGCATGAAGTGGTCTCAAGTAGTCTTTCTGACGTTTTCCCTCGACATTCCGCCTCCCACACCCCCAACCATTGATGCTTTCTCACAGTTTTAGGCTCTGACTTCAGCAGACAGCACTGGGTGGGACATGCCACGTGCCAGCTAAGGACTAAGTTGTCTAACGAACATGAGTTAGTGAAAGATCACACCTGGCCAGGACACCTGCAGCTCCCTGGTTCTCCCCTGATGGCTCTCATCCCTTAGGTTTTCCTGACGGTTTCCTGAAAGCCTCGTTTTCTTTCTCATTTCTTTAGAAATCCACTTTTTCTCCCAAACTCCTTTCCGCCGGATGCTCCCACCTCCTTGTTTATCTTTCCTGTTACAGGTGATATTTGGGGGCCCTTCCTATTTGCCAAGCTAAGCACTTTATGTGAATTTTCTCAGAGCCTTCATCTATTGAGAGCCTACCATGTGCAAGGCCCTGTTGTAGGCAATGAGGATACAGCAGTGAACGAAGGGATGGAAAATCCCTGCCCTCATGAAGGTTACACGCTAGTCGGGAAAGCAGGAATACATGCGATAAATTAGTCCCATATACAGATTGTCGGGACGTGCTCAGTGCTAAGGAGGATGTGGCGAGACTGAGGGATTGGAAGTGTTGCTTGGAGGAGGTGAGTGGGTTGATATCCTAGATGGGCAGCTAGGAGAGGCCTTCTGGGAACGGGACAGCTGAGTCAAGACCTGAAGAAGTGAGGAATTAGCCATATGGATGACTGAGGGCAGGGTATCCAGTTAGAGGGAAAAACCTGTGCCAAAGTCCTGAGGCAGGAGCATCCTTGTGTGTTTACAGAACCACAAAGAGGACCACACAGCTGAAAAGGAGTGAAGGAAGATTTTGTAGGACCTGAGGACAGCGGGAGGTCATGGGAGCACGTGGACTTGGTGAGCTGGGAGCCACTGCCACCTTCTGAGTTAGGCAGCAGCATGGCCTGACTTAAGATTCCACAAGGATCACTGTCTGCATCATGAAGAACACAGCAAAGAGGGTCAGGTGCAGGATCAGATGTCACATTTGATCATTAAAACGACCCCCTGAGATCATCATTGCTATCTCCCCATTTCACAGATGAGTGTTGCAAAGGCTAACTTTAAAAAAAAAAAGTAAAGCCATGATGCTCATGCAGATAGAAAATGAACAAGTGACCCCCTGCCAAAAAATGTTAACTTTACTCAGTATGAGTGAACTGAGCAAATGTTAAGAGGCTGAAAAACAAACATGTTTATAGCTCAAGAATGTTGCAATGAACAGCAGATGAAAGCAAAGCTGGCATCTTCCACGTGGGCCAAGGCAGGCCACGGGGCTTCTACAGGACAGAATGTGATTTGCATGTCTACAGACAAGCAGTGTTCTGCATTGCTGTTGGTTGTTTATGACCTGTAAGAAATCAGAATCAGATAAACTGGAGAGCTGTCTTCTAGACAGTGCATGACTTTGGACTGAAGTGCACATTTTTCTTGTTGCAGGAAAAAAGTAATCTGAGGCTTAAAGAGCTTAAGAAACATACTCAGGTCACTGAGAAAGTGTTACTGGGGGGGCCTGAAGCCAGGTTTTTCTGACCCTTGAGCCCGTGCCCTCCACCTCTTACATTAACCAGGTGGATGTCCAGTGAGTCAGGAAAAGTAGAGAACTGTTAAAATATTTTCAGAGATTTGGAGGGCAATAAAACTTGGTTATGTAAGGCAAAACTTCCCCTCAAACTGTATAGCTTAATATCCAAATCAACAAATATTTCCTGAACGTCTGCTCTGTGCCAAGCATGGAAATAGGGCACGAGGGACCCAAAGATAAATACGAAATAGCTTTCAATGAGCCAGCAATGTAATGATGCAAAAAGCAACCCCAGCTCAGCGGCAATGCTCAGAATGCACTGAATGCATTCACCTAGCACGCTGATGGAGGACCCCGCACCCTATTCTCTGTGTCTGTGATGTTGCCAGAACAAGAAGTGTGAAGCATCCAGATATGTAAATGTGCCCACTGTCCTGCGGATTCCATAGAAAACTGCAGCAAGGGAGATTCACCGTGAAGTGTGCTGGGAGAGCTGCTTGAGGGAGCAGGATAAGGAAGGTAGGCACCTTGCGAATGTTTTCATCCCAGATTGAGAGGTGCTTTGCTAACCATGGTAGAAAGTGAAGGACTAAGGTTAACTCATGGGAAGGAGGAAAGATGGTTTTTAGAGAAAACCCGTGGCTGTTTGTGATGATTAGTGTTACGTGTCAACTTGACTGGGCCACAGAGGGGTTATTCTGGGTGTTTCTGTGAGGGTGTTTTTGGATGAGTGTAACACTTAAATCAATAGACTGTGTAAAGCAGATTGACCACCCCAATGTGGGTGGGCCCTGTCCCATGAGCTGAAGGCCTGAACAGAGCAAAAGGCTGACTCTCCCCTGAATAAGGGGAAATCCCCCTGACTCACCCTGCAGATCTTGAGATTTGTCAGCTCCATAATCTTGCGAGCCAGTTCCTTAGAATGTATCTTTTTCTATATGTATCTACATTCTACTAGTTCTGTTTCTCTGGAGAACCCTAGTATACAGCTCCAATTGCCTTTTTCTCTCCATATTGTTTCTTTTCTTATTTCATTAAGAATCCAATTTCTCTTTTTTTAACCCCTGATCTTGCTCATCTATGAATTCCAATAAAGATGAGAGCTCTGTTGATTTTTTTCTTTGTCAGTTTCTGGGCAATGGAATTGTGACATCTTTACCACACTGGTCCCAAGGATTGATTCAGTTACCTGCCCAACTAGGGGTGTGCTCCCTTCCACCATGGGTTCCCTATGCAGGTCTCTCCTGAAATAATGAATCCTTTAGGGTGCTTTTAACTGCAAGCAACAGAAAATGTAACTAAATGTGTGCTAAATAGGAAGGACATTTGTCAACTCAAGTCACTATCAAGGACTCTGAAGGTGAGATGAATCCAGGGTTGGCTAATTTGCTCACCACCACCAACAGAAGACTCAGGAGCTTTCTCTGCCACCATATTTGACAAGCTGGATTCCATCTGGGGTCACGTATTGACTAAAGCAGCTCCTGCCTTCGCCTGCAGACACAATGGCATACAGCAAGAAGAGGAACATTGCCTCCCAGCAGCTCGTTTTATTTCTGAGGACACCTTTCCCAAAAGCCCCACAGCAGGCTTCCTTTCATGTATTATTGACCAGAAGAGAGTCAGTGTCTTTCCTAAAACAGTCCCTAAGCAGGAGGAGAGAGAAACCTCCTTGATTAGCTTAGGAAGACTGAGATTCTCCCTGGAGAACTGGGAGGGGTCCAAGCTCCCCAGACTGATATGGTCGCTCTGCGGATTCTAGGATCAAAGGAAAGGGGAAGATGACCATAAGGTAGACAACCAACAGTGACGGCCACAAGTAGTACTAGGACAAACTTCTCAGGGAGAGGCCATCCCTTTCTTGCAAATGGCTGCCTGCTAGAGAGCTGGAAGTGGAATAAAGACGTATTTTAGGGATTTCAAAACCAGTGTGTGCAGCGGGATTCAGCTTTAGGTCTTGATAATCTATAAAACTGAGGGAAACCAGTATTTGTAAAATAGAATCCTAAACGTATTTTCCTCCCTGAAGACTGAGCTATTAAACCGTTGCCAAGTCAAAACCAGAGGCCCATTAAAGACCATCTGCATTCTTCTCTCTAGGGATGCTTCCAGTACCGTTCTCTCCCTGCCTCCCACCTAGACGACCTCGTTATTCTGGACAGAGATCAAGAGAAGACTGTGGCATCTGCCTGTACCGTATTTATTCTTTCCAAAATTACACATCAAACACTTGTGCGAGACTCAAGTCATGAGTTAACATTTATTAGGCAATAATTTGTGAATACTGTGAATACTGTCTCATTCTCCAGGCTGTCCTTTCACTTTGTTGAGAGTGTCCTTCGATGCACAGGAGTTTGTAATTTTGATGAAGTCTGATTTATATCATTTTTCTTTTGTGCTTGTCTGGACAAGGTATGAATAGACCTCCAAGTCAAAAATGTGATGGAGGTGAGAATAGATGCCAACTGGGCAAAACAACAAACATCCACTAGGATATTAGCAGCTTCACAGGTTATTAGACAGTTAAATGAGATAACAGACACCAAGCCCTTAGCAGAGAGTAGGTGCCTATGTAACACGGGAGATAACTAAGAATGCACTCTGCCCAACAGCAAAAGCCTGGAGATAAACCAAGTTTCATTCATGGAAGGACCCATTAATAAATCATGGCAGGATTAACATGATACAGTAATCACATATGATGAACCAGAGCAGGGGTCAGCAAGCTGCATGGCCTATTTTTGTATGGTCTGCAGGCTAAAAATAGCCTTAACACTTTTTTAAACATTTTTTTTATTGAGTTATAGTCATTTTACAATATTGTGTCAAATTCCAGTGTAGAGCACAATTTTTCAGTTATACATCAACATGCATATATTCATTGTCACTTTTTTTTTGCTGTGAGCTACCACAAGATCTTGTATATATTTCCCTGTAATCTACTGTATAATATTGTTTATCTATTCTACATATGCCTGTCAGTATCTACAAATTTTGAACTCCCAGTCTATCCCTTCCCACTCCCACCCCTTGGCAACCACAAGTTTGTATTCTATGTCTATGAGTCTGTTTCTGTTTTATATTTATGTTTTGTTTTGGTTTTTGGTTTTTTTAGATTCCACATATGAGCAATCTCATATGGTATTTTTCTTTCTCTTTCTGGCTTACTTCACTTAGAATGACATTCTCCAGTTCCATCCATGTTGCTGCAAATTGCGTTATGTTGTCAGTTTTTATGGCTGAGTAGTATTCCATTGTATAAATATACCACACCTTCTTTATCCAGTCATCTGTTGATGAACATTTAGGCTGTTTCCATGTCTTAGCTATTGTAAATAGTGCTGCTATGAACATTGGGGTGCAGGTATCTTTTTGAAGTAGGGTTCCTTCTGGATATATGCCCAGGAGCGGGATTCCTGGGTCATATGGTAAGTCTATTCCTAGTCTTTTGAGGAAGCTCCATACTGTTTTCCACAGTGGCTGCACCAAACTGCATTCCTACCAGCAGTGTAGGAGGGTTCCCTTTTCTCCACAGCCTCTCCAGCATTTGTCATTTGTGGACTTTTGAATGATGGCCAAGAATAGCCTTAACACTTTTTAAGGGTAATAAAATAAGCAAAGTGACATAGCACTTGTGGCCTGCAGAGCCTAAAATCTTTCCCATATGGCCCTTCCCAGAAGTTTGCAGCTCTCCGACCCACAGCAACTTGCAAAAATGTGGATGGGTCTTAGAAGTGAAAGAAAAAAAGTCCCAAAATTTTGTATATATTATGACATTTTTTTATAAAGATAAAAATCAACTAAAATAAAAATGGGCTTTTAAGGAGTCCATACAAGATGCAATAAAAACATAGGAGAAGAAAAGCAGGGGAAAGAGGGAATTGGAGAGAATGCTGGATACCCCAGGAGGGGCAAATGATTACATGTTCCAGGGGATGAGGTGGGGGGCAGTACATGTTTGATGAAGATCCTAGATTTCTTTGTGGGGGGTGAAAAGATGGTGCTCATCACCTTTTTTTTAAAGAGGTAGTTAATTAACTAAATAAAAGCAGGCTCTGCATGGACCAATGATGAGAGTATATGAGAGCCAAGGCATATAATTCACCCAATACGGCACTGAGGTCCAAGAAAATTAACAAGCAAAACATATCATCTGTAAAAATTTTTTTAAATATCAGCATATAGGGTAAAAAGTAAAATAATAAGAATCCCTCTCTAGCCACTTGTCTACTTCTAATGCCATACCCCAGCAGTAACCACGGCCATGTGTCTGGGGGATATTCTGCTCGTATGAGGATAGAAACCACCGCTAAAACAAAGAGACCCCCAAACATCCAGGCGCATAAAAAAGAAACAAGCTGATGTCTGTTCTGCGTGACAGTGGGCTGTCCTGGCTCTAACGACTGCCTCTCAGGTGGGAATCCAAGCTCCTTCTGTCTTGCTGTTTCACAGTTTCTCTTATCTGCATGATGGGAGAGAGCCCACCACCACTTCTGCAGCAGGGGAATGGGTCACAGGACACTTCCATTCCATTTATGGGCAAGGCCTAGGAGTTGCACATATCATGAATGTTCATGCCATTGGGCAAATCTTAGCATTCAGAGAGGTATCTCATCCTGAGATTCTAGCATTCCCTTCTGTTCATACAACAACTATACATGTAGATGCATGCACCTTAATTTATGAAACTGTATATGTATGTATGTATGTGTGTATATATATGTATATCTCCATCCTACATAAGCTATTGCTGTTCTGTAGGTTGAATTTTTCAGATAGCAATATATCCTAGAAGTCCTTGCAGATTATCACAGGCAGTGTGCCTCCTTTTTTGAAATGATTCCACAGTGCTCCATTGCATGGAGGTAACACAGTGCACATAACCAGCTTCCTTTTCAGCAACATTTTAGTCTTCTCCAATTGCCTGGGCTCTTCTGAAAGACTTGATGATCACACACATGTATTCACATACATACACGTATTTATGTCATTGCAAAGCAAGGCGTCACAGCTCCTGATGAGAAGTCCAGCTTTCCAAGTGATAGTCCTGGACTGGCCTTCTCACTCTTCAGCATCAGTGTCCTCAGGTTACTCCTGATACAGGCAAAGAAACTCGCAGGGAGATCAGCTGGGCCACCTGTGGTCCTGTAGCGGAGAACCTGACTGTGTTTCAGTCAAATGCTACCTCCCCCCAGTCATCACATGGCACAGCTGGAGCCAGCAGGGACCGTGAGAGGCTCGCTCTTCTGCCAACACCAGTTTTGTGGATTTTGAGATGAGGCTAGAAAAGGGAAGCTAGCAGAAAGAGGAACACTAGCCTTTGTCCTTTAAACTGCTCAGCAAGAAGTTCTCTCTCACAGTAAGATGAGATTGATTTTGTCCCTGGTTAATAAAAACTGGCAAAAAAACAAACCCCAAATCCCCTCTTCTCAGGTTAACAGCTTCCTATTTTCTCCCAGTGCCTATCAAACACGGTGAAGCTTTCCCGGGCTTCCTTTGCTTCCGTACTGCAGAGGTGCCACTCCAGCGAATTCAGAGAGAACCCGCACAGGTGTCACAGCTGTCACAGGCTGAGGGCGCCCCGAGCAGCTTCCAGGTGTTCAGAACTGGTGATACCCTGCCCTTGTTAACGCATGTGATTAGCAAGCTTTAGGAAGTGTTAGGAATTCTTTAATTGCACGTGTCATTAAATTAGACTCTTCCATCCCAGAAGGCAATCCTGAAACAAAACCCTGTGCTGCAACGTGCTGGGAGTGGAGGGGGTGAAGGGAGAGGCCGACGCAATGCGATGGCTCCCAGGGCTGAGCACTGAGCTGGTTGGGACCCAAATGGGCTCATCAAAGTCTCTGAGACCCATCCTCTGTGTTGGGGGGAAACTGGCATCCAGGAAATTGAGTAACTTGCCCATGTTACTGAGTGGTAGGGTTGGGCTTCATCTTTGGGTTGAGCTGGCTTAGTGCTCCCTGGTTTTGCTCTCTGGTTGTACGGCTCTGCAGATTTTGGAAGCGGGCACACCTGGCTCAGCCCTCCCTGCCCGCCACCGCCTTTTGCTGCATCCTTGTAAATCACATCTCAGTGCTCGGCCACACTGCAGGTCTGCGAATCGTGACTCCACCAAGCCTTCTCCAATGTGTTCAATGTTTCTTCCTAAGAAGTGCACTACTTCATATGGTTAGTTGTCATTTTTGTCTGATAATACCTATTCCCCTTTCCTGGTAATAGCATATGAATTTCCACAGAGGGGACCATCCCCTCTCCCACTGTCAGTTTACATGATTCAAGCGAAGCCGACATCAGCCTCCTCCGGCCACAGTGATCGGCTCAGCAGTGAGAACATTCCCCAGATTGGGCCTATGGATAATCTCCCTGGGACTTGTCCTGGAACCACTGAAAAAAGACAATCTCCTTCTGCTGGAGCTGCTAATCTAGTAGACCGCAGGCTCAGTGTTTTTAATGGCCATCTCATTGTCCTGTGGGACGATCATCCCTAAAATTGATGCCAATAAAGGGGAAAACAGAGCTGAGAGGAGAGAGAGATGTCAGACAACTTTGTTTCAGCACCTGGATCTAACTATGCCTGAAGCCACCCAGGCATATACTTAGATTGTTTGGTCATCTGAATCGTTAAAATTCTCCTTTTGGTTAAAGTGGCTTGAGCTGTATTTTTTATTTATTTATTATTTTTTTTTGTGGGGGAGGTAATTAGGCTTATTTATTTACTTTTTTTAACGAAGGTACTGGGGATTGAACCCAGGACCTCATGCATGCTAGGCATGCACTCTACCACTGAGCTATACCTTCTCCCTGAGTTGTAGTTCTTTTTTTGCACCCAAAAGAGTCTTGAACATGTGTTCAGTATCCTTCTGCATCCTGGTGATATCTTCCTCTGAGTAATCATTTTACTAAAGTTTCACTTAAACACAGAAGCCTCCCAAGAAATTCTGCAAAACATAATGTCTTAGGAGGTGTGGTTTTATAGGGATAGCTTGATAAAGACACAATCCTTTGATCCACCACGTGTACACAGAATCTAGAGCTTCTTAAGTTAGGAATGTTTTCTCTACATGTGCACACAGACACACACACAACTTCACAAAGTAAGGGAGAAATTAAGAGCAGAGCAGAGAGGAAAACGGAGAAGCACAGCAAATACTAACAATATATCTCCTTTGAAATTCACAGTGCATATCTATTGCAGCTAAAGAGACTTAAGACTGGTAGGAAGAAGAACATTTGGACCAAGGACAGAAAAACTGGGGGCAGTAGACGAAGAGTAGGATGGACATTGCTAAAGGCTTAAACTGTTACTCCATGGGGAAAGAAATAGGTTTTTTTTTTTATTTTTTTGTCTTCCTGGTCTATAGTTGAAAAAAAAGATTAAAAGTTACTCCCCTTACACGAGCCAGAGATATTTCTGTTCACTGAATGTACAAAAATATTCCTAAGGAAAAAGGAAGTGATCCAAAGGCTTAGCTATTAGAATCTCTGATGCTAATGTCATTTTATTCTGAAGATGCTCTTCCAGATAACTTAGCAACACCATCTTATTTAATTTCCCCCTTCTCTAAGCATTCTTCTGTGAGCACAATTATTCTTCCATGGTCCACAGGAGGAGACCTTTTTCTGCAGCTACCTGTGAATTTAGTATTGGAGACACTGAATGAGTGTTTGCTCAGGTGACACTGTGGGGCTGATGACAGCCCATTCTTATTTGAGTAAACAGAAGGCTCGCATCCGCAGTCCCAGGAAAGGGTCTTAAATAGTAAACGTGGGGAGTTAGTCTACTGCAACTTTACAGGTTTTTAATTTACAAATCTTCAGGGCTATCTGTGTTCGAGGTGCTCTGGGGGAATCAGGCTTGAAATAGGAGGCGGTTCTCAAAAGAATCAGACCCTAGAAACTGAGAGAGGCGGGCTCACACATGATAAGACTACAAAAATAGCAAAGGGATAGAAGCTCAGCTCTAAGGGAGAACCGAGAAGGGAGAGGTGAGGCCAGCTGGAGGACTGAGAGGGCCTCCTGAGCAGGTGGCCCTGGAGCTGCAAACGGAATTAGCCATGGAAGATGAGTTGGGTTGGGCATTCCAGACAGTGGAGTCAGGAAGGGTGGGAAGGGCAGGGTAAGCTGGGGAGCAGAGTCTGGGGTGGCTGGAGCCCTGGATGTGTGTGGTCAGGGATTCCTGATCTGCAGGCTGCAATTCCACCCTTTATTTAAGAGAATAAAGTGAGATACAACTCAGTCACAGAGACACTGGATTACGGGTAACTTTGAAGCCACTCGAATTTAGAGAAAGGTCATCATTGGGAAACATCGACAACTTACCTTTCTAAAGAAACAATTCCTTGGGGGCACACCTCTTAACTTAGGCTAACACATTTCTCCAGTCACTGAGTAAGCACTGGCCGAGTACTAGCTCTGTTCCAGGCGCTGTTCCAGGCACTGGGGATGTGTGAACAAAAAAAGGCAAAGAGCTGCCCTCATGGAGCTGATGTTGATAGGAGGAGCCCCCTGATGAACAAACCAACCAACAAACACACAGTCCGAAGGTTCCAGGGAAAACAAAGCAGGACGAGGGGGATGGAGTACGAGGGGGAGGGTTGCGTTGTATGTGGGTGGTCACAGAAAATCCACCCGAGAAGACTAGACGCTTACAGATGAGCGCAGTCCTAGAGGCGAGGGAGGCAGCTGCGCGGAGACTGGGCAGGTAGCGAGCACACAGCCCTGAGGTGGGGGGCGGTGCTCAGCATGACTGAGGACAGCAGGGCTCCGGGAGCTCAGGCAGGGCGAAGGGGGCAGAGAGCGGACAGAGGTGAGGTAGGAGACAGTACCAGAACCAGAGCCAGGATAAGAATTTAGAATTTCATTCTGAGTGAGTTGGGGAACCAAAGAAGGGGGCTGAGCAGAGGTATGCCCTGATCTGAACTCACTTTAAAAGCGTCATTCTGGCTACTGTTTTGTTGTGACTTGAGTGTTGGGGGCAAGGCAGGGGCAAGGAGACCCATTAGGAAGCCAATGCAATAATGCAAGTGGGAGATGGTGGCTTGGACCAGGGTGGTGGAGATGGAAGTGATGGGGAATTTGGATTCTGGATGGACTCCTAAGAATTTCTAAAATTTCTAGATGGGTTACACATAACACGTGCTAGAAAGAGACACATCAAGAATGCCTTTGAGGTTTATAGTCTGAGAACAAGAAGGATAAAGTTCTCTTTTGCTAACCAGTGGTGGTGGTGTGCACTCGGGGGAGCAGATCTGAGAGTTGAAACCAGGATGTGAATTTTGGCTTTACTGAGTTTGAAATGACCATGAGACGCCCAAGTGGAAATGTCAGGTGGGCAGCTGGATATAAGAATGTGGACTTCACAGCAGAAGTCTGGGCTTGGGACAGAAATTGGGGAGTCCTCCATGTAGAGATGGTTTTCAAAGCTAGCAGACCAGGTGAATCCACCTGGGGAGTGAGTACAGATTGACAAGCGTTCCCAAGACTGGAACCCCGGGGACCACACCACCAAGAGATGAACGAGATGTAGAGAAATCAGCAAGGAAAGGGGAAAAGCAGCGGCTGGTGCAGCCAGAGGAGAGTCGAGAGGGAGTGTTGTCTCAGCTGCCACACACGATGAAAGTGTTTCAAGAAGCAGGGAGAGGTCAGCCTTGTCAGGTGAGCTAAAAGGTCATGGGCGATGGATGTAGTTTGGGTTACTGATCTTTGATATTTTCTCAGAAATATTCTAAATGAGGAACACAGCTAATTTGGAAATGTAGGGAAGCAAACACATTGCATTCATGTGGCATCATTTTCAAGTTATCATTGGAGACTGTGAGATAATAAAAAAAAAATAGGGAGAGACTGGTCTCTGCCCCTGGTTCCTGGCACAGAGCACCTGAAACCCCAGTACTTGCCCGACGGCACCAGGATCATCCTTTGTTCTAACCCTTGGTCTTTGATCCTAACATCTGACACAAAGTTCCTAAATCCCTTGGAATTTCCCAGGTTAATAGCAGTGTCTTTTGCCCTCGTGAGGCGTCTTGTGGGCTCTGGGACAGAAGCTGGTTACAGGAAAGACCAAGCCTAGATTAGATGCTTGGAGTTCTTTAGCCCCACCCCCCACTCTCCAGAGAAGGGAGAGGGGCTGAAAACAGAGTCAATGATCTGCCATGCTCACATGATGAAGCCGTCATAAAAATCCCCAAAGCGTGGGGTTCGGAGAGCTTCTGGTTTGGCCAACCATGGAGGTGCGGGGAGAATGGTGCGTCTGGAGGGAGCATGGACGTTCCTTGCCCTTTCCCATACCTTGCCCTCTGCATCTCTCCCCTCTAGATGTGTATCCCTATCCTTTATCATATTCTTTTATAATAAACCAGTAAACAGGAAATAAACTCTTTTCCCGAGTTCTCTGCTTCATCATAACAAATAATCAAACTCAAGGAAGGGGTTGTGGGAAACCCTACTTATAGCTGACAGGTCAGAAGCACGTCTTGTGGGACCTAGCCCTCACCTGTGGGATCTGACGCGACCTCCAGGCAGACAGCATCAGAACTGCGTTCAGTGGTAGGACACCCAGCTGGTATTGCAGAGAATAGGTAGTTGTGGGGGGAAAAAACCCACACCTCTGGTGTCAGAAGTGGACTGTGAGTGGGCTGACAGTGCCAGAGTAGAGAAGACACACATAGGAGGAGAAGTGAGGTTTTCTTTACAAATACAGAATAATTTAGATGGTGGTAACTCTACTTAGTGGGGTCTTTTTGGCTTTAATGCTCAGAGAGATGGTGTTTCCTCTCTGCTTTTAATCCCCATGGTGGAAGAACATTGAGATTCTAAGATTACAGGGAGGGAGGGGCAGAGATAAGGAGAGGGAGGGAGGGAGGAGGAGGGGGAGGGGGAGGAGGAGGGGGAGGAGGGGAGGCGGACAGAAGGAGGGGGAGGGGGAGAAGAATGCACACAGAGGAACATGCCCGTGTGAGCTAGAAGGGTAGTGAGGGGTGTAGAAAGGACCCAGGCAAAATCCTAAAGCAGAGGACTGTCTCTATGTCTTCTTTCCTCCCCTTTCAACTCTTTCTCTTCTTCCTAGAAAATTCTGTGCGCAGAAGCTACTTGATAAAAACTTAATAATGGCCACCTTCCCAAGGCACCTGCATTTCTAGGGTTCCAGAAGTAATTATGTGGGTTCATGGGCTGTGTTCATAATTTTATACAGCCTAATGGAAATTGTACATTAATTTTCAGTAAGGCTGCATGGATAGTTCTGACACTGAGTGACCAGAGAGCAACATCTGTGTTTGCGCCTGTTAAGTCTTAGAGTATTTTAAGTGGAGAAACTATCACATAATTAACATGGTCTGACTGGTAAAAATCTTTTAAAACATGGAACCCATGGGAGGGCTAGGGAATAACAGTGCCGTGGTAGAAATCAGCAGTTTGAACACTTTCTTCCTTTTGGGAAACTTGGCAGGCTGGCACTTCCCTGCACACTTGAAGTCAAATAAAGTCACGTGTCTTGCTTGAGCCCAAGAAATGTGAACAGTAGTGGTGCCTGGCCATTCCTAGGAAGAAGCCTTTAAGAGTTAATGTAACATTTGCTACCTTTACTTCCTGTTATGGTTACTAGAGACATTTCAGATTGTCCAGGCTTCATGATCACGGGTCCCTGAGGAGAGAGTTCCACTAAGTGGAAGTGGACATGTGGTACAAGCAGGAAATGAGTCAATGTTGTTTTAAGACACTGAGATTTAAAGATGCTTGTTACTGCAGCACACATAGTCCATACTGACTAATACAGAAATTGGCACCTTGCAGTGAGATGCTGCCATAATCCAAACCTAAAATCTGTGGCATTGGGTCAGCAGTCACTAGTAAGTAGCAAAGAAACTGTAGTCAGAGGTTGGGGGAGACAGTGGCCCACATTAAGGAGAAGAAAATCGTCTGGCAAATTCTCACCTGTGGTGACACTGGGAAGCACATCACATTCCTAATGAGCAGGCACATTTAGGTGAGCAGGTTGGAAAACAGAATATAATTAGGGTATAAAGGCTGCTATTGGCTGCATTGGCCAGGTATTCCAAGTATGAGATGAACTCAGAAAGGAGTTGGTCAGTTTGCAAACAGGAAAAGAAAGGAAAAGGGGTCCATGAATTCAAAGACGTGTAAGTTTGGAAGGGACAACTGCTTCTCAGCTACATGCACTAAAATCTTGGAAGAGTAAACAGTGAAAGTAAAAACTCAGCCTGTGACAAAGGTCAGATGAAGGGTGTAGCCATTGTTGACTAAAAAACAAAAACCAAAAAACAAAAAACAAAAAACCCTGGACCTTGAGCTTGGCGTCCTTCCTAAAGGGATAAGGGTATTTTTGTGGGTAAGAAAGAAAGTAAACTATTTGGTGACCGGAGTGATAGACTAGGTAGTTATTTGTGCTGGCACCAGTATTTTCAGGCCTTCTCCTCCTGGGCCCGTGCTAGGATCCCACCGCTCTGCTCATCCATCAGGTGTGGCCAGGTAGCTTGATTTGGCCATGTGCAATGCAAGCAGAAGTACTTCTTAGAGAAAGTCTTAAAGAGCAAATGTGGGACTTGCTATGTTCCCTCCCCCTGCTGCAGTGACTGGGTGCCGATCCAGACGGCCACGGCTTCACCTGTCTTGGCTCCTGAGTGAGAAGACATCAGAACCCCACCATGAATCAAAACCTCACAGAGTATGAGTGAGAAATAGAGCTTTGTTCTTATGAGTCACTAAACTAGGGGACTAACCTAGTCCATTCTATTACAAGAGGACTTTCCTTCAGATAAAAGATTGGAAACAATTGGAACTGATTTCAGATGTCACTTCTTTATAACACTAAAATCAAGAGGTTGTGCAGGGAATGGACATGAGACAAAAGACACTGTTTGGAGGGTGTTTCAGGAGCAAAGGAGGGCAAATAAAGTTATGGGAAAGGGAAGGAGACCTAATGAGATCTGCAAACATGAAAGACATTTGCCTCAGATACAAGACCATTTCCTATAGTTCAAACGCATCTGGTTGGATAATGTGATGTCATCTTTCTGTACTTGGTTTTCAGATTGGATTTTTCCGATGGCCTCTAGCAAGCTTGTTAGGATTGAACAAGTGGTGGATAATTTTGATCAACCGAAATTAGGTCCCGAGTCTTTATAGTCATATTTGGCTATACAGCCCTTATGGTGAATAAAATGAGAAACGTATAATATTGAGGTGAACCAGCCTTTGATGTGCTGTGCACCAGTACGTGCCAAAGGAAACCCAGTGCGAGCTGGTCTCTCCAGGGATGCCCCTGGGCAAGAGTTCCTCTTTTAGAATACAGTGTCTGCCTTATTTCTAGGTCTGGAACTTCTGAGTCTTGAATTCTGGCACTCAGCATTCATTAATAGGAAATCTGCTCTCTGTAATGAGCTGTAATCACTGAATTTGGACTGTATGATTAATCATAGAAAAATATAGCCCCACCACCTGCCATTTGAAATTCCTGGCAAGATCTGAGTGAAACCCTCTGGAGATCAATGGTAATAGGAAATGAATGATGCTTTTACAGTACACAGTAATCATTTTCTGATCAAATAAATGTAGTAACTTGGACTGCACAGCTGGCTAGCGTTGCCTTGGTGAGCCAGGGACAAAACTGTAAATACTAAGTTTTCTTTCCGTCTTCCACATCCTTGGCAATAAAACCCAGGTTTAGGCTTTAAAGTGCTGCATCTCCCTCACAGAGGTAATTAAGTACCCTCTACGCTACACTTGAAGTAAGAGCTACTCAGCAATTCGTAGTATCTTGTAACCCAAACATCCCCATTTGAATAAAAAGGAGACGGACAAAGGCATGCCTTAGCACAGATAGAAACCTCACTCTTTTTCTTTGCCTGGCCATTCTCTATGCAAAGTGTTCTGGTTGGTTCTGAATCTGAGCTGGGTTTTTTAAACAAGACAAACCCTCAGCATTCCCTTGGATTGTTTGCTTACACCTTCATCAATAAATCTTCTTCACTTTGACAAACCAAATTTGGTAAGCCATTCTGTACACATCAAAGAGCCTGAATAAGCATCTTAGAAGTGGAAAGGGTGCTTCACGGGGCATTTTTGCCATTCGGGGTGGCCAGGAAATGCTATCATACCTTCTCCTGACTTGTAGTGTTAATTGCAGACAATATAATTTTATGAACAAAATTTCTGTAAAACAGTTTAAAACCAAAGCAAAAATGCTGATAGTTTTTTTTTTGCTATTTAAAAAAATTAATATTTTAAATAATAAAATTTTAGAGCTGCAAGAACCTTCAAACATCTAACCCACTAATTTGAAAAACATGGAAACTGAAGCCTACAGAGTTGAACATTATGTTTTCATACAAGTTTAAAACAAAGTTTAAAACATTATGTTTTGATATAAGCACAACTTTGTAGTTGGAAGCTTTATGATTCAAAGCAGGTGATATCAAAGGCTAATTGAAAGCTTGCTGACTGTTGGGGCTTTTCTAACAAAAGTCACTATATTTAAATGCAAATGACACACAAAAGAAATAGGTATAGATAATAGCCAGGAAACATTTAGTTCTTCACCATGGAACAGGTTTTATGGTTGAAGTTCCTCTTTATTTTATAACTTGGTGGGGTAGAGAATACTGGAGGTCTTAGACTTCAAATATTTGACGCTGAAATTGTAGAGTGGAGGGGAGCAGAAGTCAGGCAAAGTAACGAAAGTCATTCCTTGATTATTTGGAAGTAGTTAGTAATAAGACAACATTAAGAAAGATTATAAATCCTCGATTTAATAAGAGTAGTGATTCTCAAATGTTTGTGTATAAAGACCCCTTTGAGAACCTGAATACAATACAGATTAAATGTAATCACTCAGCAATTATGACTCAGACATTCTGAGATAGAACCCAGGAAGCTATATCCCACTCACCTCGCCTCACTTTGGGAGACACTGGTATAGAGCTTCTGTCCATCATAATCACAGATACTCCCTCCCCTTCCTCATTCCAACCAAAGGTTTGGCAAACGTAAGACACACAGGGTGGTTTACAAAAGAATGGTATTTAAGCTTGGATTCCAGCTCTGCCATTTCTGTCCCATAGTCTCAGTTCCCTCAACTTGAAGGTAGTGATGATAAAAAGAATAGCTGTAAAAAGCTTAGCACCATAACTGACAAATAATAAACGTTTAATAATTGATCGTTATTATTCTTTCATGACTCTACAAACTACAGCAACAATCATAACTATCATATTCTGGCCAAATTGATACACAAGATTACAGCTGGAATAAATTACCTGTGGGTCACAGTTAGTGATAAAATAATCGAATTTGACTCTGTTTAAAAATGTGTTCTACCAAGGACTTCTGCTTTGAGTCACAATGGTAAAACATTACCCTCTGCCGTCAAAAAGTGGGAAATTAGACACGATACACGAAACAACAGTTTTCAGGCACTGGACACAGAACAAATCAGATCTGCAATTCCCAAGAGAATGGAAATAAACAAGGCAAACCTTAAGATTGCCCTGACCTTATGCCTGGAGGAATATTTCAGGTGGTGGAGAAGGAAAGGTGGGGTCAAGCAGAGTCCAAAGAGGACCTGCTGAGTTCAGCTGAGGAGGTAGAAATGTCAGTTCAGAGAATGTGAGGGCTGTTGTGGATATGAAACTTTGTAGGAAAAGAGCTCCCCAAATCTGTACAGGGGTACCCTGGAGTCTTTGCTGAAAAAAGAGACATGCATACAGAGGATAAATCTCCATGAGGCAGGCAAAGACCAACGTGTGAGCCATGAGGACTTGTTCCCAGAGCTCACAGAGGCTTAGGAATCATTTGATTCCAGCCAGAGTTATCACTGGTGATTCAGCAATCACTTGGGTCATTCAGTAGAGACCCCAGAAATGCTACACCTCGTAAAAGCTATTCTGGGTCTATGGCCGCAAAGCTCAAAAACAAGCCTTGAAAGGATAAAGCTGCCTTGCAAGTAAGTGAACTGCCCCCCAAACAGAACCCAGCACTCTCTAAAGGAAGACAACAAAATCTAACCACCCAAAATGTAAAACTTACAATGTTCAACACCCAATAAAAAATTATCTGACAGGCCCAGAAGCAGGAAAACAGGATCCATGATAAGAAAAAATAAATGATCAAAGAAACAGGCCCAGAAGATAGAGATGATGGAATTAACAGAAGGAAGTTAAAACCCTTATTTTAACCGTTTTCAGTATGTAAAGGAAACCCTGAATATAACGGGAAGAAAAATCAAAGATGTAAAAAGAACCAATGGAACTTCTAGAAGTGAAAAGTACAATATCTGAAATTTAAAATTCACTGGGTAGGATTAGTCATTTAAATACAGCAAATTAAAAATACTGAAGAATAAAAAGTTAGCAGTCTAGGAGATGTAGCTATAGAAACTATCCAAAATAGAATACAGAAAGAAAAATAAACAGAATCTCATTGAGTTATAGGACAATACCTAGTGGTCTAACATACACATTATGGGGAGAAGAAAATTGCTGGAAGAGAATATATTCAAATATTTTCCAAATTTAATGAAAACTATAAACCACAGATCCAAGAAGCTCAATGAACCCCAACTAGGAGCACACAAAGAAAACCATACCATGATGAGGCACATCATAATCAAATTACTGGAAATCAATATCAAAGCAAAAATTCTGAAAAGTGAAAAGGAAAAAAAAATGAATTAAGTTCAGAGGAAGAAAGATAAAAATGACAAAAATCTTCTTGTCAAAAATTATGCAATCCAGAAGAAAATGAAATGACATTTTTAAAGCACTGAAAGAGAGACAATTAAAATAGAATCTACAGCCAAGAAAAATATCTTTAAAAAATGAAGGCAAAATTAAGACTTTTCAGACATATAAAAGTTGAGAGAATTTGTCACTGAAAGGCTTGCACTGCAAAAAATACAAAACAAATGTGCCAATGAATAAAGAACACTGGAAATTATAAATAGGTGGATAAATGGAAAGAAATAGCAGCACTATTTACAAAAGCCAAGACACAGAAGCAACCCAAGTGCCCATAAATGGATGACTGGCTTAAGAAGATGTGGTGTTTGTTTGTTTGTTTTTTATAATGGAATACTACTCAGCTATAAAAAGGAATGGAATAGTGCCATCTGCAGCAACACAGATGGACCTAGAGAATATTATGCTTAGTGAAATAAGTCAGATAAAAGAAGACAAATATTATGTGATATAACTTATAGGTGTAAATTAAAATATAACACAAATGGATCCATATATAAAACAGAAATAGAATTACACACACAGAAAACAAACTTATGGTTACCAAAGGGGAGCAATAAATTAGTAGTATGGGATAAACAGATAAAACTACTATACATAAAAGAGATCAGCAACAAGGACTTACTGGATAACACAGGGAATTATACCTAGTATCTTATAATAACCTATAATGGAATATAGTTTGCAAAAAATGTATATGAAAAGGAATCACTATGCTGTACACCTGAAACTAATACCATATTGTATATCAAATCTACTTTGATTAAAATATTATTTCTCATTTTAAATTTCTTTAAAAAATAATTGCCTATTTAAGGTAAAAATTTAGTGACAAGTTATTAGGAGGTTTATAATATATGTAGAAGCAAAATCTATGATAACAGCACAAAAAAATGGGAGAAAGAAAATAGAAGTATGTTGTCATAAGTTCAGGAAGTGATAATGCATCATTTGAAGTTATGCTATGATAACTTAAAGATATATAAAATAAATCATAGAGTAACCCTTAAAAAATGAAGTATAGCTAGTGAATCAATAATGAAGAAAATATGGAACCCTTAAAAATACTCAAATAATCCAAAGCTTAGAGGGGACAAATAGAAAATGCATAGCAAGATGGTAGGCTTGTAATAATACATGTAAATAATACACCAAATGTAAGGGATCTAAAAGTTACAATTAAAAGGCAGAGACTTTCAGACTAAAATTAAAAAGTGTAAGACTCAGCTATATATTATGTACCAGAAAACTATTTTATTTTATTTTATTTTATTTATTTTTATTTTGGGGGAGGAGATAATGAGATATTTATTTATTTGTTTGTTTGTTTTTAACAGAGGTAGTGGGGATTGAACCCAGGACCTTGTGCGTGTTAGGCATGTGCTCTACCACTGAGCTATACCCTCCCCTCAGCCTGCCCCAGAAACCTATTTTAAACATGAAGACACAAATAGACTGAAAGTCAAAGAAAGGAAAAAGTTACAGCATGTAAACAACAATCATAAGAAAGCTGCAGTGGCTATACCGACAGCAGCCAAATAGATTCCTGAACAAGGAATATTAACAGGGATAAAGAGCATTATATAATGATACACAATTCATCAAGATGCTGTAACAATCCTAAATAATGGAGCTTCAAAACTGATCTTCACGAAACAAAATCTGACAGAACTGAAAAGAGACAGCCACATATCTAAAACTAGTCGGAAACTCCAGCATTCTTCCAATAATCAATAGGAAAAGTAGACATAAAATCAGTTAATATATGGAAAACATGAACAACATTTTTAACCAATCTGACCTAAGGGACTTTTATAGACTGCTCCAACAACCAACTGCAGCATACACATGTATTTCAAGTATATGCATAACATTCACCAAGACAAAACATATGCCGGACTCCAAAAAGAGACTTTTAGTACATTAAAATCATACAAAGTATGTTCTTTCAGCACAATAGAATTAAATTAGGAATCAAGAGCAGAAAAATATGTGAAAAATACCCAGATAATTGGAAATTAAGGAACATACTTCTAAATAATCTATGGGTCAAAAACAAAATCATATAAGAAATTAGAAAATTTTTGAACTAAACTAAAATGAAAACATGATATATAAAACTTAGGGATTTACAGCTTTAAGTGCTATAAAAAGATGTTTTTAAAGGCTCAAAATCAATGAACCAAGAATTCCATTAGGAATATAGATAAAGATGAGAAAAGTAACCCAAAATGCATTAAAAAAATGAAGATAAGAGCACACATCAATGAAATAGAAAATGGATAAACAATAGAGAAAAATCAATGAAACCAAATTTTTTGAAAAATAAGCAAGATTAATAAATTATTAGCCAGACTGATTATGAAACAGAGGAGACACAAATTATCAACAGTAGGAATGCAATAGGGGACATCAATGGATCTTACAGTATTAAGAATTCTACAAACATTAAAAGGATAGCAAAGTTATATTTTGAACAATGTTTTACCAATAAATTTAAAAATTTAATTGAAATAGAAAAAATTCTTTTTTTATTTATTTAACATAATTTTAGTAAGTAAAATCTTGTGATACATATATAAGGAATACTACATCATTACCAAGTGAGATTTATCCCAGGGCTGCCAATCGATCAGTGTAATTCACCTTATTAATAGAATAAAGGAGAAAACCACAAGATCAACTCAACAGATGCATTTGACATTTTCAATGTACTTTTATGATAAGAAAAAAATCCTCAGCAAAGCAGGAATAGAAGGGAAATTTCTTCAAATTAATAAGGGACATCTACAAAAAATAAAAACAACCAAAAAACTCTACAGGTAATACCATATTTAAGAATGTAAGCCTGAATGCTTTTCCACTAGTCCGGGAATAAGATAAGGATGTCCACTCTCTTCCCTTTTATCCAACATAATTTGAGAAGTCCTAGGCCATGCAATAAGGGAAGAAAATGAAATAAAAGAAAAAGAAAATGAAATACAGACTGAAAAAGAAGTAAAACTTTGTTTACAGATGACACAATCATCTATACAAAAAGTTAAAAAGAATCTTTAAAAAAGCAACTATAAGTAGTAAATGAGTCTAGCAAGACAGCATGATACAAGGTCAGTATACAGAATCAATTCTATTTCTGTATGCTAACAATGAATAATTAGAAATTAAAATGCAAAAATAATATTTATAGTAGCATACAAATATGAAACACCTAGGGATAAATACATTAAAATAAGTATAAGATCTGAATACTAAAACCTATAAAATATTGCTGAAAATATTGAGGAAGGCCTTTAAAAACTCTGAGAGATATAACATATTCATGGATTGAAAGTCTTAATATTTTTAATGTGTCAATACTCCCCAAATTGACTTGCCCATTCAGTGCAGTCCCAACCAAAATCTTACAAAATTTTCTATAGAAATTAACAAGATTTTCTAGCATTTATATAGAAATGCAAAGTATTGAGACTAGCAAAAACAAGTTTTTAAAAAGAACGGAAGTGGAGGACTTACATTATCAGGTTTCAAAACTCTCTACAAATCTACAGTAATCAAGACCAGATGGTTGACATAAGGACAGACATATAGATCAATGGAACAGAAGGAAGAGTTCAAAAATAGATGCACACATGTATGATCAATTGATTTTCAAAAAGGATCCAAGCAATTAAATGGGAAAAGAATAGTCTTTTCAACACATGATGCTGGACCAATGGGGTACAGAAATGAGTCTCAACTCTTACTTTACATCACATACAATATCACCTCAAAACCCACTTAGACCTACACATAGAAGCTAAAGGTATAAAACTTACAGAAGAAAACAGGAAAAAAAATCCTTGTGCTCTTGATATTGGCAAAAATTTTCTTAACTGGAGCACAGGAAGCATAATCCATAAAGGAAAATAGGGAAAATGACTAATTGGATTGTACCAAATTTAAAATATTTTTCTTTTTGAAAGACTATTAGGAAAATGAAAAAGTAAGCCTAAGATTGTGAGAAAATACTTGCCATACATGTACGTGACAAAAGACTTATATCCAGAAATTATAAAGAACATTTTAAGAAAACAAACAACCCCCCAAAATGGGCAAAAGATTTCAACAGATACTTCACCAAAGTCCAGAAAACACATGAAAAGATGCTCAAAATCATGAAACCATCAAAGAAATTCTAACAAAAACCAGAAAGAGATACTAATACATATCCACTCAGAGGACTAAAATTTAAAGACTGATAAAGGGAGGTGAGGATGTGCAGCTACTGGAAGGCTCATGAATTGCTGGTGGGAATGTAAAATAGTGTAACTATTTTGGGCAGAAGTTGGGCAGCTTCTATAAAGGTAAATGACATTCTCCACTGACCCAGCAATTCTACTCTGCTTATATCCAAGAGAAAAAAAAATATGTCCACACAAAAACTTGTGTGTACATGAATGTTCACTGCCGCATTATTCATAAAGGCAAAAATTGGAAACAATCCTAATATCCCTTACCAGATGAATAAATAAATACATTACAGGATATACTTCCAGTGGAATACTACTCAGCAGTTAAAAGGAACACACTATCCATGTATGAGATAAGAAGGATAAGTATCAAAAACACGTGAAGTGAAAGACTTGAGACACAAAAGAATACATAGTATGTGATTCCATTTATACGATATTCCAGCAAAGACAGATCTAGCCTAGTGATAGAAAGCAGATTAAGGTTTGTTTAAGGCTGGGATTTGGGGCTAGACATGGACTGGGAGGGGTACAAGGGAGTATTTTAAGGTTATGTAAATGTTTTATACCTTGACTATAGCGTTTTGTATCTTGATTGTGGTGGTGGTTACACAAGTATTTACATCTGCCAAAACATCAAATTGTACACTTAGAGTGTGTATGTTTTATTGGGTGTAAAGGCTATGTGCATTGTATGAAATTTATTGTAACAATAAAGTTGATTTAAAACATACATTCTGTACTCACTATCTGTTTCACTGTTTTGTTGTTTATATGTTCATCGAACGTTTAGTTGCCAGGCACTGTGCCAAGGCTTTGGGGAAGCAGCAGTAAATGAAACAGATGAGTAACTTGTCCTCATGGCCACTTCATCATGAGTGTGGAAACAGAAAAAGAACAAGTGAATTAAATGAAGAAAGTAAATGTCACAGAAACATTTGTACATTAATGTTCACAGCAGCAGTTTTCATAATATTCAAAAGGGGGAAACAACTCAATTGTCCATCAACTGATGAATGGATACACAAAATATGGTATATCCAAACAACAAAATGTGGTATATCCATATGATGGGATTTATTCAGCTATAAAAGGCAGTAAAATTCTGATACATGCTACAGCACAGAGGAAACATGAAAACATTATGTTGAGTGAAAGAAGTCAGATACAAAAGACCACATATTAACAGGGTTCCATTTATATGACATGTCCAGAATTGGCAAATCCACAGATGTAGAAACTAGATTGGCGTTTTCCAGGAGGGGCTTGCAGGAAGTGGGAATTGGGAGTGGCTGCCAGTGGGTAATGGGTTTCTTTTTGAGTGAAAAAAAATGTTCTGGAATTAGATAATGGTGGTGATTGCACACCATGTGAATATATTAGCAACCACTGATTTGTACACCTTAAAAGGGCAAACTTTATGGCATGTTAGTTATGCTGAATAAAGAATGTACTTTTAAACAGTGGAAGAATGATGGCACATCACTGTAAGAATTAGGATGCAGTAAGAGAGATGGATAGGGAAGAAGTTACCGGGTAAGGTGGGCAGGGCAATGCTTTTTGAAAGGAGGGGCCAATCATATGCCAAAAAGGCTTAGAAGTATAAAGTGTCTTGTCTGAATATAAGAACTGATGGAAACCCCACGTGACCAGAGCATAGGGAGCAGGGGCAAGGATGAGTCACCATGAAACCCCTGAAGAGGAGCAAGGCAAGATCAAGTCCGTCAGAGCAATGAGTTTGGGTAATGCTTCCTTTCATTCGCTTTAATAAAAAAGTGATTTGGTCAATAAGGTGTGGAAATTCTATGGTTCTAAGTCTGATCAGCTTTAAGTAGAAAGCTACCATAGAACCTTTAGACAAATCTAGCTGCATGGTGACCCCAGTAGGTGTCACAGGTTCAGGGAAAACTCAACACCTTAGAATTAACTCGCTGCCCTTTGCAACAAGTCACACCATTTCTTCTTGGTGTAAGTCCAGGCGAACACAGGGCTGTATAAACTCTGAATAACCAACTGGAAGTATTAAATGTACAGAAGTGGAAAGAAATTGCCCATGGGAGTTAAAAATGTTTTCATTCAAGGCTAAATTTTCAAATCTGTGTCTAATATCACAGAGCAAATGGCTTTTTTTCTGGGACTAACTGCCCAGTTACCCACTTATCCATAATTTGCCACTGATTAGAACTAGGCAATTATCATTGTAATTTGTCTTTATTGGCCTCATTTTCCACTTCAAAAAGCTAAGCCATCATTTTTTTCCCCAGAACTATGATTCCCAACCCTTTGAGATCACATCCTATTTATTATTTTTTTCATTTCATAATATCTCTTCATCCCAAGCGGTCAATTTTATGTGTCTTTGGAATGAATTACAATTAAACTAGATTTTCAAAATTACTTAATTTGTCAACATGTCTGAGTAAGGGGGTGGGTCATGATCTAGACCAGAAGTTCTTCTTACAAATTTAGGACTCCCAAAGTTGGAACTTAAAATGAGGTCAAATTGCCTAATTTTGCACAAGAGAAAACCCTGGCCCAGAAGAGTGAAGTGACTTATCCAGGGTGCAGGATGGCACAGGGCTAAAAACAGAAGATCCCTTAAGAATTGTTCAATTTCTTTAAATGGTTTATAATAAGTATAAGCATCATGTCTCCATGGACACAAAAAGCTGAACTTTTTTTCAGCTACGTTTTGGGATGTTTGTTTTGCAGAACACATACACAGAATTATTATATGGGATGGATAAAATACACAGAATTAGTTACGTGGGATAAATGAAAATCATAGCAAGGTAAGTCACAGTGAGATCACTTGGTTCCACTGATGAGGAGATTTAGGGAGAGATTGAGAAGAAAGGCTCCAAGAGAGAAGTCACACACAAGAGAGTACTTATCACAGGATTCCATTTTTATGAATCCAAAATCAGGCAAAACTTATTTCTGGTGCTAGACATAAAGAGAGAAATGCTCCTTGCGGTGGAGGGGTGTGCGGCCTGAGAGGCACATGAGCACAAGATTCTGGGATGCTGGTGATGTTCTGTCCCTTGCTTCTCCTGACCAACCAATGACTGCAAAGCTGGTTCCACGGGTGTGCTTCCCTGGGGAAGACTCACCAAGCTGCACAGTGGTGATATACACACTTTTCTCTTTGCATGCTGTGTATCGATTGCTCCATAACAAATCACCCCCAAACACAGGGGCTTGAAACAACATTTATGACCACCCAGTGTCTGTAGGTCACGAACCTAACTGGTCCTCTGCCCCAGGGTGTCTGAAGCTGGATGTCAGCCGGGGCTGCAGTCTCTCCTCCAGGCTCAGTGGAGGCAGCTCTGCTTTCAACACTCCTGTGACTGTGGAATTCACTTCTTCATGGGCTGTTGGACTGAGGGCCTCAGCTGCTTGCTGGCTGCAGGCCAGAGGCCAACCCCAACTCCTTGCCATGCGGGCCTCCCCAGGATGGATGCTTGCTTCACCAAAGCAGGCAAGCCAAGAAGCAAACCGGGCGCTGCCCAGAATGGAAGCCACCATCATGCGTATCCTTACTGTGGAAGTGACCTCTCACCACGTGTCATATTCTACTCTAAGAAGCAAGTCACTAGGTCCAGCCCAAACTCAAAGGCAGGATACTACACACAGGTGGGAATACTGGGAGGGAGGAACCACCCGGAGTCGTTTTAGAAGGCTACTCACCACGCACTCACACGTCAGTAAAAGCTTAATAAAAAGTCCAGAATGCAAGCTCAGGCACCAGGCTGGCTTGAACGTAAATCCTGCCTCTCCCATCAGCTGAGAGAGACTGCACTAGTCCTTAAATTGTCCTAAATCTCAGTTTCTCCATCTATTAAATGGGGATGATAATTTTACCTACTTCCTAAAATTGTCATAATTATTAAGTTAGGGAATGCCCAGAAAGCCCTGACCCAGGGCCTGCCATCAACTGAGCACTCAGTATTGTGTCAGTATTACTATTATTTAAAGATATTCCCAAAGTAAATTTAATTGCAAGGAGAAGGAAAAAGGAGTCTGTGTCAGGCATTTTGAGGAAACAGAGACTCTGAGACATTAGGCAACGTGTCTAAGGTCACAGACAAGCCAGGATTTGAACCAGGGCCCACTGACTCCAAAGTCATTTCTATTTCCTGCACCCTCTGCTTCCCCATGGTAGCCGTGGACTTATTTCGTCCCCTCTAGGTTGTTTTTTTCCACACTGCTGTCAGACCAACTCTCCTAATCTCTCTTTCTTCATCTGATATTCTCCCCCTGAAGACGCCCCGACTGACTTCAGTCTCAGGTGACCACCCCTTCCCAGCCTACAGAGGACCCTGGATTTGGTTCTAATATTGAGACATCTACATTCCTGCAGTTCCCTAGGACACATCCCCTGCCCCAAGCATCATGAGCTCACTATTAGCCAAAACAAGGTCGTGCCCCGTCTGATCCCCACCTCCATACATCTGCACTGATTTTTTCTTCTTTAGGATGTTAGTCTCTTAAAATTTCCCTCCTTAGTTCCACCCACCCATCCAGGACTTATCAGTGCATTTCTGGGGGCCGTGCATGGTGCTAAGCCCTGGAACCACTACAAGGGAGAATCAGGCATGACCCTTTCTCTTTAGTTAGTAGTATTCCAATTGGAATGTGTTGTATGAAATCCTACAGGAGAGAACTACAACGCCCTGATGACAAGCTTCTGTGGCTTGCTGCCCAGCGACAGCTTCTGGTCTCCATGGTGCCTTCCTGCTTATTCCACGACCCTGGGGCTGCTACTCTAAGTTTCTCCAGCCCCAAGAGCCCCATCGTCCCTCTAATGGCTTACTGTAGAAAACTGCCCTCAACATGGTTATAGGAGAGGGGTATTTTTTTTTACATTTTTTATTGATTCATAATCATTTTACAGTATTGTGTCAAATTCCAGTGTTCAGTACAATTTTTCAGTCATTCATGGACATATACACACTCATTGTCACATTTTTTTCTCTGTGATTTATCATAACATTTTGTGTATATTTCCCTGTGCTATACAGTGTAATCTTGTTTATCTATTCTACAATTTTGAAATCCCAGTCTATCCCTTCCCACCCTCTACCCCCCCCAGTAACCACAAGTCTGTATTCTCTGTCCATGAGTCTATTTCTGTCCTGTATTTATGCTTTGTTTTTGTTTGTTTGTTTGTTTTTTAGATTCCACATATGAGCGATCTCATATGGTATTTTTCTTTCTCTTTCTGGCTTACTTCACTTAGAATGACATTCTCTAGGAGCATCCATGTTGCTGCAAATGGCATTATGTTGTCCGTTTTTATGGCTGAGTAGTATTCCATTGTATAAATATACCACATCTTCTTTATCCAGTCACCTGTTGATGGACATTTAGGTTGCTTCCATGTTTTGGCTATTGTAAATAGTGCTGCTATGAACATTGGGGTGAAGGTGTCATCCTGAAGTAGATTTCCTTCTGGGTACAAGCCCAGGAGTGGGATTCCTAGGTCATATGGTAAGTCTATTCCTAGTCTTTTGAGGAATCTCCACACTGTTTTCCATAGTGGCTGCACCAAACTGCATTCCCACCAGCAGTGTAGGAGGGTTCCCCTTTCTCCACAGCCAGGAGAGGGGTATTTTTAAAGCTTTATTGGGAGCTTATTATGAGATGAAAACTGTATACAAATCATCTAATAGAAGGATTCCAACAACTCCACAAAGTCATTCTTATGATCCCATTGCACAGGTAAGGAAACTACAGGCTTTGAGAGGTAAAGTTCAATGTCTCGTAGCCAAAACAGGGTAGAGCCTGGACTCAAAGCCAGGTCTCCCTGCCTGCAAAGTCCTTGTTTAATCATAACCTCCCCCTGCACGCCTTCCTCTCTTCCTCTTGTGGTGCAGTGTAGACCGGCAACTCAATAGGTGATGAGAAAAACCTCTAACCTTCCGTTTCTCACTATAGTAGCAGTGGCCTTTCACATCCACTATTTCAAATATTTACTGAGCGACAGAATGACACACAGAAGCCCCAAACACGGCATCTCATCAACAGGACAAAAAGCCTGCTGGATCTCTTATCAAGCTCATCATTGCAGCCTTCCTCTGGTGTTGAACTTCTCAAAATAGTCGGCCAAACCGTCGGGGTCGGTGCCTCTGTTGTGACAGGTTCACTCCAGCACAGCATCTGGGAGGCTTCCTCTGGAAAGAGCTGGGGCTGCCAGGCCTTTTACAACAAAACCTCCTTTTTCTTGGGAATTCTCAAACGTGGCAGTGAGCAGATGCGCTCACGGAGCCTCTGAATGCAAGCACAGACGGAACGTTCTGCATAGAAATTGCGAGTAAACTTCACAACTGGGGAACATAAAGATCTTTTATTTGCAGAAGTTGGAGGTTGTAATCTGAATGTGTGAAATTGCCAATAGTCTGGTAAATACGCCGGCCCACCAGCAGCCCTAAAAGGGAATTGAAAGCGTTTTAAAAATCAGTGAGGTAGGCAATGTGTGGGTGTGTGTGTTTTCCATGGAACCAGTGGAGATTTATGCTAAGTGCAAAATACTCGTTAAGTCATTGAGTACAAGAATGGTTCATTAGGAAAGTGGTGGACTCTTTCTAACCATCGGGGGCCTGCTGGGAGTCTTCTAATCTGTTCCAAATCCGGTGGTGGCTCCCTATCGCCTGCAGAAAGAAATTCATTTTCTTTGGTCTGGCATTTTCCACTCTAGCTCCAACCATATCCCCCACCTTTTTCCCTTTGGCACCTCATTCCACAGAAAGATCCCAGGTACTCTTGCTTCCCTGGATGTGGGCACCACTTTCTCTCCTCACGCTCACATTTTTCTGCCTAGAACATCATCTGTCCCAGGCCCACACCTTCACATCCCCTCCTTCTTTCAAAACCAGGACCATCCTTGGCTCCTGCGCTTCCCGCCTTGCCGCTCGCTCCAACCCAACCCAGTCGCACTGGCAAGTCCCGATGGCTCTGTCTTCAGAGCAACTGTGGACAGGGAACTGGGCTCTCTCCACTCTCCGTACCACTGGGTACCATCAACATCTTTTGCCTGATGACCTATGATGGCTTTGTCTCTGATCCTCTTGCTTTGGACGTGGCCCATACAACTACCAGAATTTTTTTTTCCAAAATGTAAATCAATTCATGCCATTTGTATGCTTAACCCTCTTCAGTGGATACCTGTGCTTTCCCATGGCCTCTAAGGCCCCAGAAATCTAGTTCTGGCCACTGCTTTGAGTTCATCCTATTCCACTCTCCGAATCTGTTCACTTTGCTCCAGACACTGAGGTCCTCTTCTGTGTAACTTGAGAACAGGTCCATATCCTATTCACCTTCCAGCCCCCAGGAGTGTCTTGCATGGTACCTTGCAACAAGTAGGTAGAAATTAATCTTTATCAACTGAACGATAGTTTCCTGACTTAAAATTGAAGTTTTAGACAAAGGGTGGTGTATCACCAAAATCTATCATTTTTTTTCAAAGGATCCATCCTGTTGCATTTTGAGGAGACCCCATTTCTTTTTTCAAAACTCTAGTTATTTTTCTCAGGTTCCTAAAACTTTCAGGTAGCTGCCATTTGGAAAAGTAACTACATAAATCAGGGAAACCTACAGGTGGCATTGCTCTGGGAAAAATGTGCAGACTTAATTAGCAATGAGACGCCACACGTTTTGACGGGGCCAAAAATATCAGGCTGCCAGTTTCTCATTAATTCTTGTTAACTACACTGCATTCAAGTCCTTCAAGGACAGCATGTGTTTGATGAAATGGCCTCCAAATCTAAAAACAATTTGCTCATCTTTAGAACTGCACCCCTGGAGACAAACTGGAATTCATACACATCAGGACAATACTGAAGAAATTGGAATAGTTGACCTTCACACTTACTGAAAATCTTAGCTACACTTGGTGAGTGCTTATGAGGCACTGGCTTCTGATCTACATGTGCTAGTTCATTTAATTATCAGAAAGTCCTAGGAGTAAGTACTCCAATTGGCTCCATTTTGCAGGAAAGGAAACTGAGGCACAGAGAGGCTGAGCAGCCTGTCTAAGGTCACACAGCCAGTACTTGGCAGATTCAGGATTTAAGACCAGTTAGTCCATCTCCAGAGCCTGTATTTCCAAAACTACTCTAAAAATTTTTTGCGATTTTTAATTTGATACAATTTTGAAAGTTATGAAGTTGCAAGAATTGTACGTGACTTCCCCCAGATCTACCTGTTATTTCTATTTGGTCTCACTGGTTTTATTATTCTTTCTATATATTTTCATACGTACGCACGTTATATTTTCCTGAACCACTGAGTGAGTTGGAGGCATTGTGCCCATATGACCCTAGGTACTGAAGTCTGTGCTTCCTGACAATATTCTCCTATATAATCACAGGACAGTAATCAAAGTCAGGAAATTTAACATTGACGCAACACTGTTAACCAACTCACAGTACATGTTCAAATCTCATCACTTAGTAATGTCCAATATGGCTATATTTGCCCTGGTTCAGGCTACAACCCAAGAACATGCACCTCATTTAGTTATCTTTACTCTGGAAACTTCAGTGTCCTGTAACCTAGAACAACTCCTTATCTTTCTTCGTGTTTCCTGATCTCGGTATTTTTGGAGAACACAGGTCAGTTTTCTGTAGCCTGCTCCTAATGTTTCCTCGTGATGAGATTCGAGTTTTCAGTCTTTGCATTTTTGGCAGGAAGACCGGAGTGACACTGTGTCCTTCACCAGGACACTAGTGCCTCGCACCAGGAGACACAAGCCACCCTTTTCTGCCTCCATATTGATGCTGTTGGCTTTGATCACTTGCTTAAGGTTGTATCTCCAGTGTTTCCTCCAATGTAAAGTTACTATTTCTGGTTAATGAATAATTTGTGAGGAGATACTGTGGGACTCTGCACACGTGTGTTTCTCATTAAACTTTCATCCACTACTTCCAGGGGTAGCTAACCACCATATGTTATTGCTTCTTTGTACACAGGTCTTTTTTTCAACTCAACACTAGGAACCATTGCCCAGTTGGAGGCTGTCACGGGTCTCTGAGGATTGACAGCACCGTCTTTGGAGTCAAGTCAGCTGGAGTTCAAATCTAGCACCAGCATTGCTAATGATCTTGGGGGAAGCGCCTCAGTCTCTTTGAGCCTTAGCTGCCTCACCTGTAAAGCAGGATAATTATAGCATCCTCCACTAGAGGGTTGTAGCAAGAAGTACATGTAAATGACATAATGTAGCCAGGCTGCCTGGACCACAGAGGTGGCAGCGATAGCTGCGATTATTATTGAAGGGAGAAGCAGCCCAAAACGTCAGGCTGGCTAGACTTTATAATTAACCAAGATGTTCATGCTAGTTTTTGAGTGTCTAGCATGGCACTGGGAGAGTGCAGCGACGGGGTTCCCATGGGAGTAAATAAGTCTTGCCAAAGCACTGCAGGGTGTTTTGTCAGACAGGTGCAAAGGGTAGCAGATGTGAGAGGGAAGAAGTGATTTATTTCAGTAGGAAGATCAGGGAGGACTTCACACAGGAGGTGGCAGAATATGAACTTGTGGGACCACTTAGGGTCAACATCCCTTTATTAAATACCCCACAGTGTGCTCTGTTTTCTGCTCCATGCTTTAGGGCTCAACTCAGCGTAAGTGAGATGAGCAGATCCTGGAGAACAAACCAATTGGAAGGAATGGCAGAACTGGGCCCCTTGCTCACAACATTGAGTGAAATAGAATGAACTGGGGACATGAAGGTCAAATTATGCTAATTTCACCCTCAAACCTCCAACAGGGACCAAATGCTTGAAAAGCCAATCTTAGCCTGTTCTTCAAAGAATTAACTTAGATTGTGAAGGTGTCTCTACATAGAGCCTTGGACCTTTTAGATGCGGCTGGTTTGGAGCTAAATGTTACAACATCGAGGCCTTAATGAAGGAAGCAGTCCTAGCGGCTTACTCATCATACTGTGATCTGTCATTAGCTGCTCTTGGTCACCATCCCCTATGGTCATGGGGTGGGATTGGTCCCCATGGTGGGACAGAGCAAGGTGCTCCTTTTCCAGGAGTCACCTGGGATTGCTTACTTTCACAGTGAAGGTGGGCTGGGCAGTTTTCAATAGCAGGGTCCTAGATCCAAAAATCAGGAATCAGGAAGGGCTGAGATAGAGACCAAAGCCCATTCCACCCAAAATTCACTTCCTCTCTGCTGAACCATCCCTCTCGATCCTTTCCAGGTGGCCCGTTGGAGAGGCTGTGGGCCTCTGACAAACTGGCCATGAGCAGTGAGGACCACAAAGCAATGACCAATCGGGTTTGAGCTCAGGTGTGGTCCAGGGGCCCTCAGAGCCAGCCCCAATATACTGGCTTTTGCCAAAGCTCCCCTTAAAAGGCTGCACTTGGGGAGCAGTTGCAAAGATGGAGAAATATGGGGATTTCGTTTTCCCACAAAACCCTTCTGCCCAAGCTGCGCTAATGTTCTCCAGTTAAATACTTTCCCGAATGATCCACCAAAAAACGCAGCTACACATTCCATTAACGATGTCTGCTTTCATCCCACCCAGGGCCACAACAGTCAGCCAAGCAATTTAATCTCTCACAACAGAAACTGTTGTTTCCTCCCCTGATGGGGAGAAGGCGCAGTGAGCAGACAGGCAAGATGAGTGTGCTTTCCAGTGGGAGGGAGAGGTCTCCTATTTTCTGAACTCTCATGGGGTTTCCAAAAGCAGCAAGAACATCTCCACTCCATCCCATTAACGCTGGAGCCCCTTGCTGCTGAAACCAGGGTGCTTCTGTTGGATTTTCCTACAGAAGAGCAAAGATACATGAAGTATAATTTTAGAAGCAGAGGGGACTGCCTTGCTTCTCACTGTAGATTGTGAGCCCATTAAAGACAGAGCTGAGGTCAATTTATCTTTGGAATTCTAGTTCCTAGCAGAAACTCTGCCACTTGAATGTTCAGGGAAAGTCTCAAGATTTGCAAGTATTAGCTACTATATATAAAAATAGATTTAAAAAATGTCTTCTGTATCGTGCAGGGAAGGAACTACATTCAATATCTTGTAATAACCTTTAATGAAAAAGAATATGAGAATGGATATATGTGTTTGACTGGGACATTATGCTGTACATCAGAGAGTGACACATTGTAACTGACTATACTTCAATTAAAAACAAAATAAATAGAAAAGCCGACTCCTATCCCTTATGTCATTCTCCAGTCAGACAACCAGATTCCCCTACATGATCTGCAGTGATCTTGATTTCAGATATTTTCCTGCACTGTCTTCAGAGTTCAGATCGCTTTGACATGCGATGCAGCCTGCTTTTAGGTTCAGCAAATAGGCACGTTGGATCTTGAATGCACCATTACTTTTGTTCTTTCAACCTTTTCTGAGGTCACAGATCCCTTTGAAAATCAGATGAGAACCGTAGACTCTTTCCCCATCAAAACTCAAGTGGGCACACACATTTGCAGTTGCATTCAATCTCAGGGAGTTGTCAGGCCCTCTAAAACATCCCTAAATGCCAAGGTGTAAATTGTTTCAACAGTGTTGGTATTACGGCTTGTATTTTGTTTCCTAAACTGTGGGAGCAGATTCTGCTCCCAATGTGGCTCTAACTGAGCTCCACATTACTGTAGCTGTCGGTCATCGCAGTCTTTTCCTCAGCTGGCTGTCTTCTGGTGAGGAAGCGCTCCATTCAATCCAGGTTATAGAACCTTAGCTGACACAGGCTAATAAGAATGCAGCAGACTCATACCCTTGCTTAAATGTAGGATGTGTGAATATGCAGAAAAAGAGAAGAGCCACATTATGTGTATTATTAATTTTTCAATGCTAATCTTTCTTTCAAGGGCTCATAGCTCTATCTTCTTATTGAAAAAGAACAAGCTTTGACTGTAGAGCAACCGTGCTTCTTGAGGCTTCCAGAAAGAATGTTCTGTTGAAAGACGACACGGTCCTGAGGCGTCATCTGCTTCCACAGTTGACATCTCTGTTATGAGTTCCAGGAGTGGCTACTTGGTCAACTGTTCAAGAATGAAGGGAAAAGGCAAAAAGTAAATTATGTCATGCATGAAGACTGTGGTGTGATAATGCCACATGCATGAGAAAAGAGATTTTTGAATGGTCTTATAAAACTCAGATGTACCCTTGGGAATATATTTAAAGTCCACTGGTTTGCTGAAAATGCACTGAAATGAATCCACTGTCCAGTTCCTTATGGGTGTGACCTCTGAAAGCAAAGCAGCAGTGTTAGGCGGGATGCTGGGGGATGACCCCACTTTCTCAGAATGGAATGTGACTTCAGCAAACTTCCAAAATTCCAGATGCTCACTGAAGCTTATCGAAGACATTCAGGCTTCGTGAGATGGAAATCAAGGGTCAGAAGCGCACAGATGTGCAGCCATTCCACGCATATTTTGGCCTGAGCCCCAGTGGGGTTTTTTCCTCAAGGTCCTAACCACATCCTCAGGGAAATGCTGAGCTCAACACCCTTTCCTTGAAGCCTTTGAACCTCAAAGGAAAGCATCCAGTTGAGGTGTCGGATGAAAGCCAAACAGCTGCTGAAACTCTTTGAGCTTCTTTGCAAACTACTGCGGCCAGCTCGTGTCTTGCACCAACTCTTTGCACCGAAGAGTGTAATTCAAATTCTTTTGGGCCCATTTCCTACCACTGCAAGAGGAAATACCAACTAGAAGGGCCGCTGTGGGAAAACAAAAGCAGAGGGAGCCTCGGATTTCCAATTGGCAAGACATCCCCACCATCAACACTCGAAGCTGTGAAACTAAGATTGCTTGGTTTCTGTTTGGTAGAGTCTAAAGCGGACTTGCTAACATTTTGAGAGTCGGGTACACTCTGGAGGAAGGGTTGTTCATTGAATACCCTCCTTGCTGCTAGAGATAAATGAGGCACTGGATAGAGCACAGAGCAGCCTTTGAGGAGCCATTGCTGATAATGGAATTGAGGACACGAGAATCACATACATGGAAAGAGAAGGCGGCAAGATTTCTGGGTGCTGGATTCATGAAAAAAAGTCAGTGAAAGATGGAGAAGTCTGAAAAAGGCTTCTTGAATGCAATGGGAGATGAGATAAGCTTGAAGGACAGACAGACTGGATAGGCATCGATAGGAAGGAAGAAGAACACAGGCTGGCTGTGTTCGCTCTGGGGTCAACTTGGAGAACATTTGAGAGCCCCTAAGGGACCAAGGTCCAAGTTGTGTCCTGCATCAGAATGATGTGGGGAGCCTCTTAAAGGTATAGATTCTTTACCCCATTCTTATAGATCTGATTTAGGGGGTCTGAGCTCGAGCCCAGAGATCTGCATTTCTAAAAAGTCTCCCCAATGATTCTGATGTGGTAGTCCGTGGACCACACTTTGAGAAACACTGACATCTGCTTCTTTGTTTCTTTGTGTAATCGTTGGAAACACCAAGCAGGAATAGGGTCCTAAGAATCCTGAGTCTATAACCTGGAGTGAAATGTACTCTAAAGAGCTAAACCCAGATGGGATGTGGAGGGCCAAGGCATCCAGGTAAAGACGCACATAAAAATGCCATGATCTAATGTCATGCTCTACCCACTCCCCCACCACACCACACCCACTACTCACATAACCCCAACCAGTTCCCAGCTGACACTGAACCGCATCTAACCACCCTCCTCCCAACTCAGACTGTTCTCAATGACCAGTAAGGCAAGCGGAGGGGTGACTCTTGGTGAATAAGAAGCAAAATACATTTTCACCTTTACTTGCTATAAATTTATTTTCTATATGACCTTCCCTATAAGGCACCAATGAGTAGCAGTCTTTAATCTTTTTTAGAGATCACAGACTCTTGAGAAAATTACCATCCTCTCCCCAGGTAACTGTATGTGGACATTTGTACATACCATTTGGCATATAATTTCATAGAGCCCAGGAGGTATGATCAACTAAAACATTCATGTTAGAGGGGCCGCATCTTTAGTCACACAATTTCCTTAATGTTAACAATCTCATCTGCTCCACCTCTGGGCAGATATGTCTTGACTCTTCTTTGGGATTCCGAAGAAAAGTTCACAAACCTCCCGTAGAGATTTCTGCTTGCCTGCTGATCTCAGCTCACTTTCTCAGGTCCCTGCTGGTGTAAGACGGGAGGTGCCATACCCGCTTCCGCATTACGGTCTGCATTGATTTGAGAATGAGCGACAACTTCATTATAGACCTGTCTGCTTCCTCCAGCTTTTTGCTGTGACTCAAGGCCCTTCAGCTCCCAAACTTGTCATGCATCTCAACCACGGCATTTAGCTGGAAAGGCTTCAGGGGAAGCCTGTCAGTCCTAAAATAGTGAAAGATATTATCAATAAAGGATGATACTTGTCCCCTCTGCATGTCCCATTTTTTCATTCATTTATCTGTGTATCTATCAAATGTCCAAGTGCCAGGTCCTGTGCTGGGTAGCAAGGTACAGTGGAGGAGGAGATCTGAGTCCTCCTGAAGCTTATAGTCCAATTGTGGGAGACAGATAGTACACAAATATACAAATAAGTAAGGGAAAGCCATAAAGGGAAAACAAGGTGGTGTCATAGGAAGGAAGTGACACAGGGCTCCTGACTTTGGCAGAGTAATCAAGGAAGGCCTCCTGGCAGAGGTGACATCTGGGCTGAGACCCAGAAGGTAAGAAGGGACCAGCCTTGGAAAGCAGGGACTGCCTCATGCTTGATCAGTTCTCCGTGTTTGGGACCTGGTTCCTGTGAATGCCTGCCAAGTGTCTTCTATGTAGAACAGTCCTGTACAATCATGATCTGAAGAGGGTTCTGTGTTTAATGCATGCATCCTGCTGCTGGCATATGTCTCGCTTCATTTTCTGACAGGGCTGTGAAGCATCAAGCCAAGTTTCCCGACAGGAAGAGCAGCCTCGTCGAAGAGTAAAGAGGGGGCTGTGAGCCTGGTGTGAGTCACGGGAACAGGCAGATTCCCTGCAGGGCCAGGCTGGAGGGGTGCCTCTGCTCTACCCTGGTGGGCTGGCTTAGAGGGCAGCCAAAATCGACTTAATCCCATGATGAAAATCTGTGTATATTTTTCCCAAGCAGACAGGTCTGGAGTAAGGAGTGGGGAGTTGGCAGGTCTGCAGGAGAGCGAGCTGCAGCTCTCAGAACCGTTGGGCAGTGACACTCAGGATGGACCCCTCGTCCACTGATTCTGGCCTGTAGGTTCTACCACCATAGCTTCTCCACGCTGCGAGTACAGCTAACACAACAGGCTATGTGAATTAGGAGAAGTGTGCATTTGGCTGTCATCAACCTTCTGGATGGAACCCTAGGCCCAGCTGTACAAATGACCTATGGTCCAGGCATGTAACCTCCTGGGCTCACTGGACTGTGAGGCCAAGCCTTCCATCTAAGACATTTCCATGAATTCTCTTGGTGAAGGCTTCATTGTCCTAACATGCAGATTCTATCAGACTTCCCCAAGGCTGAGAGTCTGACATTGGCACAAATGTGGTTTCTTTCCCAAGGCGCTGGGAGCCACAAGATTGCAGAATTCAGGGTGGGTCTCCTGCGGGGTGTTATACCTCCACATCCAGGCTACACAAGGACTCTCTACCTCCATCTCCCCTCAATTCCTGAGACAGATGGTGTTCACAGGTGGGAACACACCCCAGCAATGCACTCAGATTTTATGAAATGCCAAAAAAAAAAAAAACTGTGGGAGAGAAATGTTTTTTGGTTACACAAGAAAAATGTTGGCAATATCTGGCATTTGAACCTCTTACCTAAATACGGCCAACCTATTTGCTTTTTCCCATTGATGTGGCCACCACCTTCATCAAGGCCATTATCTTAATCTAGGTTCCTCAGTGAAGCTACAGGGACCTTTGAAAACACAGATCAGATTATATCACCCCACTGCCTAAAATCCTTCAATTACTACCCATCAAAACTGGAATAAAACCCAAAATCTTCAGTCCCTGTAGATCCTGCCCTATGTTGTTTCTCCACTTCTCCCACAGCGCACTCTCCTCCCTGCTCACCACACTCCAAGCACTTTCCTGCCACAGGACCTTTGCACGTGTTGGTCTGTCTGCCAAGTACACCATTCTCCTCTCTTCACAGGGTGGATTTTTTTCAGCTCCAATGTCCCTCAACTGCCCCCCAAAGGTCTTTCTAAACCATGTTACATAAAACAGCACCCCTTCTCCCTCATTTCCTTCTTAATGTTTGTGATAAGCTTGATTACGTTTGGCCAGTACTTGCTTCTCTCATTCTGTATAGTCCCTGCCCTGCAGACTTTGGGCTTGGCCATGTGACTAGTTTTGGCTAATGGACTTTGGCAAATGTGATCTGAGTAGACCTTTAAATGTGTTCAAGGCCAGGTGGGACCTTTCAAACTCCTGCTGTTCACCATGAGAAGGCATGCAAGGCACTGCTGGGCCAAGGAAGGTGAGATTCCCAGCGCAAGCCTGAACTTGGCCTGCCGCCTGAGGCCAAGCCCAGCTGAGACCAGCAGAACCACAGCTCCCCACAGACCCCGAGTGAGAAATAAGCCCCTAGGCTTCTGTAGCCGTTTGTTACGTAGCTTTATTTCAGCCACGACTGATTAAATGCAGTGCTTTATCCCAGTCTAATAATTTTCTCTATTTGTCTCATTTCTCGTCTAGCTCCCCCACCAGGTTGCAGGCTCCAAGAACGCAGGGAAGATGTCCGTATTTCCCCTGTCGTGTGCTCTAAACTGAAGACGGTGCTTGGCACACAACAGCAGCTCGGTAAACAACTGTTGAGTGGGCGGATTCTTTTAACCACCCCAGCTGCTCACACAGCATCAACAATAGCCCTCGCTCTCCTCCCGGTGCAGGGAAAACACACTTTTGCTTCTGCTCAGTCTCCTGCTCACTGCCAGAAGGCCACCCCTGCTCTTACTAAAAATCCTGAATTTGTTCCAGCTTACTAAAAAGGAAAAGAGTAAATCATTTGTAAACTCTGTTATTAGTAACCAGTTACATGCACAACACCTCCTACCATGGTTGAGAGCCACCGTTCACGATTCACAAAGCAAGGTGGGGGCTGGGGGACTTGACCCCCACCTCCACCCATTTCCCAGGACTCGGAGAAATGGAGAGAGAAACACCAGCAAGCGGGTATCATGGGCCTCATGTGCGGGGTCTGCTTTTATTCCTTCCCAAAACTTTACTCTGCAAACGAAAAATAATCCACGCGTAATTAAATGAAAATAAGAGACATGGAGAACACGCAGAGATACATATCAAAAGAACATTAAAGTAATGTGCGTGTGTTGGGGGAGGGAGGAGAAGGAGTCCATAAATTTAAACTCATAAAGAAAAGAACTACATTCCCTTGAACGTAAACCAGAGGAGTATCTTCCGTCTCCCACATGGTCTGAGTTTTCACACACGCCATCTTGAATTTCAGTGCAGAGAGGACAGAGAAATACGGAGGCGATTCACTGGTTTCACTGAGTGAGGCGGGCCCCGTGGTGTCTGGGCTGACTTTCTGCACCGCTGACATGGAGGGTTATTCAAAATGAGCCCCTTTCAGACGAAGCCCACTTTGCTTATTTTAAGTTGGGTTCTGCTGTGTCTTGGCCGTTTCCATCTGCTGTTCTCACCCTCCTTGTCACGACCCACGGAGGTGTCTCCAGTGGTTACTCATCATAAAGTCTGATGTTTGTACCAGACTTGCATTTTTAATGTAAATTTGGGCAAACTCAAGGCCATTCCCCTTACTCTTTGTTTTCTAATGAGTAAGAGTGAAAGGGGGGAGATGGAGTTATAACCAATGTTGGGGTGTGGGGGAGTGGTGGGACCACAGGGCCCCCTGTAGGGTGGATGGTGCCAGGGAACAGCATCTGTCACCAGGGTCACCACTGGGCACTGGCGGGGAGCTAAGGACCACTGTGGGGTGGGAGCTGCCTGAGCCCCCGACACCGCACGTGGCTCCCGCAATCTGTTCTTCCACACAATACGGTTCTGGCTAATGAGGCACCAGCGGAAATCTTTATTTGCTTTTCCCACAAGAGAGGATGGACCCCCTCAATGCACCCTTACTCCATTTTTCCAGCTTGATGTAAGCATGATGCCTGGTACTTAGCACATCGCTTATCTTCCAACAGAAGCAGCAATCTGAGGAAAGATCTAGAGGACCGCAGGGACGCGGTTCTGACACAGAGCAGACACGGAACCCTGCTGACAACTGCCCACCTTCCAATTCCCGCAGGGGGAGAAACGTAAGTCCTAGTTCTATGTGAGCCCCAGGAGGCAGGGTTTCTGTTTCTCGCAGCTGAAATCATTGCTGATTGATACACAACTAAGCCAAGGGTCTTTGCCTCTGAATCACTTCAGCACAGCACGGCCTGCCACCCACAAACATACACATGCACACACACATGCACACTCACACACACAACTGTGCCACTCTTTGTGCACGACAATGACACAACTCCTCTTCTAAGAAGGAAATGAAAACACTCAGTCCCACTTTATTCCCAAGGAATAATTTTGAGACATCTGTCCGGACCAGATGACAGCCCGTGGTCATTAACAATATCGGGGAGGGGGCTCGCATTCTCTGAGTGTTGACCGTGTGCTCAGCACTAGAAGGAGCTGAGCTGCTCATGTACAGGTGTTACCTCATTCAGAACTCACAACAGGTCCATGAGAAACGTCCAAGGTCTGCAGAGATGGAAGCACTGGCTACACAGCGAGAATTATGGATGTGGATTTAGACCCAGACAGGCTGATGTAGAATCCTGATTTCCTACCCTCTGCACGTTTATGTCCCTCTACTGAGGAGCTAGAATGGCTGTCTAGTAACACACTGACTCACCACTGCCACACTTACCTGAAAAGTTAACCCACAAGCAGTGATAGTAATAATAAAATAATAGTAGTGGCTACCACCTACTGAGTGTCTTCTCTTCCAGACATTCACTCATTCATCAAGTAATGACCGCTGACGCTTGTATGCTCCTTCCTCTGAGGCTGGCACTGTCTTAAGTGCTGTCACTACAGTCACTCAATCCTGACAACAGCCCTATGAGCTATGTACTATTATTTGACATTTCACATATGGAGAAACGGAGGCACAGAGTGGTGAGCTCGCCCAAGGTCACACAGACAGTAAGCAGTGGAGTCAGGATCCAGTCTGGGTGATCCGTGGTGGTGAGCAGACGCAGACATGGTTCCCGCCCACGGGAGAGGAGCAGGCAGTGCCCTGTGAGTCAGGGAGGGAGTAAATGAAAACACAAATAAACACAAGGAAGGAAAGGACCATGGTTCTTTGCAATTGTTTAACCAAGGAGTCTGACCTCGGGAAGGAGTCCCTGAACAACTGAGCTGAGATTCAAATGAAGGGGCAAAAGCGACAAAGGGACCAGCAAGACCTCCCAGGCAGGGCCATTGCTTTCCCGCTTTTGCACTTCTGTAAAATGGCTTGCTTCTAGGAAAACAAAACTTACCCCTAAAATTTCATTGGTTCCCAAAAGCTCACCCCTGATTGGTCCATTTCTAACACCTCATTTGCATATAGTGCAAACTTAATTGTAAACTAAAACCCTATAAAAGCCTGTGTAAACCTACAGACGGGGTCCAGAGCTTGGAGTGTTAACTCCTCTGGACCCGCCGGCGTAATAAACCTGAATTCTCCAACCCTCTATGTGTCGATTAGGCCCTCGATGGGATTCAGGTTTCTATAACATAAAGAATGTGTGGGGATTACCCAGGTGATATGTTTGTGCCTATGTGTGTCTCTCTGTGGTGTGTGTGTCTGTGTCTGTGTGCACATACATATGTGTGTATGTGCCTGTGTGTGTTTGGCAGGAGGGAGACTATGCTTTTGGGTCTATGCTTTTGGCAGAGTATGGGCAGAAGAGGCAGCATACAGAAAGGAATTTAAGCAGGAAAGACAACTGTTTATTTGAGTAACTGAATAAAAATTATCAAAGGCCAGTATGCATATGGGTTAGGGGTAGAGATCATTGGGACCTGACAGCCACAGCTTTGTGGTTGCAATAAGGATGTTTAATTATGTTCTCTACGTCCTCTAGTTAACTATCATTATCCTCATTTGACAGAAGAAGAAACTGAGGTTCAGAGAGGTTAAATAACGTGTCAAAGGTCACACAGCTGGAAGGTGAATGACCCTGTATATAAGCCCAGGTCTGTCTTGATTCCATCCTCATCTCTTTCTAGCACATCAAACACAGCCATATCCACTGGGAACCTCTGTGTCTTGGCTCTTAAAGAGAAATCTGAACCAGGTGGGGCCAAGGAGTTATGATCCCAGAGGACTGTCTATGACCTAGGCACTTTGGGGTTGGTGCAGAAAACTTGTTCCCACAGATAGTTGCCTCACAAAGTACTTGTGGGTGACATATACAGGAATATTGGGGTGTAGGCACTTCATATTGATGGTATTAGAATTTTCTTGGCCTGATTTTCCAGAACTATCTTAGGCCTGGACAGTTTCCCTGGTAAGATCCACTTTTCACATGTCAGATGGAGTCAGACAAATCTGGGCATGAATTCCAGTCCTTTTCTTACCAGCTGTCTGAACTTGGGTAAATTATAAGAACTCTCTGATCCTTGGTGGCCTCATCTGTGAAATGGGAGAACAGCAGCTTGCAAGAATGCTGTGAGCTTTAAATGAAATCACTGTCTACAGGCCTGGCACTGGGCATGGCACATGGCAGGTGCTAACTGTAGCAGAAACTATTAGTTCTGTTGCAACTGTGGTGTGTCTACAAGGGAATTTCAGTCCCTTGGAGAGAACACTGAGCCCAAGGGCCTTTGTATGGAGAGCAGAGGAGGGCAGGTCAGTCACCAACCCTCGTGATGCACAGACTCCTGCTGCGGTGGGTGCTTCTGCTTTCAAGAAGCATGGATGTCATTTGGGCACAAAGCCAATTTGCATGGTGGTTAAGAGAATGGGCTCTGGGCTCAGACTGCCTAGATTCTTCTAACTCTGCCACCTATTAGCTGTGTGACCATGGCCAAGTTACTTCCCCTCTCTGAGCCTTGGTTTTCTTATCTGTAAATGGAGATTACAGTAGTACTCCTCATCAGTCAATGGTGAAAATAAGTGAATTCATGCAATACACTTAGAACCCTCTCTGTTCCACAGAGAATGTGCAATGCAGTTCATTTCCAGTGTTATGTTATTGGTCTGTTGGAAGAGAGTCTCTCACTGGGGGCACCTCCAGGCAGGGGTGGACAGTGGGCTTGCTTATGGCTATCTTCAACCCTCAGGACCTTCCCAAAGTTCATGACCCCCTTAGAGACACAGGCTGTGTATGGAGAGGCAGACGCTGCACTCAGGGAGGGGTCTCTAAGATGCTGACCTATGAGCTTGGTTGGTAACTCCAACAAGATTAGTCAGTGGTTTAATCAGGGACCATTTTACTCTGTGCAGCTTGGGTGCTTCTCAGACACATTCAACACACTCAAGAAAACTGAATGGAGCAGGAGAGCCTGATGTGAAGAACAAGAGACCAAGACCACGGACGTGAGGTGATCTTGACAAAGATGAAGACAAGGGACAAGATCTACAACTTCCAAATGGTTTCATGAGCCTGTGCGAACCTACGGCAAGACCCCAGCCAACCATGCCAGGAAGCGACTCAAACTTAATTGATCGGGACACTGAATTTCCTTAAAGGAAGAAGGAGATGACGATGAATAAGAGTAGGAAGAGTAAGAACAAGAAGAGGAGGGAAGTGAAGAAACTGAGATGGAATTCTTGGGGTTGAGGAAGAGGATGCCAAACACTGATGCACATTTAATTCTGTAGTAGTTTGCATCATCCACCGTGGCCCTGGAACCCAGAACCTCAGATTTGAAGGGGTATTTCATGGACATTTAATCTACTTCTTGGCAGCCTTTGGGGCTAGAGAAATGGGCTGGAATTCTGGCTGTTCCACTTAGTGGGTGTGTCAGATATCCAGGTAAATCACACTGGTTCGAGGCTCTAGTTTCTTTGCAAAATGGGAATAAAGCTGGCAGAGCCAGAGAGACCTGAAGATAACCAGACTGCAGAGTTCCTGTCTCACAACTGGCTCCCACAAATACCAGTTCAGTGGTCACGTCCCCGACCCCACTGTCCCAGCACTGCTCAGGGTCACCAGGACCTGTTCAGTCTGCCTAATGCTATCTCAGTGTGCGCCCCATGGCGTTCTTCCAGCCTGGCCAGGCTGCTCTCCGTTCCACCCAGAATCTTCACGTTTGCCGGAGTGAAAGCTGAGGCTGCAGTGTCCGCCGTGGGGCGCTGGGGGAGTTGGAGGGAACAGGTGCGTGGAGGAGGCAGCAGCATTCTGGCTCATCCATCAGCGTAAGCTCGCGGCTGACATGAGAAATGATGCCCCCTGTGCACAGACACACGAGAGGAGAGGGAAAGTGGCAAGGCTGGAGCCCATTTATCACCCAGAGCCTGCCAGCCTCGCCTCTGCGCCCCTGCAGGGGAGGTGAGCCTGGCCAGCCTGGCGGGTGGCTTCTGGGGAATCGGATGCCCACAGGGAGGCCGCACATCAGCTCTACACCTGCCTTCACACACCAGGTATCGATCATTCCCTGCCAGCCTGCATCGGCCCTTGGAGACTCTGCCTACCCTCTGGTCTCACTGCTTCTCCTCCTCCCAGCCTTTGTAATTACACAATCAAAGCCTCAGAAGGGTCCCCAAGCAGAGGAGTCCTCAGCCATGTGGGCAACTTTTCACAAGGCCCCTCCTGGGGGTGCTACTCAACATCTCAGCCCATCCATCTCCTCCTTGTGTCCTCTGACCCCTAACACTGCTAGAATTCAAAAGAGCCAGACTGATCAGAAATGAAAGAAATGCTAAAATGCTGTGCAAAGTGTAGAGTGAAGTGCACACATGGCTTGTCTGCATTGCTCCAGGACAGCAAGGAGCAATGTCAGCAGACAAGACAACGCGTACATACGACACACGCAGGCGGAAACCATGCCTCCCAGCCTTTGCTCTAGCGCTGCTGAGACTCCGTACAGAAAAGGTGCTACTTGTGCGGTCCTCCTGCGCTCCACTTCCTAAGCCACCCTCGTCTCCATCCTGGCCCCTGCTTCTTGTCGCTTTATCCCTGTGGAAGTACGGCTGCTTCTGCTCCAGCTTAGCCCCCTTGCCCTCTGCCCACCTACTCCCCTTGAGGCCATCCAAACCCTACTTCAGGGGTTTCTCTGGATTATATTTTTAGAAACTTTCCCTGCAAAATACTCTGTAAGGCACTGAGGATGTCCATCAAATACACGTCCACTGGGAATGCATGAGACTGTTTAAGTCTTGGATAACCCACCGACCGTGGCTCACACGATCAGGGATTACGTTTCTCACGTGACAGAAGTTCAGAGCTGGCTCAACTGCCCAAGGACTCATTCTCTTCTGTCTCCCCACTCCACCATCTCCATCACTTTGGCCTGTTGCCTTACGGCCCCAGAATGATTCCTGCAGCCCCGACGTGATGTCTGTACTCGAGGGTAACCAGTGAGGGTGAAACAAGAGGAACCGGTGGTGCCAGCATCTTACGTTTCTCTTCATCCCGAAATGAAGATGTTTTCTAGTATCATCCCCCCCAGGCCTCTGCGTAGCCCTCACTGGTCAGAGTGGGGTCCCATGATTTCCTCTGGCTGCAGTGGAGGATGGGGAAATGATCGCAGAGAGAGGCAAGAGGGAAAGGAGCCCAGAGGAGGCATGAGTGTCAGTCGTAGACCATAAGGCTGGGTCAAGGTCATGGAACCAAATGTCTCCCAAAGCTCCATGGTCAGTGGATCTCCCTACCCGACAGCTCCCACCATCCCAGGCTCACCTGGGGAGTGTGAAAAACTCTCACTCACTTTCTAAGCCATTAAGTGGATTTGCAAATACTAATAAAAATATCAGCACACATAAAACTCAATCATATTCTAATTACTCTCCCCCTCATCAGGTTAAATTTTCCCTCAATTCATATATGGTTTCTTAGGAGGAGTAATTTCCTCTCCCCACACACACCAAAGGAGAGTTAAAAGCCATTAGCACAGTTCATATAAATATGTACAGACAAGATTATGAAAACAAACCACAGGTCCACAAATTGGAAGACTAAAAAAAAATCAAGACCAACATAATGAAAATTCAAGCAGTGAGTTACAGTCCAAGCTCCCCACCGAGAAGTCAGATGAATTCACACCAGAGATTTGGGCTCTCCGGGAATGTTGACCTAGGGGCCCCGGTTGATCCACAAAGAGGCTGAAAACTTTGTCTTGGAAACTGCATGGCTTTTGAGGGACTATTGACCTAAAATTCCAAGACTGAATGGACAGGTCTGCCAGTACTACGTGAGAGCTGCAGACGTTTAATAATGGCTGTGAGTTCCTGAGTGCTTCGTGGCTAAGCACTTTTCAGGGATAAGAGCTGTCTGACTGAACCCTTGCAGTGGTCCTAGAAAGTACCTCCATCCTCTTCACAGATGTGAAAAGTCAGACCTGGGACTGCAGAGTCTGTTGTTCTGGTTTTGTCTGTGTTCTTAGTGCCACTCGTGGGTGATCTGCCGGATGCAGTAAGGGTCTGGTGGTGGGTGAGCAGAGCAGAGAACCCGGATTTAACGTGGGCCTAAGAGACCTGTTTCAGAGGCTGAAAGCGAAGCCATTGTGTGAATACTTGTCATACACACACACACGTGGCATCTACCATCTCAAGGCCCTGAGATGGTGCCATCCACACTCCCTTTTTAAGACGCAGTCATTGTCTCCGAGGACATTGTCATGGGCTGCCCTGTGTCCTCCCCTGTACTCGTCCGGGTTCTCTAGAACCAATGGATTCTTCCTAGAAGTATACATAAGGAAGAGGTTTAGTATAAGGAATTGATTCGTGCAATTTTATGGAAGCTGCGAAGTCCCATGATCTGCTGTCTGCAGGCTGGGGACCCAGAAGAGCTGGTGGTGTGACTCAGTGAGAGTCTGAAGCCCTGAGCATCAGGGGAGCTGAGGCCAGAAGACAGATGCCCCAGCTCATGCAATCAGACAGGGAGGGCCAAACTCTTCCATCCTCTGTCTTTTTGTTCTCAGCGGATAGAATGTTGCCTGCTCACACTGGAGAAGGCAAATCAGTTTATCGAGTCCACTGATTCAAAAGCTAATTTCCTCTGGATCTATCCTCGCAGGCACACCGAGAAAGAACATTTAGCTAAATATCTGTGCAGCCCATGATCCGGTCAAGTTGAATCAATTAACCATCAACACCCCCAAATTCACACGTTGAAGTCTTAACCAACACGACCTCAGAAAGTGGCCTTAGTTGGGGAAGGGGTCTTTAGAGGTAATCAGGTTAAAACAAGCTCATCAGGGTGGGTGCTAATCTAATGTAACTGGTGTTCTTATAACTGGGACACAGATACACAGACCCTGTGTCGATGCAGGGAGAGGACAGCGGTCGACATGCCCGTGAGAGAGGTCTCAGAGGAAACCAACCCTGCCGACACCTTGCTCTCGGACTTCCAGCCCCCAGAAGTATGAGATAATAAATTTCATCTGTTTGAGCCACCCGATCTGTAGCACTTTGCTCTGGCAGCTGCAGTGCAGGAATACAGGTAATACAGACATGGTCCTAGTTCCTAGCCTGAAGAGATACTGAGGCACTGAACAATAAGAGGGAGGGAACAGGGTGCTGGGGGGAGAGAGACAGACAGACAGACAGACAGACAGACAGACAAGGGTGTGGTTCCTGAGCCCCCTTCGCCTTGTGACATGGCTACTTCAATCTCAGCCTCTGCCTCCCACGCTTGTTCATATGGCAAGCAACCACCCACGGCCACAGCCTGTGCCACGCTTCTCTTGCTGAATCTAAATTGGCTAATAGCTGGCCCCCCTCCCACCACCACTCCCCGTGCTTGCTAGCAGATGGAGGGGCAGCAGGGCCACACTGTAATGATGTAATTCGCAGGGCCCAGGGCAAAAGGAACAGGCAGGGAGGGCCCCTCGTTCAAAAATTATTAACAGTTTTGAGACAGCAAGAGCAGAGCACTAAACCAAGCATGGGGCCCTTCTAAGTACAGGGTTCTAGGCGACTACCCAGGAATCTAGCCCTGGTCTCATGCTTGGGCTTGAAATAAGTGGTCAGCGGTCGCTTTGAGAGAGAGACTTCCACTTCCACAGGAATGCACCAGGGACAACGCAGCGATGCAAAGGGGACAGACACTGCTGGGTCAGGGGCTTTAGGTTCACGTGCCACCTGGCCACCAGAGCACCGGCCTCTTGGGCCTCTGTCTTGGTTAATTCTCAGGGCCACATATTAGACTGTTGGTTGCTGCACAGAGATGCAAGAAGAGAGTTTTGCTTAGAGAGACACCAGTGAAGAGCTGAAGCCACCAGCTGCTGGGATGTGAGGGGTAGCCTGCTGTGGTATGTTTGTTTTTTGTTCAAAGTAGTAATAACTGTGAAAATTACAATAATGGCCAATTTTTACTGGGCACTTGACACATACCAGGCTGTCGTAAATCCTTTATGGGAATTGTTTTACTTAATTATCTCAACAATCCCCTGAGCTGTGGACCATTCCAATCCACATTTCACTGACTGGGAGCCTGAGGACAGAGGGGTTAAGCCTAAGGTCACAGTTCACCAGCGGCAGAGCTGGGATTCCAGTGGAGACTCGCGTCTCCCGGGTGCACGCCTGAGTATTTGGCATCGTGACATTTACTTTCAGCAAACCCAGGAAAGAAGTGCCAACTTGGCACCGGCCAAGCACCAAAAGAGTAGATCTTTTTTTTTCAGGGGACAGGGGGCAGGATTTCCTGTTTCCATTAAGGGTAAAATGGAGACACTCATCTCTGTTATCATTTGCTCAATGACCTCAGATAAAATCACTAAACTTCTCCAAGTGTCAAACGGAGATGGTAACTGTTGGTATCCTTACTTCTCAAGGTGCCTGTGATGACCAAACACTCCTGCGTGCTATTTGTTATTGCTGCCTGACCTGCTCCATGATCTGTCAACCATCCTTCACTTTCCTCCATCCCTTCTCTCCAATCCGTTCTCCACACCGCACAGCTCAGTCCGCCTTATCATAAAGTAAATCTGAGACGCATTTCCTCTAATAACAGCTTTCTGTGCTCTGAGGGTAAAGACAACGTCCTCTAGAATCCTGCCCTTCCCTGCTGTTCATCCTCCTCTCACTCTTTGCTCTCCATCACTTTCTGGGTTTTAGCCCCACTGGCCTCTTTCCAGAACCCTCCTGCCACAGGGCCTTTGCACAAGCTGATGCAGGAGGCTCTGCACTTCTTCCTTCACCTTGGTGATGACCACTCAGTCCTCCACAATCAGTTCAACAGTCAACCCCCTCCTTTTCATTTCCTTTTTAAAATAACTGCTCTATAGAGATTTAATTCAAATGCCATATAATTCACCTACTTAAAGCATACAATTCAATGGTTATGGATACATTCACAGGATTGTGTGGCCATCACCACACAATCTCAGCAGAGGCTGAGACTGAAGTAGCCATGTCAATAATTTTAGAACATTCTCATTGCCCCCAAAGAAATCTCCTACCCATTAAAAATCACTCTCCATATCCCCCTTCCTCTGCCTTCTTTATTCCCAGCCCCAGGCAATCACTGATCTATTTCTTTCTCTATGGATTTGCCTATTTGGGGCATTTCATACAAATGGGATCATACAACAGGCGGTTTCTTATGTCTGGCTTCTTCTACTCAGCATAATGTTTTCAAGGTTTGTCCAGGTGACAGCATGTATCAGTACTGATTCGTTTTTATTTCCAAATAATATTCCATTATATGAATACATCACATTTTATTTACTTATTCATCAGTTGATAGGCATGTGAGTTGTCTCCACTTGTTGGCTATTATGAATAATGCTGCTATAAACATTTATATACACGTTTTTGTGTGAATATATGTTTCCAGTGCTCTTGAATTTCTGGGCCACATGGTAACTCTACACGTAACATTTTTGAGAGACTGCCAGATTGTTTTCCAAAGTGGCTGCACCATTTCCCATTTCCACCAGCAGTGTATGAGGGTTCCAATTTCTCCACATCCTCGACACTGCTTGTTATTATCTGACTTTTTTTTATTGCAGTCATCCTGGCAGATGTGAAATGGTATCTCATTGCGGCTTTGACTTGCCTTTCCCTGATGGCTAATGATGTTGAGCATCTTTTCATATGTTTATTGGTCCTTTGTGTATGTTCTTTGGAGAAATGGCTGTTCAGATCCTTTGCCCACTTTTTAATTGGGTGGAGTTATTTCCTCTTGAAGTCAGTTGCCTCCACTATCAACAACCTCTTTAAAAATAACCCTAGAAAATGAGGCTTTTCCTCGTAGAATGAAGAACACGTCTCTGCTGGGACAAGTGGGAGTTTGGCCCCCCCAAAAATAATTTAAAATCTTCGAAACGTGACAAAAATGCCTTGATAGAGTCTGTAAATCCAGAAAGGAAGATTCAGACTTCAGGGAATTGTTTTGTCTGAAAAGCTGCAGCCCAATTAATATTCCGTGAAAACTGAAAAATTAAAAAGTCTTGGTAGTGCCAAGTTCTGGGTAATATTGCTAACTGTGGTTTGCTCCCCAAATCCTCCTTTGCTCTGCAGCCCTTGCATTCTGGTAGTCACCCTGGAGAATAAATAAACTCATCTGTCTGACCTCGTTCCCTGTCAAGGGCAGGTGGAAATTCCAGGGGGAAATTACAGAAACGGCACTCCGCCTCTCGCAAGGTGATTCTCTCCCCGATTCTCTCCCCCAGGGCTCCCCTTCTGACATTAGCATCTATTATCTTGCTGGCTGAATTCTTCCCTAAAGGGCACTTGGTGTCCCTAGGCAATGACAGTGTCAAGGAAACGTCACTAACTGTGGAGGAAGCATGAGCTCCTGGAGAAGGCAGGAGAGAAACCTGGTGGAAAGGTTTCGGGGTCTGTGCAAAGCTGTCCTGACTTCTGCAGTGAATGAGTCCCAGGAGCTGGAGGTACACATCATGCTGAGAGCCTGCTTCCTTGGCAAGACTGCCTCTGCACAGGCAAGAATGCTCAGAGCCTCGGGGCCTCTGTGTTTTGCTGAGAGGGGCAGCAGTGTCTCGGAAGGAATTAGAGCATCCTTTAATGAGGATCATTGGCCCGAATCCCTAGAATGACAGAGATGCTTAGTAAAACCCTGGCAGAGCAAGGTGTTTGAATACACTCAGGCACACAGGTGGACTGCGGCTCCTGTGTTCTCAAGAATAAGGTTTCATTCAATAGTAAGGAATAAGGAATCAGGAATAAGGAATCATTCAAGCACAGAGATAAGCCGAGGGAACTTCCTGTCCTAAGACATGTGCTTCAGGCTCAGTTGTATTTGCAGGGGTAATTTTCAAATTCGACCCGTTGTGAGCTGTTTCATTGGTGGGAATGTCAAGCAGGCCCTGACAACCCATTTTAGAGATGGAGAGAAGTTCTGCATGTGTGTCCTGTTCAGCAGCTGAATCATGTCTGGTGCATGAGTGCATCGTATGAATAAAACGTCTGCAAAAGAAACAGTTTGCAAAATAGGGCTATGGAGTAAAGATGTCCAAAAAAAAGGTTTTTTTTTGTTTGTTTGTTTTTAGGCAGCAAAAATATTCCTTTGGACATAACCTTCCTTGGAAATTTATTATATATGAGAGAAAAGCAGAATTAAACTGATCCAAGTGGATTACTTAAAACTGTATGTGTGGGAGTGGGGAGCTGGAGTGTTGGAATAAGAGCAACCGGTGATTCCTCTTCTAATTTGCCCAGGACTTTCCTGATTTTAGCCCCATGTCTCTGGAACTCCTTCAGTTCTGGGCAAACTGGGACAGTAGGTCACCCTCGTGGGAACTGAGTTCACTGCATCACTGGAACCCCTAGGGCTTCTCATAGGAACCTCTAGAGCTCCAGGGAGTGACGTGACAGTGGGGACCAGGGTCTCTGCTGTTCGGTTCTACTCCAGTGCCAAGCTCTGTGCTTTGCTTATAGAAGGCACTTAATAAATGTTGCTTGAATGGAAATGACATAGGACCCCCAGGACACACTTTAAATATCACTCTCATGGAGGAAATGGCAGAAAGAAAAGGTGGGGAGGGGAGGTGCATCTATCAAACTTCTAGAATGTTCCAGGTCCTGAGACAGATGCTTCCTAGACATTAACCTCAGGAAACCCATGTGGTAGGATTTAGAGACAGGGAAGTGAGTCAGTATGGGAGCTGGTATGAAGCTGCAGGCGCGTGTGTTCTAGACCCTGGACCTGGCTGCCACACTGTGCTCATGAATGTGTCACAAAAAGCCCTCACCTTTCCTTGCCGCCTTCCACACACGCCTGGGATTGCTGTCCTTAACACAAGCAGACTTGGTCCTGAGTCCCTGCCGCCTGCCAGGGCTGCTGGCCAGGACACTGCTGAGCAATATGCGTCCTTCCTGCCCATCCGTCTATCCATCCACTCCAGGGCTTGGAGATGCTCAGCTGCTTCTGGTTTCAGATGAGGGCTGCGTCAGAACAAAATCCCAGATTCTAAATCCAATAGCTTAGGGTAGCTGCAAAGCCCTGAAGTACAGGCAGGGCCAGGCTCTGCACGGCCCCCAATAAAAGTGTGCCGTTCAAGGGGAGAAACCGCCTGGTGGGGCCCAAGCTGGCGGAGGCAGGAGAAGGGGCTCGACCTCACACTGCCCAGCGGGGCCCTGCTTGGTGATACAGGAACAGTCCTTGGGTCCTGGGCTGTGTCAGCCGATGGCCGTCCTGGGATTCCCTTCCTGCTCAGCAGCACTAAAGTTCCTTCAAAGTCAGATGGCTGCCAAGCTGCCTTCCAGCCAGCACGCTTTATGTGTGCGGCAGCCATCCCTGAAGCCGCCGCTGCTGCTAAAATATACATGTATGTTTCAACCGCCTTCACCTCCAAATCCGGTGGAGAAACAGGGGCGGGAGATTTTCAGACTTGGAGGCACACACAGCTTTTTCAGGGAAACCCAGCTGGGGTGGCTCCTGGACTTTTGTCTTGATCAACTGGATCAGAGGAGGCCAAACGAAATCGGACACCTCTTGACATGACACTGTGCCCACTGAGAACGGTCATAAATCATTCCAGAAATATGCAGTGAAACTGGCTCCAAGCGCCTTCAGACACACTCAGCGCCCTGAGTTAACGTGGGGCATGGGCTCCACAGACTGCAGGCGTGCTGGGTTTGCGTCCTGACTACTTACTGCCGGTGTGGCCTCGGACAGTCTGCTCAACCTCTGTGCCTCAGTTTCATCCTCTGTAAACTGGGGACAATAATAGTTCCTCCCTCCTAGTGCCATCATGAGGCATAAATGAGACGAAGCAGGTAACGCGACCGCAGAAATGCCGGGTGTGTACGCAGGCCCTCACTCAGTAAAGGTGGGTTATTGTCATTTTACCAAAAGAAAGGCTGTACGTGGGGCTGTCCAAGTCTGCTAGGGCTGCTGTGGCTGTGTACCTCAAGCTGGGACTGGGCGGCTTAAACAACAGAAACTCATTGTCTCACAGTCCTGGAGGCCACAAGTCCAGGATCAAAATGTTGGCAGGGATGGTTCCTTCCAAGGGCTGAGAAGGAGCATCTGCTCCACGCCCCTCCCTGGGCTGCTGGTGGCTTCCTGGCCATCTCTGGTGTTCCTTGGCTTGACCTCTGCCTTTGTGTTCACTTGTGTGCATGTCTCAGTGTCTGAATTTTCCCTTTTGTAAGGATATCAGTCATACCGGAATAGGGGTCTGCCCTACCCCAGTACAACCTCACCTTAACTAATTACAAGTACAGTGACCCTATTTCCAAGTAAGGGCACATTTCTGAGGCCCTGAGGGCTTCAACATGTACAATCTGGGGAGATAAAATTCAACTCATGACAGTTATTTACTTTTGAGACTTGTGAGTTCTTTGCCTGCAGCAAAGGGGTGTAGAGGGTGGTCAGCATCCCACGCCCCACCCCGTATCTTCCAGACCAGCAAAGACGCTCCTTTTCTGCCCTGCAGCCCTCCTCCTACACTCTGGTAATAAGACCTGTCTCACTCCACGCGGCAACCTTTCCTTCCCTTGCTCCTTCCCTGCCCTCCCCAGTGCTCAGGACCCTGCCTTGCGTGCAGCAGACACTCCATATTATTTATTAAGTGAGTGGATGTGCCCTAATCCTCGAGCAACTCCTGGGGATCGGCATCCCTCTCCAGTTTCATGATAAAGGGAATAATTCATTCGTACCCAGGGCTCTTATCCTTGAACCGAGCCTCCACCTGCATAACTGCTGGCTTTCTCGGCCCCTCCAGAGCCCTGACAGGACGGGACTCACAAGGTGTGTCCGAGGCCCCTCCACGCATCTCTGAATGAGAATCTCCCGACATCTCTAACAAATGCCTCCCAGTGATTCTGACACCAGTTCTGTCTGGGAGCAACTGCCTAAGGATGTAAATATGAGGCTGGAGAGGGCAGGAGTCTCTTTTCCTTTGATTTCAAGATTTCCTCTGAAGGAAGAGTAGTTTAGAAACACCCCCAGCCTCTCTCCATCACTAATTCAGTGTCTTCTCTGATTGCTGAGTTTGGGATGAAGGGCTGGGCAAGCCTCATTAAGCCTCTTGTCCCCTCTTCCTTTCTCAGCCTGTCTGCTAAGAGCTCACATTCTGTCTGCTGCCTGCCAGGCAACAGAGGGACTTGTCGGGAAGGTGAGGGAGAGGATATCACGTTGCTTTAGTACTTAGATGACATTGGATACATTTAAATGTATGACTCTTTTTTTTTTTTGGTTAATATTGATAATATGCCAGAAGTTACGCCTTTTGAAACTTTCTTAAGCCTATGTATGATAAATGCAGATTGGATGGCCGCTAAAAATCTGTGAGATGGTTCATTGTTTCATAAAACAGACATTCTGTGCCTCCTGACCTACACATTATGCAACACCAGCAGCACCGAGGAAGCAGTCTTGCCAAAGAAAGAAACTGAACCTGATCAAGCCTCTAGGTTTAACGAACACTGGTTTACAGGAGGGAGAAGAAAATGTTAACTGACACCACATGTGAACTTAGAAATATTCAGAATGTGGGACATCTATAAGGCAAATGATTTAGTTTCTTCAACAAATAAACAGTCCAAAATGAAATACATAAAAAGAGAGAAGAAAACCGTGGATATAAAAAGTCATAAGGAGCAGACTGACTAAAAGCAACATCTGGACTTTGTTTGCATCTGATTCAAATAAATCAACATTTTAAAAAACTCTGAGACAGTATGGGAAACTTGAACACTAATTAGGTATTTGATCAGATTAAGGAATTATTAGGTTTTCCTTTTTTTTTTTTTGGTGTGCTAATGTACTGCAGTGTTCTAAAAGAAAAGAATCCTGATCATTTAGACACACACATTAAAATTTTTAAGTTAGAATTACATAATGCCTGGGAGTTGCTTCAAAATACGCTGGAGGGTGCAATGCATGTGAGTTGAAATGGAACAAAACTGATGATGAACTGATACTTATCAAGGCTGAGAAACGGGCACCTGGGAGTCCATGACACTGCTCACTCTGACTCTGTATATTTTTGAAGAAAATTTAGGTGGTGTAAGTGGCACTGTGGCTGTGTTCCTGAAAAGATGCCTTACCTTTTAGAGATAGGTCCTGATGTATGTTTGGAAGAAATTAGATGATGCATGAGATTTGTTTTAAAATAATTCAGAGTTGGGTGTGTGTTATGGGCTGAAGGTTTGTATCCCCTCAAAATTCATATGCTGAAGCCTAATCCCCAGTGTGATGGCTTGGAGGTGGGACCTTTAGGAGGTAATTGGGTCTTGAGGGTGGAGCCCTCATGAATGAGATTAGTGCCCTTATTTAAAAAGACACAAGAAACTAGACTTGCCATATGATCCGGCAATTCCACTTCTGGGTATATATCCAGAGGGAACTCTTAATTTGAAAAGATACATGCACCCCAATGTTCAAAGCAGCACTATATACAATAGCCAAGACATGGAAGCAACCTAAATGTCCATCAACAGATGACTGGATAAAGAAGTTGTGGTATATTTATATAATGGAATACTACTCAGCCATAAAAAAGAATAAAATAATGCCATTTGCAGCAACATGGATGGACCTAGAAAACATCATTCTAAGTGAAGTAAGCCAGAAAGAGAAAGAAAAATACCATATGATATCACTCATATATGGAATCTTAAAAAAAAGGGAAAAAAGGACACTATGAACTCATCCACAAAACAGAAACAGACTCACAGACATAGTAAACGGTCTTATTGTTACTGAGAAAAAGGGGTGGGAAGGGATAAATTTTGGAGTTTGAGATTTACAAATGTTAGCCACTATATATAAACATAGATTTTTTTTTAAAGTTTCTGCTGTATAGCACAGGGAACTACATTCAATATCTTGTAATAACCTTTAATGAAAAAGAATATGAAAACAAACACATGTATGTATATGCAGGACTGGGACATTGTGCTGTACACCAGAAATTGACATATTGTAACTGACGGTACGTCAATTAAAAAAAAAACCCACAAGGGAGGTGATCTCACTCTTTGCCACATGAAGATATACCAAGAAGGAGGCTTTCTGCAAACTGGGAAGAGGGTCCTCACAAGGAACCAAATCAATCAGCACCTTGATCTTAGGCTTCCTAATCTTCAAAACTGGGGGAAATAAATGTTTGTCGTGTAAGTTACCAGTCTATGGTAATTTGTTAGAGTAGCCCTAGCTGATGGAGTATGTAACAGATAAAATACAATCGGTTAATTTTTGAAGCTGAGTAATGGGTACATGAGGGCTCTTTACATTATTTTCTCTGCCCTTATACGTTTGAAATTTTTCATTAAAAATTTTGAAATAGAAAAAAGAAAAAGAGGAACAACTTCCTAAAGCTTATTTTACAAGACTCCTAAAACTTTGATATCCAAACCAGATAAAAAGAATTCAACAGGGAAAATTAAAGGCCAATCACATTAATGAACATATAGGCAAATATCCTAAATTAAATTTAAGTAAAATATTAGGAAACTAAACCCAACAATGCATGTATTTAAAAAAAAATAACGTGATAAAGGAATGCAAGGTTGGTTCAACACTAGGAAATTATTAATGTATGTTATGGGTTGACTTGTGTCCTTCCAAAAGATGCTGAAGCCCTAACCCCAGCACCTGTGAATGCAAGCTTATTTGGAAATAAGCTTATTTGCAGGTGAGTAAGTTAAGATGAGGTCATTAAGGTAGACCCTGATCCAATGTGACTGTGTCCTTATAAAAAGAGGAAATTTGGCCAAACAAAAAGACCAACACAGAGAAGATGATGTGAAAATAAAAAAGGGAGAACATCATTTACAAGCCAAGTAATGCCTGAGGTTCCCAGAAGTTAGGGAAAAGGCATGAACAGGTCCCCTCTCACAGCTCTCAGGAGGAACCAACACTGCCAACTCCTTGATCTCAGACCTGTAGCCTCCAGAATGTCAAGACAATAAATTTCTGCTGTTTAAGCCACCCAGTTCATGGTGCATTGTCACAGCAGCCCCAGGAAACTAACCCAACGTAATTCATCATATTAATAAAGGAGAGAAAAACAAACAATCATCTCAATAGATATTGAAAAAGAGACCCACAAAATTCAGCTGCTATTCATGAAGATGATGATAATGATGGTGATAACTTTTAGCAAACTGGGAATAGAGGGACTTTCCTTAACTTAGTAAAGGACAGATATAAAAATACTTACAGCAAATGCTACCCTAAGTGGCAAAACTCTTAAAAGTTTCTCTTTAAAATCAGGAACAGCACAGAACACACCTACTGTCAAAACTTCTATTCAGTATTATACTAGAGGACCTAGTCAGCATAATAAGATTATTTTTAATAACAGCAAGAAAAATTAATGATTAGAATAATAAAATTGTCTCTTTTCACATATCATTTTCAACAAGGAAAATCCAAAATAATTATAGATGAATTATTAGAATGAATAAGGAAGTAGCAAGTTACCTGATATATGAAAGGCAGTAAAATCTATACACCAGTAATAGAACATGCAATTTAAAAATATCATTTATCTTAGCATATACTAGTTAAGTACCTAAGAATAAATTTAACTGAAGATGTGCAAGACTTATGTGTAGGAAATTATAAAACTTTATTGAAAGGTATTAAAAATGTCTTTGTAAAGAGGTAGCTCATGCTTGTGGATATAAATACTCAGTATTATAAAGATGTAAATTATGCTAAATCTAATGCAATTCCAATAAAAAAAAATCCCAGTAGAATTTTCATGGACCAGATAAGCTGATTCAAAAACTCCAAAAATGGAAAATCAAAATACCCCCATTAACCAAGACATTAATTAAAAAAAGAGCCACATAAGAGAACGTGCTCTACTCTCACTACCAAGAATTATAAAGCTATAGTAGAAAACAAAACGTGATCTTCGTCAAGGGATGTAAGACAGAACCGTGGACCAGAGTAGAAGCCCAGAAACAGACCAATACACACATGGAAGCCTGGGGTATGATGGAGGTGACAGTACAAATCTGTGGGCTGCTTGAAAGACTGGTCATCCATAAGGAGGAAATATGAAACTAGACCCCATCTCACCACAGAGAATCACCAGTTTCAAACGGCCCAGCAAACAAAAGGCAGAATTTTAAAACCTCTAGAAAAAATACAGGTTAATGTCTCTATTATTTCAAGGTAAGGAAGAGTTTCTCAAATACGACACAAAACTCAATTACATCAAAACTTAAAAGCATAAGAAGACAAGCCACAAAAAAGGCGAAGATATTTGCCATTTGTAACAGCTGACAAAGGAGTATTATCCACAGTGGGCAAAGAACTCCTGAAAATCCATGCGAAAATTACAAACAACCTGATTTTAAAAAGTTGGCAGAACATATGAACAGGCATCTCATAGAAAAAGAAACAAAAATGGATACTAAACTTATTAAAAGATGCTGTCATTAGTAATCAACAAAATGCTCCTCAAAACTACAATAAGATATTGTGTCAGGCCTTTCATACCATCTGAGACCCTGGCCAAAGACAAAGGGCCTCACCATGCTAGTAACAGGTGCCTGAGGGCATCAGTCCTGTTATCCCTCAGGGAGGCAGCTGGACTTGGAGATGGACGGAATCAGGGCGGTTGTCTGTGGTCACAAATTAGTCGGGCTTAACGACTACTTAAACAAACCATTCTACGTATTTAAAATAGAGAGCGATTTCCTATAGGGGATCAGGTGCTTACAGAATGTTTCGAGGGGCGGAAGAAGCATTCGTGCCGCCACGAACCCCCAGGAACACACAGGATGGAGCCACCTTTGGATCTATTGCCCCTGAAAGAGTCTGTGGAACTGTGCCGCAGGTTTCATCTTTGCTCTCTCTGCAAGCGTCCACCACACTCAGGACAGTCGAGGGGCATGTGAAGCGTCTATCCCAGGATTCGGAACCCAGGTCCAGTAGTGAGCCCTTCCTGTTTTTCCTTCTTTTTGTTTTAAATGAGATATAATTCACATAGCATAAAATTCATGCTTTCAAAGTGTACAACTCAGAGGGTTTTTTAAAAATGTATTCATAAGATTGTGGGACCATTACCACTACCTAATTCCAGAACATTTCCATTTCCCCTAAAAAGAAACCCATTCACACCCCGCCCCCGCCCCCACCCCCTTCCCCGGTAAACACTCATCTACTTTCTGTCTCTATGGATTTGCCTGTTCTGGGCATGTCATGTAAATGGACTCATAGTATATGTGGTCTTTTGTATCTGGCTTCTTCCAATCAGCATAATATTCCCAAGTTTTATCCATGTTATATGTACTTCATTCCTCATCCACGTATCAGTGCTTCACTTGTTTTTATGGCTGAATAATAATCCATTGCATGACTATACCACATTTTAAAAATTCTTCAATTGGTGGACATTTGGGTTGTTTCCACTTTGTGGCTAGCATGAATAATGCTGCTACCAACATTCATGTACAAGTTTCTGTGTGGACACATGTTTCTATTTCTCTTGGGTATTTACCTAGGAGTGGACTTGCTGGGTCACGTGCTAACTCTGCGTTTAGCTTTTGGGCGGGCTTTTCCAAAATGCTGCACCATTTTCCATCTCCGCCAGTAAGATACGGGAGTTCCAACTTCTCCACATCCTTGTCAACACTTGTGGTCCGCCTATCTGATTATAGCCATCCCCGTAGGTGATAAGTGGTTTTCCATTGTGGTTTTGATTCTCATTTCCCCTATTGTAGTCTCTCGTCACTCAAATACGTGAAGGAAGGCACAGGGAGGCTGTCGCAGGGAATTTGCAGCAGCCGCACGAGCCAGGACCAACAAGGATGGCTCTGGTCCCTTTAAGGCCTCCCCCAACTTGTATGAGTGCATCTAATAGGCAACATCTCACTTGCCTCTAGAAACCCAGCTGTGAGCCAGTCTGGGAGTTTTTGGGTTTTGTTTCGATCTCCCACCACTCTGCACCAAAGAATGGCTGCACAGGAATTCAGAGAACCAAGTCTAAGAGTCCACTATAAGCCCCAAGAAGCCTGTTTGCCGCTGTTTACAAACACTATCATTCCCCCAGATTCACAACGACACGAGAAAAAATCTGAGAGACACTTCCCCAGAAGACGCTCTTTTTTTGTACAAGTGCATCAGTTACATATTCAAGACAGTTCATGGTAGCATTGCTCAAAATAGAAAAACATTAGAAAAAAAAGAAAAAAGACCCAAAGTCTACCGGCTCTAAAAACCTATAAATAAATTGTCATATAGTCAATAAAAGATACTATATAGCTGTAAAATGAATGACCTTATGAATACATAAATGAATATGTATGAACCTCGAAAACATAATACAGAGGAAAATATCAAGGAGTAAATAACACATAAAGTATGATTTCATTGATATAAAGGTCAAAACCAGGTAAAACTCAGTCATAAGCTGTTAATCTCTCTCACACACACACCTACTACAAAGCTGTGGTTTTCAGCATGCATCACAATCACCTGGGGGTCTTTTTAGAATCCACATTCCAGGGTCTCTCTCTCCCAGAGCTTCTAACTCAGTAAGTCTGCTTTTCTAGCAAATTTCCAGGTGATACAGATGCTGCTGGTCTAAGAACCACTGCTATAAAGAAATGCACGGGAAATGATAAATAGCAAATACTGGATAGTGGCTCCCCTGGTCGGGGAGGAAGATGTGATCAGGAAAGAGTAACGAGGAGACTTTAAAGACATTGTTCGTGTTCTATTTATTAAACTGGGTGGTGGGTGTCAGGCTGTTTGGCACAGGTGATCTTCAAAAATTATTCCTTAAAATATTCATGTGCATTATAGTGACACTTTTGTAAATATAATCTATGTTATCACTTTAAAAATGTAAGCAAAACAATATATGAAAAAATTGGTCCCATAAAACTCTATTTCATGCTAACTTTTCTTTTCTCTGTTGAGTCATATTCTTGAATAAGAAATGAGTCATGAACCACTGAGCTAAACTTCAGAGCTAATGAAGAGATTTTTTAAAAAGGAACATTTATTGAGCACCAACCAGATACCAGCAACACTCCCTTAAGCCTCATCTTATAATTATCATCTTATTTTGCAGATGGGGAAGTTGAAGAACAAGCGAATAGTAGTTTGCACTCACAGCATCCCAGTTATTCCATGATGGAGCTAGAATTCGAACCCGGTCTGGGTGGCTGAGGACCCACTCTCGATGAGCACACCAGTGTTCCACAAAGTTTTGTCCACTGATCACCTGCTTCAAAATTGTGCAAGTTTTTATAAACTAGATCCCCAAGCCTCAAGTTAGCTCATCACAGTAGACTTTGAGCAGGTGGGCCTTGGAAGCTGAATTTTATTGAGTTCCTTGGATGGTGCTTATTTATAAATGAAGTCAGAATCAAAACCTGCATTTTTCCAAATCACAGTGAACCACAGAACTCAATCAGATCCTTGGCCAGCCTCCCTCTATATGCCCTCGAAATAAGGACCAAAACAATTTTAAAAAGTGTATGTCTGAGGAAAAGGTGGAGTTGGGTGGAAAAGGATGTATGTGGTGAAATATACTCAGCAAGAGAAGGCAGCTGACGAGAGGTGTAAAACATGAAGACCGTGGTGACATCAGCCAGGGAGCTATGGTTCCCACGTCACACAACAAAGTGCTTCTACTTAAAAGAGTTGTAATAATTAGACATGTGCAAATGTCCATTTCATCACATTTTTCTTTTACAAAAATACTCACCCCGAGGCAATGTTTGTATTTTATAACTTGCATCTTTTTTAAGGTTCAAAAGCAGACAACAAAGGCATCGGAATCACAAGGAGGTGCTGCAGCCTTTGTGTGCCCTTGCACAGGGCACCTTGGAAAGAAGTGCATCAATAGGAAAGGGAAACCTCCAGCCCTCCCACGTGGGGTACCTCATTCGATAGCAGTAGGAGTTTGGCTTCTGATATGACTACAGAATGAATGTTTCATAATTTGCATATTTTGAATCTGTTACTTTCACCCAGATGCTTTTACTTAGAAGTTTCATTTTTTCCTTCACCAAGCCCTGAGAAGATAATAAAAATACTTTCCCCCAGCTTTCAGAATTTGAGAAAGATCTTGTTTTCAAAAAGATAAGCTTGTCCGTCAGAAAGGTTAAGATCAAGAGAACGTGGAGGTGAGGACGTAAGTGGAAAAATGGCTCAAAGGAAGGAAGATGTCTGGCATCTTTCTTGTAGTTTAAGAAGGCTCTTCGTGGCTGTTTTGTGAGGTGGAGAACATGAAGATTTATTTTCACCTTTCTGTACGTTGATTAGCTTTATTCTTGCCCTTAAACTGAGCTGAACTTTGAATACACGCTGTATCATTCTTTAAAACTGGATGATTGTCTAACCACTGATTAGACAGTAGTTTTGTCATGGTTAATAATCAAATCCCAGCAGCAGGGAAGCACACATGACCAATTCAGAAATTAGAGGTTTGTTTACATATACCATTAAGACTTATTTCATAAGGAGTTTTAGAGCCAGGAGACTGGAGAAAAGCTGGAAAGCATGATCTTCTCAACTTGGCAACTCAACCAGACAACAACAACAACAAAATCCCAGGTATATTAAAGTTCATCCGCAATTCTCCAGCAGCATCACAGTCTCCAGATTTTGTCTGATTCGTGTTTCATTCAGCCCAGTAATAAATACATTCGGAACTTGTTTTGAGGCCCCAGATAAGTCATTTCATCTCTCCAAGCTTCAGTCTCCCTACTTGTGAAACAGAAGAGAAATACTAGGTCTCTCCCAAGTTTCAGAGCTCTTTTTTTTTTTTTTTGGATTCTACAGTTTAAATAACGAATTCAACAAACACATCACTTAATAAGTAAAATTGGACTGAGTTCACAAGAATGATGAGTATTACATGCCTTGCTCTTTGGAGTACGGAGACCTTGTCAAAAATCATGCCCTGCTATGCATTCAGAACAAGCCCTAAACATATTTTAGTTTCGACCATGAAAGTATAGGGGATTGTTTGCTACGCATGTAACATTTATAAAGCTGTGACCCAGATGGCCCAGTCTTAGGATGGTAGAACACTTAAAGAGAAAAAATAAATAAACTAAAGACAGATTCCTAAGCATTAAGATGCCTGACTGCTTCTGCTTGCATTCTTCAACTTCTGCCATCACCATGAGGAGGATATACCCTGACTACTGGTCCCAGAGAGGGTGAGAGACAGCCAGAGCAGACCTGAGCCCAGCCTACATTAGCCAACATCAGATAACCTACAGATTCATGAGAACAATGATTGCTGTTATACATCACTTAGCTTTGGGGTGACTTGTTACACAGCATTTTTACATACACAGCATGTTACAGTTTGTGCTAAGAGCTAGATATAAAGATACAGCAGTGTAACTGGTAAGCTCCTGTTGAACTCTGCAAAAACTTTATGTGCTTCAAGTTATCAAAAAATTCTGCAACTCATTATCTCTTTACTTCTTTAAAATGACACTGTGAAGTGTGTATTATTGTGTCTACTTTACAAACGAAAATGCTGAGGCTTATTTTATGCTGTAGACATGGTTTGGCATGTCTGTCCATGCCTCCATCCCTTTACATGGGAACCCCCCGCCTTAGTACTCACTGAATGGACTGGGTCTGGGAAACCTGTTCTGTATTACACAGCCCTGTTCCACTTGGCTTGGACATCACTGATTGGACCAACAATGAGCACCTGACTCAAGATCAACCAATCAGGGCTGGCCATTGGCCAATCAGATTCTTCTCTCTTGAAAATTTCAATTAAGATGTAGAGACCAAAACTGCTTAGTGATAAAAGATCATACTATCTTGGGACAAATTACCTTGTTGTACCAGGAGCAAGTAGACAGCAAGATGAGAAGGAAAGAAAGAGAACATGAATAATAAGGCAGAGATGAGTCATATTGTCAGTCCTGAGATATGGAGAGAGGATAGCTGGATTTCAGTTCCTGTCTCAGGGGATTCCTTACAACTCTTTCGTAAACTCTCTTTTTGCTTGCGCTGGCTCGAGTGGGTTTCAGTTTCCTGCATCCAAAGAGCCTTAATCTGATAACTGAGTGGTTAGGAGCCCTGCTCACAGGCTCACAGCTTATAAGAGGCTCTTAGGGGCTGAATTATGTGTCCCAAGTTCATATGTCGCCGTCTTAAGCCCCAGTATCTCAGAATGTGACTATATTGGAGATAAGGTCTTTAAAGAAGTCGTGAGGTCACTAGGGTGGGCCTTAATCCGATATGACTAGTGTCCCTATATGAAGAGTTTGGTGTCTGCAAATCTCAACCTTCCAATTTATCCCTTTCCACCCCTTTCCCCACCGGGTAACCACAGGTTTGTTTTCTATGTCTGCCTTTAAGTCTGCAGATTCTAACTACTACACGTAAAATAGATAAACAACAAGTTTATACTGAATAGCACAGAGAACCATAGACAATATCTTATAATAACCTCTAATGAAAAATAATATGAAAATGAATATATGTCTGTATATGGATGACTGAACTATTGTGCTGTACACCAGAAATTGACACAACATTGTAAACGGACTATACTTCAATTTTAAAGAAAAAAGAGAAGATACTAGGATGCAGATAGGCACAGAAGGACGACCACGTGAAGACACAGGGAGAAGACAGCCACCTGCAAGCCAAGGAGAGGGGACCTCAGAGGAAATCAATCCCACTGGCACCTTGGTTTTGGACTTCCAGCCCCCAGAACTGTGAAACAGTGACTTTCTGTCATTTAAGTCCCCCCATCTGTGGTGCTTTGTTACAGTAGCCTTTGCAAACCAATACACCGGCAGACTTCTTCCGCAGCATCCTGAGGATTCGTTTCCTCCTCCAGGCCTGTTCCCCATTTCCTGGCAAACAATGTCATTACCAGGCATTGTTCAAGTGAGAGTGGCCAGGAGGGAAAAATATCAAAATCAGAGCAAGGCAAAGTGTTGAAAGGAAGATGGGAATATATGAGCGCCTTACAAGGTCTGGAGAAAAGAGGGTATTGAAAGAGGAGAAGAAAAGTGGCCCTGTGGAGAATTCGCGAGTTAATAGGCTCACTGAAAGCACACAGTTAATGAATTACGAATTTCAGCACTGGTTCTCTTCATTCAATTGCTTATTGTGAACGCATATTAATCAACATGCACTGCACTTCTGTGGCAGGACAGAACTCCTCAGCAGGGAGGAAGAAAGCTCACATTTACTGAGGACTGACCAGGTGCCAGGGATGCTACCTCTGCTGTACTGATCACTCCTCACCAGAATCCTCTAAAGCAGGTTCTGTTTCACCCACAGTTCATGTGACGGATGTCACCGAGGCTCAGTATTTTGCCGAGGTGCCCGAGGTGCCAGCATTGAAAAGTGGCTCTGTGGGACACCACAGTCAACGCCAGCTATCCCCTCTACCCCCATATCCATCCTCTATTGTTTTGGCAACAGCGCATCCGAATCTGAATTTCCCTCGGAGATGCCATCTTCCTCATTCTCTTCCCACGTGGTTTGAGTGAGGCTGGCTCCATCGCCCTTGATCTGGGGGCTGGGTTTTCCAAAATGACTGATCAGGATTGAGCACATGATTCAAGCTGGTCCGATGAGAGGTGTTACTACCGCTTTGGAGAAACCTTAGAGATTTCAGAGCCACGTCTTTTCTGTCCCAGGCGCTACCTTCCCCAAAGTGCCTGTAATGGAAGTGCCCCGTCTCGTCTGCCTTTAGGTGAGGGGGATGGTCAGCCCCATGACCTGTCCATTATTTCATTAACTTCTACTCCCTACTGCTATCTCGACATCATATTGCCCTCAGTTTCCCTGTTGGCACCACACACGATCCCCCGCAACACGGCTGGCTGAGGTTTTCATGGTATTTCCCCCGCCACTTTCTTTCCCTGACCCAGCTCTTATGTGTCCAGCATTGTCCCCTGATTCTAGGCTCTTGTTGCAGTATATTCTCTCCTTCAAGCCCAACTTTCTCCCAGGTCTCTAGCAAGATATTCATCAGTTCACACCGGCAACGGACCCCTTTGTTCTTTGTCAAATCTCCTTCTCCGTTTTCTCTGTGTGACACCTGTCTCTGTTTGTCTGGGCTGCTCTAACCATCGACTGGGCGGCTTATGCACTTGTTTCTCACTGTTCTGGAGGCTGGAAGTGTGAGATCAGGGTGCCGGCATGGTCGGGTCATGGGGAGGGCTCTTCTCTGGGTCAACAGATGGCTGCCGTCTCCCTGTGTCCTCACGTGGCTAAAAGGTGACCTGAAAGCTCTCTGGAGTCCATTTATCAGGGCACTAACCCCATTGATGAGGGCTCCACTTCATGACCTAATCACCTCTAAAAGGGTCCACCTCCTAACACCACCACCATGGGAGTTAGGATTTCAACGTACAAATTATGGATCGGGGGTTGGTGGGGGACACACATTGCAATGACATTTGAAAAACATTAAGATATATTCTTTATCACAAAGCAGGTGGATGGTTCAAAATCAAGTGTACCTAAGCTATCCTGTTAGGGCAGAGTTTCCAAAACGTTTTTATTCATCATTGTCTTCTCCCTTAGGAGTCTTTTTAGACATTTTTTCTTATTTACCCTGTGAAATGTTAATACTACAGATATACTATATATCTGTTTATATACTGTGGCCCTTTGAAGGGCCATGCAATTGTAATATCTCAGTCCCCCTGCCTAAGAACCAATTTTCACCCCTTTGGGGAAGTTTTGCCTCTATTGAGAATGCATATTTGAGAAAGAGAGATTAAGATAACCCAGCCAAACCAAAAACTGACTCATAATAACATCCCCTTCATTATTCTGTACTTTATAATGGGCTGAGCTGGCCCCAGTAGTGAGCCTGGTAATTTTGTACTCAAACATACCGAAAGACATTAAAAACTTTCATTTGCTTCTAGCACATTAATGACTTCGTGTGAGAGAGACTTATTCTGGCTTAGAGTACTCTTCTTTGAAAAATGATGGAAGTTGCTTTTTTAAATTAAGGCAGCAAAACCATTGATAATTTAAGCATTGCAGGCATTCCAAAATGCTGTGATTTGCAACACCAGTTTTAATTAATGCCTGCAACCCGGCTGTGAAAATTGGGACCTGTAATTTGTGAGTTACAGTAACTGCTAGTGTTTATTAACCTAGCAGGTCAAATTCCGGTTTCATGGTCTTATGTATACGTATATATCATCATCCTATTAGACTTCAAATTGAAAGCCAACGGGAGAGGGGAATGATCACCTGCAGGTAATATGTCACCTTTGAAAAGTGAGGTGAGTGCAGAGTGCAAGGTTGGCTCCTGCCCCTCCCCATCCAGCCTCTCTTGGTTAACTCTTTCTTCTCATTGCGTTATTTAATTTCTTCCTCCTTTCCTGCATCCTGGCAGCTTCAGTTCTGTAGTTTCACCCTTCTCATCCCCCATAAAAAATCCTCTGGTTTTCAAAACTTATTATCCAATAACTCCTGCAGCTTTCTCCCACCTTGCTTACATTCACCCATTCACTGGAGAATTTGAGAGCTCGCTGTGTGCTAGGTAGTACAGCGGACTTTGGGTACATCAACTATAACATTAATACCACCGTCAGCTCTCACAGAGCACTGCGGACCAGGAACGATGCACATCTCTTTATGTGTGTTAACTTCTTTAGTCCTTGCCACCTCCTACGATAAACCAGATCCAGCCGCCAACCTCTCAGTGTCTAGTGGGCAATAGAACTAGCTTCACTGGCCAAGCTTGACTGCAGGTAGCTGAAGAGACTGCACAGAGCAAGGACTGGGTTCAATAAATGTTGGCCAACCCAGTTTCCCTGGAAGCAAAATAAGCTTGAGAATCTCTCAAAAAAGTGGGGCAGGATGGGACATGATGGAGAGACACTAAATATTTGCTTCTGGCCTTGCAGAGACATACAGCTTGGTGGTTAAAAACACAGGCTCAGATGTCAGGCAAATAGTGGTCGGCTTGCAGGTCCCATCACTTACCAGCTGGGTGACCCTTGGGCAAGTTCCCCAATGTTTCAAAGCTTGTTTCTTCATCTGAAAATTAGAGATGGTATCATTCCTAACACGCAGGACCATGCAGTGATTCAAGGGCACCAACGTAAGAAGGGCTTAATGCAGTGCCTGGCACTGCCGGTGCTGTCAACCACAGCCAATACGTTTAGCTATTATTAGTGTAATAATCCATCATGTTCTCTATGGCAGCCCAAGGAAATCTTTCCTGTAATATCAGGATGCTTGAAGCTGTCAATTAATTAAACATTTTTTGAGCCTCTACTCTGTGCAAAACACGATGTAGTCATGATAGGGACTGATTCAAGATCTTATCACTCATCTCTCATGGAACTTGTACTAATCACAACTGTGGTTACAGATTTGTGTATGTGTTACTATCTGGCCCCTCCACCCAGGGCCAGCTACATGGGCATGAAACCTGTATAGTCACACAGGACCCTGTGTTTAGTAGGGTCTCATGCTTGGCTTCATGCTCTGTGGTCACCATCTTGAAATTCTGCTTTTGAACAAGGAGCACCATATCTTCTTTTTTCTTTGGGCCCACAAACAATGTCCTGCCTCTACTAGAATGTAAGCTCTCTGAGGGCAGGTTCTAAATCTCTTTTGCTCACCATTTTACCCAAGGTTCCCAGCAAAGAAAATGATCAATACATAGTTATCAAACAGAGAGGAGCATGCAAGTGGCTTGTAAAAGGGGAAACACTGGGAATTGGCATCCATGTCTTGGCTCAAGGAATTTGTCTCAGGAATATTCCGGATGGGATTAGATGAGGCACCACTAAAGAACTCCACTGTCAACTGAGGGCCTGGTCACAAGAAATACTGCCTCTCTCTCTCCCTTTAAGTAAACCAACCACATCTAGCTTTGCTAATTAAACCAACTCAAAGGGGCAAGAAATGCCAATGTAAAATTTTTAGTTTCATTTTGATCATGTCACAAAATTAATATAGATTATTTTTTAAAATATATTACCATCTCTGAGGGGTATGAGTGGGTCATAAAATGCATATAAACATACAAGAAAACAGAAATATATTTTTAAGATGAGAAAAATATGTGTTGGATGTATGGGAATAAAAGGATAGAGTTTTAGACGTTCCCTTCCTTGGGAGGAATTTTTCTCCTTAAGTCTTCAATGGTGGAGACACCCCTTGAGTATAAGCATGTGCTCTTTACGGCCCCATCCATTCATTCAGCAAAAAGGTACTGTCAGGCTAATACGCGCAAAGCATTATGTCTCTGTGTATACAGATAAAAAGAATGACTCAGACATGTGACAGATGTCATTCAATCATTCCAGTATTTCACAGAGAGATATATAGTGTGGAAATAAGCCAAGAAATAAGCAAGTGACCCAACCTTAGGGATCAGAAGGCTTCACCAAAGATGTAGCATTTGAGCTGGCACTCAACTTACTTGTGGTCCTGAGCTTCATTCCCTTTCGTCTGCAAAATGGGCATGGCAACTTCTACTTGAAAAGTTTGTTGTGGTGATCAGAAATGATAACAGTGATACCTTTGCAAAGAGCTGGACCCATGATATGCAGGAGTAGAGATCAAGCACAGTGTCCCAGGGGCCACTGCAGTTCTTGAGAAGGACACCTGGAAACTCACGGCTTCCCATTCATCACCTCCCGCCCCTGCCAGGATTCTCACTTGCCCACGAGCATCTTCGTCAGCCAGGAAGACATGAGTCCAATGGGAGGGATTCTTAGAAAAAGGAGCCATGAAAGAGTGACTTACAATTGGAACGGAAATGATGTTGTAGAGAGACACCTAGCATAGAGAAGTGAGTTCTGATTCCTAACCAGCAGTGTTAAAAGCCACCCTGTCACATTAAAAATTGTCCTCTCTTTACTCTTTCACCAGAGTGCAATAACGTGGTTATTCGACACTGAAAACAGACACAAAGCCAATGGTCACAAATATGACTCTGGTTCCACGGGAAGAGATAAGTAATTCCAAGAACACAAAAGTAGTCTTTTTGCCATGGTCACGATTCTGGGTGTAGTTTATTTTGTTCTTTTAATCATGATTATATATTTTCTACATTATTTGGTTACATTTCTTCTCAGAGCAAAAATCCTGTTCTTTTAATCTATATTTTTACAGTGCAAGAGGAATGCCAGTAGTTTTGATGTGGTTGCATTTTGGGGGCATGATTAAATTTAACATCCCAATTAAACACAGGTAAAGGCACAACAAATCATAATTACCTGTTATATCCACCTGTCCATCCACCCATCTGTCCACCCATCCTTCATCCATCCATTCATCCATCCATCCTTCATCCATCCATCCAATCACCCATACATTATCCATCCATCCATCCATCTATCCATCCACCCACAGTGCCAGATATTGGGCACTGACAAAAAGGAAGCTATTCAGATCCAGTGGATCCATGATTCAAACTTGTCATATTTGATCTAAAAGAAACAACATTCCAGGGAGTGCCCAATCCAGGTAAGCCCCAAACTGAAACACCTGGCAGTTGTTCTCTCTGCAGACTCACGTGTAATTAGTTGCTTTCTGATTGATTCACTAAGATGAAAGTGGAAATTAAGAAAAAGGTCACCTGGTAACCCCCACGAGAGGGCACCCCCCACTGGCCACCATCCGGAGTCCCGAGTCCTGGACCCGTTTCTGTCACGGTGTCATCTTTGATGAATGACTTAATCACTATCTGCATCTGTTCCTTCCTGAGCCACAGGAGGCTGTGGGGGCATGTTTGAAAAAAAAAAAAAAGGATTCTTTGGGGAAAAGGCAGAAAACTCCATGTTTAGGATCCGATTTCTGGTTCTCTGGCAGGGAGTAGGGGCAAAACATTTATCTGCCTTTCCGACCTGTTGGGGTTAAGCTTGGGCTGAGCAGAGCTGTAAGGAGCATCCTACTGAGCACGTCAAATGTGGTTGCTTGAGTGTAGCCAGATGTGCCCCCTCAAGGCCAGTGCGTTTTCCACTTCCACGACCTTTGTGCATCTTACCTGGCAGCCAGCAGCCTTGGATGCCCCCTTACTATCAAGTTTGTGGGTCCATATCCATCCCTACCGTGGCTGCCATGAAATACTGGTGGTATAATAATCTTGGTGCCTTTTTATAGCCATTTTCCAATTAGCCAACCTACACATTTGATTAATTAAACCAAAGTATTGGCATCTCTAAACCTACAAGACTGGGAGTTTACAAGGAAGCCAGGCAGATCCCTTTAGCCCAATAATAGGAGACTTTTTTTTATTTTAACTTTATGGAACTTCATTATTTTGAACCCTGCTAATTTAGAATAATGAATGATAACTGGGATACTAGCCTGGCCAAAATTTAACATGGTGCTACATATGAAAACGAAAGCACTTGACAAATTAAAATTATCAACATAGATAATATTTAGGGGGGAACACTTAAACCATATGAAGATAAAATATTTTCATATATGTATAATCATATGGAAATCACTCAATTCATCCGTTTCCGAAGATGTTCAGGCCCTAATCCCTGGATCCTGGGAAGATGTTCTGTTATGTGGAGAAGCGGCCTTTGCAGATATAACTAAGGTTATGAACCCTAACTAGGGAGACTATCTGGCATTGTCTGGAGTATCCGAGTCTAATTACAAGAGTCCTTAAAAGCAGGAGCTTTCTTCAGCTGGAGCCAGAGAGTTGAGGCCAGTGAGGAAGCTGGGAATTTCACACTTGAAATTGCTGGATGAAGGATGCATGGAAAACAGGAGAAGGACAGGCACAGAGTCTTTAGAAGTGAAGACCGACCCCCTGCGGACAGCCAGCAAGGAAACGGAGACTTCAGTTCAGCTACAAGGAACTGAATCTGACCAACAACCTGAATGAGCTGGGGAGCAGATTTGTGTCTAGAATTTCCAGAAAGGAACGCAGTCCCGCTAACACTTGAGTTTCGCTCTCCCCAAAGCAGAGGACCCAGCCGAGCCACACTGCACCCAGATTTATAGAAGAGACCTTAATGGATGTTGCGATCCATTAACAAGATCATAAATGGGTGTTGTTTCAAGCTGCCGAATTTGCTGTAGCTTCTAATACAGCAACAGAAGATTAATACAGTGGAGGGGGGGCGGCTATTAAAAATACCTGGTAGCCAGGGTGGCCTAGAAACTGATGATCTGCCCACCAGAACAACCAGAAGATGTGTGTCCTGCTTGAATATCAGCCTTGCAGATGAAGAAATGAATGGATGGTAAGGAATCCCTCTTAGCTATTCCTGCCAGCAGGTCTCTAGAAGGGTTTCCGAGGCAACATTCCATAACCTTAGGCTCTGTTTACTGCAATTTCGTAAAAGAAATAAAAGCAGTACTCCTTAATAGCTATTTAGCAATTTGGCTTCGCCTTCTATCTCATCCAATGAAAAATCATCCTTTCTGTTAGTTTGCATTTACACTTTTGGTCGACAACCCTCCACCTTCCTTCCCCAACACACACACTTTCCCATTTCCCTTCAGCAAAGATCCCCACACTCATAAACCATCTCTAGACCGAACCAGAGTTTTGTCTTTGAGTTCAGAAGCCTTCTTCTCTCTGTGAGGGGGGCCGGCCAGGGCTGACATGGTTACAGGAGAAGCTCCACGTTGCCAGCATCGTATTAGAGTGAGTGAAAGGAGGCGAATATGTTTGTCAGCTGTCAGCGAGCTCAGCCTCCCCAATTACCCTGTCTAATTAGATTAGAAGCTGACAGCTGAGAGCGCACCCTGTGACATTTCAGCTTGCCGTCGAGAAATGAGGAACATACAACTCGTCTTGTTTCCTTCATTTAAACCCGATCCTCTTCCGAGCTGTTCTGAGAACTGATGTTTGTAATTAGCTGTTGTTTGCATTACATCAGTTTATTGTCTCTGCTCAACATAAAATAGGCCGAGAAGGGTAAAGAAGGATGGCAAGAAACCCTGGACAGGGAAGCTGAGCTCCAAGTATCTTCAGGGGACTTTGTACAAGGCACGTGGGGACACTAAATTTGGACTTGTCCTAAAATCTTAGAGTAAAACTGCAGAAGTCGTAAGTGGTCATCAGTGGCGTTTGCATCAGCTTGTGGAGGTGAAAACTGACTCACATGCACTCTGCACGAGCTGAGTCAGATTGAAAACTCATGGATTTTGTAGCAGAAACAGACTCACAGACATAGAGATCAAACTTACAGTTACCAGAGGGGAAGGAGGGTGGGAAGGGATAAACGGGGAATTCGAAAATTGCACCTCTTGGGGAGTGATGGAAATGTTAGCTATCTTGATTATGGTAGTGGCTTCACGGGTGCATACATCTGTCAAAATTCATCACAGTGTGCATCTGAAATATGTGTAGTTTACAGGAACCATGCCACAATAAAGGTTTTTTTTAAAAAAAGAAAAATAAAGAAAATAAACCTGTAGACAGTGTAAACAAAGGAAAGAAAAAAAAAAGTAATTAGATATGTAGGCAAATAAACTAGAATAGTCCAAAGAATATGTTGAATGTTTATAATTGTGTTTCAGACTTCGCACTTGGATTTTATATACGTAAATCTCTACTATTACATTTCTCTACAAATAAGCCTTATTTCTTAAATATTATTTAATGAAGTGTTTCACCTATTATTTCTACAATAATTGTTAAATTATCGATCTTTTAAAAAACACAGAAGAAAACATGTTTATCCTTAAAAAAAAAAACAAACAAAAACCCCCAAACCTCATGGACTGCACAGTAGGAGGCATACGGAGGTTGTGCAGAAGGTGGTAAATTTCCGCTCTGATTTTAAAGAAGGAACACCCACTCTCGACTGTTAATCTCGCTTCCAGCTGCCAGCCTGGTGTTGCCGGAGGTTTCATTATAACTTCTCACGGCCACGACCGAGGGATTTACAGCTCCTGCAAACAGCCTTACAAAAGAGGGCTTGAGGAACGGCTCTCAGAAAGGCCTGTATTTCTTACCACAGAACAGTTTCAAACAGTAAATTTGGAGAGAAGGCTTAACAAGGTCTTTGAACAGAGATTTAAAGTGGTTTTATCATGAGGGTCCTTCCAGGATTAAATGACATTGGACAGTGTCCAAGGCAAGTGACCCATCTGAATTCCACCACATACAATGGGAACAAAATAAAACGTTCAGACAAGGCTCTGGTTCAGAATCGAGTGAGCAAGGCAAGCAGGGTGAGGGGCTAACATGACCAGGGATGCAGGGGACGTCTAACCTTTGAAGGCTGTAAGTATCAAAGCTACACCTCTATATTCGTAGTGCCCACGTGGATGGTCTAGTGCCTCGTGTTTTTTTCCAAAATTTAGTCATTTAAGAACCGTGACAACAGCTATTGCCCTAACTGTGTACCATGTGTATAATTTGCTTAATATTTTAAAACAGCATAACTCCCTTTTCTACTTCTATACAAATTTAATTCAAAAATTTTCACCACTGGTTTGATGTGCTGGTGATAATGTTTTCCATTACACGTCAGCTAAATGCATGATGATGAAAATCTTTGTGCTCCTCCACACGTGCCCTAAAAACATCACATGGACAGCAGTCACCTGCCGGTCACCACCGGGGACCCTGGCTCTGGGGAAAAGTCTCCACTACCTCCTTGCAGTTCAACAGCTGGAGGTGAGCAGGAGTCTCTGCGATGCTTCCTACTGAATTCCAGAACTTCCCAAGGAGGGAGACAGACGGCTGTGCGGCACAAGACAGAACTTCTGTAGCTGTTTTAAGTTGCAGCTCGAACCACAGGACACTCTGAAGCCAAGACAGTGACTTTTCAAAGAGAAGAAGGCTTAGATGTGGAGAGCGGTGGGAAGGAAGGAGTTGCGCCTCACGGTGACACACACCTCCCACCTCAAAATGTCAAAGTGATCTTACAAATGATTATTCAGCCCCCTCACATCCTTCTGGAAGGGTCAAGTGTCTCCTGGGTGGAGAATGAGCACAAAGGGAGCTGAAGCAACTTGATGAAAGGCCAAGTGGTGAATCGACAGTCGAGAAAACAACTCTTGTTATTCTTACGATAACAAATTTGACGGCCTGTGGGAACCGCCCGGCTTCTGTCCTGCAGACCCAGCTCACCTTAAACCAAGGCCTGAAACACAGCGGAGAGAATATCAGGCAAAGAAATGGGGACTTAGATGAAAATAAGCTTAGGGTGATGATCAGAGCTGAAATGTATTGATTTTTCACTGTGTGCCAGGACTTTGAAATACAATACAATTACATTTGCAAAAACCCTATTCCAAATAAAGTCACACTCCGAGGTACTGGGATTTGGGACTTCAATGTGTGAATTTGGTGGGGCACACATTTCAACCATAACACTATTTTATAGCCATCAAAACTGAGTCTCAGTATTTGAGAGCCCTTATCCAAGGTCCCACAAGAGTAAGGGGCGGAGCCAGGATCAGAACCCAGAAAACCCAGCTCCCCACTCTGCCTTCTTAAGCAGCACTATGGACGAGAAGTTTTGTGTTCTCTGAAAATTCATATGTTGAATCCTAACCCCCAGTGTGATGGTATTTGGAGGTGGGGACTTTGTTAGGTGATTAGGTCCTGAGGGTGGCACCTCTGTGAATGGGATTAGCGCCCTTATAAAAGAGGCCCCAGAGACCTTTCTTGCATTTCCTGCCAGATGAGGACATCATGAAGACAGCCATCTGTGACCCAGGAAGCAGGTCCTCGTCAAACATGGAAATCTGCAGGTGCCCGGAGCTTGGACTTCCCAGCACCCAGAACTGTAAGAAATAAATGCTTGTGGCTTAAGCCTCCTAGTCTGTGGTAATTTTGTTATAACAGTCTGAATGGTCTAAGACAAACAGCTTCAAGAACCTGTCCACTGAATGGTCTCACCTAAGTCCAACACCTCCTGGAAAACAGTTAGTCTTACTTCCCTCCTTCCCTGGGTGTGTTATTAAAATCAGATAATACCGTGCATGTGAGAGCACACTAAGTGTGTGTGTTCATAGGTAAGGAGCACATAGTACTACGGATGTCACTGTCACGCCAGCACAAAGGTGTCGTCATTCCTGGGTGGGACCATGCACCCTGGGGGCTGTCTGCCCAGTTTGAATTCCAGTGGTTCACTTCACTGGCTATGTGACCTGTGACCCATGACTTAGCCTCCTTCAGCCTTCATGTCCTTATCTGTAAAATGGGGCCACAGCAGTAGCCGTCTCTTAAGGGTGTGATGAGGGTTAAATTAGTTATTATTTACATAGTGCCTAAACGGTACCTGGCAAGTAGGACCTGCTGTACAAGATGATCTGTGGCTGTGCATGTCCCAGCAGCCTCACACCTGCCAGTGTGAGATCAGAGCTATCCCCAGGGACAGGCCCTCTTCATGGGGGGGGGGGGCATAGTAAACAGCATCTCCAACCAGCTGGAAACTTGGCTGTGACTCTACTGTGTGCCTCCATCATCCCTCAAATCCTGTTCATTTTACCTCCATAATATGGTTCTAATTTCTGAATATTCCCCGCCATGCTCTCTCCCCACCCTGCTTCCTGCAGGACCTTCCTAACTGGTCTCCTCCTTCCATCCTCATCACTCTATGACACATTCTCAAAACAGCAGCCAGAGGGAACATTTTAACATGTAAGTCAGATCAAGCCCCTTCTTGGCCCAAACTCCCCCACTGACTCCCACACCAGTCAAGGTCAGTCCACATCCTTTGCCACAGCCCCCACATGACCTGTCTCTCCACAACCTCTCTGACCTGTCTTCCCTTGCTCCTGAGACTTGCTCTCTCCAGGCAAACTGGCTGTCTGGCTATGCTTAGATGCACCTGAATGCTCATGCCTCAGGGCCTTTGCACTTGCTGTTCTGCCTGCCTGGGTGGCTCTCTCACCTCCTCAAATCTCTGCACAAATGTCCAGACCATCCTCCTCCCTTATAACTCTTCATGTTCTCTGTGCACTCACCCCATCTGACATTCTGTGTAGTTTACTTGTTTTTTTGTTTCTTGACTGCCCCCTATAATAGAATATCAGTCCCATAAGGGTGGGAATATTTGTCTTCTTTGCTTACTCCTGTATCCTCAGTGTCTAGAAAAGTGTCTGGCACATCCTAGGACCTTAACAAGTGTTTGTTGAAGGAGTAAAGGAATGGAGGAAGCAAAGAAAGGAGGAGACATCCTGAAACTTTTGCCAAAATATCAGAAAGATTGACTTCAAGGGCAGAGAAATCAAAAACAGTGATAACAGCTGGCTCAGAAAATGGAAATAGGAGAAGAGTCGACAGTATATTCCTTTTTCCAAAGAAAAATCCACTTGCTTTGTGCCTCTGTAAAACCTCATAATTTGGTAACAGCACATTTGTGCCTTCAAGAGGAGGGTGAACAACATCTTGGCAGCTCTCATATTTCCTAGAACCAGTCCAAAGGCTCGAGGCCACCTAAAGTCATTGTCACAGAACAGGGTGGGATTAAAGTCACTGAGAATTTTTGGAGCTCAGAGAGGGCCTTCTAGTTGTTCCAAAGCCTTCTCAAGGCCTGGAAGCAGCAGTCTGTCTAGACTTGAAGTAAAGATTCCTTGCACAGCTCTGCAATTTCTTGATCTGAGAGGAGGGAGCGTTCATGGGAGGAACCTCCGTCGAATGTGCGGAGTTTCTAACGTCTCCTTTGGGAAGGCTGATAAACCCCAGACTAGCACAATGAATGTGCCTCTTCCAGATGGTTACTGAACCAGGGCCAGGTCAACGTGATGGATGAAGGTCTTGCCAGGACACTCAGGGAGGGGGGCTGGAGTGTTCCTAAGGCTGAAAGGAAAAGGCAACCCACAGAGGGTTAGACAATTAAAAAGGAGGCCTTGGTGCCTGTGTCCTGGGTGCCTGGGGACATCATGTGCCTTTTTCTGTGCCGTGGCCACTGTCCCAGCTCTGCACAGTGAGAGCCTGTGCTGGGTTCCATCAGTCCCAGTTGGGAAGGGAGAGAGCACAATATGCCTCGCACAGAAACCCTTGGCCCTCGGAAGCTCGCAGCTGTGTGCATCTGGAACAAACTGTCCCGTCCACAGCCACCCAAGCGCTCCCAGGACCCTCCGAGCTTTTGTGGCTTCAGCTCTCAGTTGAAGCCATGCCTGCCTGTCGCTCACCTGCTCTGTGGCTCATTTGATTTGTCAGTCACTGGAGACCTTCGGGTCTCCCTAGCGGCTCCCATTATTACCTCCCCTGCCTCCCAAATTTGAAGCCGCTGTGCCTTTTATTACCAAAATCCAATGTAATAAACACTTACTGAACGTTTACCATGAAGCCAGCAATGTCATGTTCTTTCACTTCTGTTAAATCATTTAATCCTTTCATATTTCCGTGAGGTTGTAAACAATTCCATTTCAGGTGAGCTCCCAAGATCAAAAGCAACTTGCACGAGGCTTCACAGACAGTAAGCGGCAGAGCTGGGACTTCAACCCAGCCTGGCCTGACAACAACCACCCCCACACCCACCACCGCTACCATAAACTCCAACGCCTGAGAAATGAACTTAATATTCGGAAGCCAAGCAGCTCAACCCACTGATGCACTTGGCTCTTCCTCGTAAAGATTCTCAATTAAGCTAAATGGTAAAAGAAATCCCTCTACCAAAATTAGTTGACCTCTGTCTTAAAAAAAGAAAAAAAAAGAGTGATAATATTGAAATGTTCCTCAAAATACGATTGTAGGACTGCGGATGGTTCATTGTGAGATACTGCAAGGAGGGTCTCAGCCTCTCCTTCCATGTCTTCTCTTTTTATCTTTCCAGCCTCTGACACATCATAGAAACATCTAGGTTTCCATTAAATTGCCCAATTTTTTTCTCCTATGTATCCCTCCCCCTTCTTGTCAATGCTGCCTTGAAAAATAAAGACATCCTACATTCAGGGCTGAGCAAGCAAAAATGAAATAAATTGTAGCAGAAGGGACCTAAGAGATAAGGATGAACTTTCTGGTCAAAAGGGTAATTAAGCATTGGCATGGCCTTAGAACCAAGACTCGGTCAGTCAGACACGCTGATAGTCATATTGGGGGCGTACAGCAAGGACTCCAGCTGCATCATTTTGGGCAGGGATAGGGAGAGGAAAAGTTATTAAAGAAACAGAAGTCATGTCTATATTTTTATAAGTCTGGCCCTTGAATAAGAAATTCACAGGTAGGAAAGATGCAAACCTTTCCCAGGGAAAGAAATTAAATTTGGAGGGTAACCATTCTGGTTCCATACCCACTAAATACGTTATCCCTTTTAATCCTCCCGACAGTTCTTTGGAGTGCATGACATTGTCACCACCAGATGACAAAGCCAAGATTCAGGAGAGCTGAAAGAGTTGCCCATTCACAAGGCCAAGAAGGATCTTCTCTGAGAAGACCTGACTTGAAGGCCAGTGCAACTTCCTCTGCCATTTTTGTTGTAGTTTGATCTGAGTGTTAGCTCTCAGGGGGCAGACAGGTAACATGGTTCTCTCCTGTCCTTTTCCCTTCCCTCCCTCCCTTTCTCCCTCCTTCCTTCCTTCCTTCCTCCCTTCCTCTCTCCCTCCTTCCTCCTTCCCTCCCTCCTTCCTTCCTCCCTCCCTCCTTTCCTTTCTTCTCTCCCTTCCTTCCTCCCTCCTTCCCTTCCCCCCTCCCTTCAATTTCAGGGCAAGACCATTACTTCATTACGCTGAAGTTGGTAGGGTAAGATGGGGTACCTATTTTCTGATATCAATGTGCACATTAAATATTAACTGTGTGCAAAGCCATTTGGCTCATCTTTGAGTGTACGAGAAGCACCAGGGTAAGTTGTGATTACATGTGTTGCAAAAGTCTTTGCAACTTGGATCCACGAGTAGAGGCAGGGTTAGAGACCACATCTCTGCTGAGTTGCAGGCATAGAAGGATGCTGAAGAAAGCCAAGTAAGAGGCTTTGACAGTAGGGAAAGAGAAACTCCAGAAACTGAATCTATTTAGGACTTACTGGGTGCAGACACCCAAGGATGAGAGAGCCTGGAGCAGGGAGACGCTAATTTACACCGGAAGAGAAAAACCAAGCTTCCCTTCTGGGTTTAACTCAATCCCAACCATTTCTTGCCCAGAGTGAGGTGGTCAGTGATGATTCACTAGCAGGGCAGCACAGTGGCATGTACTTGGGAGGAAACCAAATCTTGGTGCAAATTATTTTGCTTACTATGTTTAAGCAAATGATTCAGCTTTCCAGCGATTCAATAAAGTGACCTCATCTATAAAACTACCTAACTCATTAGGTTCTTGAAAAGATAATATGATCTCGCCCTTGTAAAAGATGAGCCCGGCGCCAGGCAAACTGCAAGTAGTCAACAAACGATCCCTGTCAAAGTCCAACCATCTATCCCTTAACTGGGGTGAACAGCGTACATATGACATAGATTGATAGGTGGGTGGATCATTCTGATTGGTGCAAGTAATCCTGCCCACCATCCACTTGACGGGCATGTGCCAGTGGAAGATGGCAGAATTGAATATGTGATTCCTTTATGGATCTCAGGTTTTGTGAATCTCTGTCTCACCAGGCGAACCATGCTCCACCCTATGCATGCACATATACAGAAACAAGATGCGGAAGTTCATGAAACAAGTCCCCAACTATTTCACCCAGTGCTTGGCCATCAGAGAGCCATCTGCCCAGTTCTGGAGAGAAAAGGTAATATGCTGTATGGGCAGTTTAAGGGACTACATTTTGACCATCTGTAGCTCGTTCACTGATTTCCGAACCTGTATTGTGATTGCTACTGCTCTTTGGTTCAAAGGACCATTCAAAGCATTGGCTTGGGTTGCCAACAAAAGGAATAGTTTCACGCAACTTTGACTTCTGTGAAACAATGTGAGGAATAACGCAGAGATGTGAATCATAAACACCGGGGTTGAGCCTCTCTGACTTTCTGCAGATGTCAGTGCGAACTTCAAACACACACAAGATTCTGTGTGCATCTTATTAGCGCAAGTTGCTGGATATAATAAAGTCTATCAAATTATTTGATAAAGATCTATTCATTACCCTTATCCAGCCAAAAGAAAAATATAATTGAAACACGGTCACACGCTATAATGGGCACGGGAATAAAACTTCCTCTTCTTTCCTCCTAATTAGAAAACCAGGGGCTTAGAAAAATGTATAAAGGCAGATCAGATAGGAGAACAGATTTTTTTTGTTTTGGTTTGGTATTTTTTAGGTAGAGAATCTTCTCTGAGTGACTTGCCAGTTAAAACATTTTATAAATGCCAAGAGCGAAACAGCCTAAACCAAAAATACGTGCTTTCCCCCCTTCTGTTACAGATACGTAATGACTCCCTTGATCGTAGAAACCACTCATTAAATATTTGTCGAGTGTTCCGTGATTGATAACGGCTGCAGGAGCTCACACATCTGCAGCATGTCTATCTGGTCAGCGAGGGCTCCGAGAAATGAAAGAAAGCACACTGTTAAGGACGGCCAAGCCCTACTCTGTATGCAGAAGAGCTCCCTCTCTCTCAGCAGTCCAGAGAGAGAAGAATGAGAGCCCCGGCACGTGGAGGCAGGGAGGTGGCCTTCTCTGCATCCAGAAAGAAGGGGAGAAAGAGCAGACTGGCATCAAGGTCTCCACTGGAACTTTACCTGAAGGGGCAAGGTCCACACTTGCCAAAGCTCAAACAGCTCCTCCTCTTTTCCCTGGGAGTCTTACTTCAAAATGCAAATAGTTCTGTGGACAATTACGCATTAACTCATTACCAGCCAATCACTCAGAGTTAATTACTTTAAAAAAACAACAACAACTATTTTCTAATGCGGGGAACACTTCTCTGTGATCGTGTTTCTGAAGTTCTGAAGAAATATGACCCTGGGCACGTAAGTGTGAATGGTCAGGTAGTGAACTCAGGAGACATGCCCAGGTAGGTTACTAAAATGGGATAAGGAGCTTGGAAACCACCATTATAAACGTCATAATGTAGCAGAAAACCTTAGTGCTCACTCACATGCATGGTCTCCTCTCTTTCTGGGCACATGGCTAGACTACATACACCTCCCTGCCCCAGGTAATCAGGTGGGGCTATGTGGGACAGTCAGACGTCCACCGCTTCCAGGCCAGCCTGCAAAAGCTCCTGCACAATCCTCTGCCCTCTCTTCTTTCATCTGTCCGCTGATGCCAACAATTCAGTGGTGGATTCAGCAGAAGATGATGGAGCTGGACAATGGAAGGAGCCTGGAGCCCTGAATGTCGCAAGGAACTGAGCCCCTCATTGGCCCACGCTAGGCTGTGAGGTGAGGGGTAAGCCCTTGAGATTCTGAAGTTTATATGTTGAAGCAACTAACATTAGTTATCCTAACTAATAATACAATAATAATTATTGTATCTAATACTGATTAGGTATATATCCCAGGGTTCGTCTGAATATTTGAATCCTTACAATAGCATATGCAATATGTACTATTACCCTCCCCACTTCTTTAGGAAACTCAAGCTCAGAGAGGTTAAGTAACTTGCCCAAGAACGGCCAACTAGAGAATGATAAAAACTCTGGGTACAAACAATGGGAAAGAGAAAGCACGGACGTGAAGACAGTGAGGTAACAGATGACAAAGTTTACAAGCTTCACAGGTTTCGTGAGGAAGTCTTAGGGCCTGATGGAAACATGCTGTGTTGCAGTCAAGGGGCCAGGCTTTAGCAGCAGATGGAAGTGCCAGTCCTGGGCCATTTGCATCCCACCTGTGTGTCCCCTGCCAAGACATCCAGCTTCTGCAAGCTTCCGTGTCATCACCTGACAGAGAGGGGACAGGGATGTCTGTGAGGATGAAGTGAGATGAGTGTTTGTCATCCGCATGGGACCAGGAGGATGGCAGGGGCTTAGTGAACACTGGTTCCCTTACTGCATGGCTAGGAGGCATTTCTGATGGAAGAGGCGCATTAGGGTCTGGCGAGAGGCCCACCATCCTCTGTGCTCACAGGTCCTGGTTTGCACACAAAGGGCCTTAGCTGAACCCACCAGAGAGGCAGCTGGTGGCTCATGTGGCCCTCGGCTGTGCCACGAGGTTCGCAACCCGACCAAACCAGCAGCACTCGCCCAACGCTCTTCTCTGGGATTCCTGCCTTGGCCCTTCTCTCACGCACTTAGTGCTGATTTGTGGAGCACACACTGTGCAGCAGGTGCCGCGCCAGGTACCAGAGGTAGACCCAGTGGTAAACCAGGAGGGGACGCACCTGCCCTCACAGACCGGACTGTCTCACAGGGGCTGGGGAACGAGCAGACAGCGAGTAAACAAACCAACAAGACAGTTACACTTGCTGTGTTATATGTTATGAGGGATACAAAGAAGGATGTGGGAGAGAATAAATAGGTCAGGGTGGGGTTTATGCCAACAAAGAGACTAGAGGAGGCGACCCTCGAACCAATGTTTCAAGGATGAGCATGAATCCTCCAAATTGCTGGGGTGGGTAGTGTTGCAGGGAGAGGGAACAGTGTCAGCAAAGGCCCTGGGGCAGGAAAGACCCTGGTATGTTGGAGAAACAGAAAGGAGGTGAGTATAATGAAGAGGGAAGGGGTACAAGTTCTTTCTTTTCTTTTCTTTCTTTCCTAGAAAGGGGTCCAGAAAAAACTCACCATCACTCCCATTCTGGCTTGTAATGAAAGCCATGGTGGTGAGATTCTGCTGCAGACTAATCACGCTGGATGGTGTGGATTCCAGTTCACCCAGCAGCTTGTTACTGCTCAGGGGGCAGATCTGAATATAAAATGAAGCTCCATGTCCATCCCTGTGACCGAGATGGCAACCAGAGGGAACAGACATCCCGTAGGAACAGCTGGATCCTTAGAAAATAGCTTCTAGCTTGAATAACACATTTCCAGATTAAATCATACTGCGACGAAGGCGCAGGCACAAATACATGGTATAAACACAAGGAAGGAGCTGGTTTATTCCCTCTCACTACTGACCCTACAGTGGGGGCTGGGCTCCTCTGCCCAGACGGGGCTGTCCTCTGTTCCTGGCCACCATTTAGCAATTGGAGAAACTTGAACTTCACCTTTATGGCATGCCCTAGAGATCCAAGAGGAACTTCAGGCTGTGCCTGGATCTCCTTGGACCCATCCCAGAGATCAACCTGGGCTTCTGGGTCTTCCCAGATGCCAGACGAAGGAAAATCCAAGAAAGACACAGAAGACTCTCTGCCAAAATATCTAATATGGAGTCTGAGCAACCTGAAAGCAACTTCTGACCCTACTCCTCCTCTCTACCCAAATGAGAGTGGACCCAACATGAGAGAGGCTCCTCCTCCACACACCCCTGGCCAGTGAGAGAGAAGGTATGTTGTCTTCCTGGAGACGCTGGCAAGAACAAGTCAGTCCCAGGGGAAGGGGAAGGGGAAGGGAATGACTGAGAGCTTTCTAACATTGAGGTACTTCTATCTCAATCAACCTTATCATCTTTAAAGAGAACAGAAGACTCTTCTTCACGTAATAAAGGAACAGTGGTCATTGCAAATCAACAGATGCTGATTCCAGTCGTAATATCAATGTTGTCACTTCTGGGGGTGGAATCCTGGGGTCCCTGCCCTGGGGAAGAGCCCAGAATTATGCCGAGGAAACAAACATAGGTCCCACAAATTAGACTCAATTCCAGGGCCAGAATCTTTTCTGCTAGTTAGTTTAGGTTCATTGTGGGGCATGGAGCATGCTAGAAGGGGAGGCATGGGGTGTCTGTTTTCTTGTTTAACTCTCACCATACAGTTCCCATCATGCAAGTTGTCTTTTTCCCTCCTTGGATCTCTGTGTTTCTGCTTCACTTTTCACCCATAATGTAGGAAGTATCTCTTGAACACCTTGCTGATTTTGGCTCTTTTTGCTCCATTTGATTGACTGGCCTAAAGAAAAAGCCCCCGCTCTCATGCATATGTGTTTTGGAATCCTGAAGTTGACAGTGAGATCCAACATGAAGAACTTGAAGCAAAAGAACGTGCATAAAAGGAATGTGCACATAGAGCTCGGAGCTTTATATTGTATCATTTGAGTAAAACATAAATGATCAGAATAAGATCCATGAAACTAAATATTTTCTGATTTTTAACCACATACTATTAGCTGGAAGGAAACTGAGACACAATTGCTTCAGTTTTTAGTACTGAATAAAAGTGTGCATAAAAGAACCCATATTAAAATTCAGAAATGTCTACTAATGAACAACAACACAAAAAAGAAAGACTGACAAAAGGAATGGATTAGTAGTAGGAATCCCCAAAACTCTATGAGTCTTGGAAATACTTTTCTGTAACCTGTGTCAGAGATATGACTGTTACTATTACTTTGGTGATAATGAAATCCGTACAAGGGATAGTTCTGTGAAGCTTGAGTAGTTTCAGGTTATGCCAAATGGGCACCTGTGAACAGAACAAGAAGTTTCTGCCTAACGGGTATCTGATTTTTTTACTTGGTAAGCATCTATTTCCCCTCCTGACAAAACAAGGAGTGGGAAGCTTGTTTCTTCTACTTTTAGGAATTCATGGACAATGTCTTCTGACTCAAAAGGGGGAAATGTAGCCAAGGCCTGGTCAATCCGGGTACT